>NW_023596225.1:14152190-14309131 GCF_011947565.3 Pollicipes pollicipes
TAGGGAAGTGACGACCCGAATGTGCCGGTGGTAATCAGGCAGTGATAGGGAAGTGACGACCCGAATGTGCCGGTGGTAATCAGGCGGTGATAGGGAAGTGACGACCCGAATGTGCCGGTGGTAATCAGGTGGTGAATCCAGATTAAGTCTGCAATGGACCAAGCTGCATTTTTAGTTTAGTTTTTGGACAAGGTGCCGCTCTACCCCAGTGATACTGTGAACTGGCAATCACCTCTGAAGAAGCAAATGCCCCGAACTCATGTCGCCCAGATGCCTTGCTGAGAGCAAAATGGACTGCTTGGGTTTCCATGACTTCACCTGACAACTGGACCCTTTCGGTTCCAGACCGTCGACGGAAAGGTGTCCAAATAAGTCAGGACACTCTGCACTCTGCACTCTGCACTATGGTGACACTGCAAGCCAGTCACCATTCGTCGAAATCGACGTGTTAGCTTCAATAGACAATGGTACCAGCAAGATGAAGCCACGTCTCCTACTACCAACAATAACATTAGGGGCACTGACGCGGCCCCACAAGCTGCTTCGATGCTCTGAGCTCACTGGCATTAGGGGCACTGACGCGGACCTACAAGCTGTTCTGATGCTCTGAGCTCACTGGCATTAAGGGCACTGACGCAACAAGCTGTTCTGATGCTCTGAGCTCACTGGCATTAAGGGCACTGACGCAACAAGCTGTTCTGATGCTCTGAGCTCACTGACATTAAGGGAACTGACGCGGACCTACAAGCTGTTCTGATGCTCTGAGCTCTCTGGAATTAGGGGCACTGACGCGGACCTACAAGCTGTTCCGATGCTCTGAGCTCTCTGGCATTAGGGGCACTGACGCGGACCTACAAGCTGTTCTGATGCTCTGAGCTCACTGGCATTAAGGGCACTGACGCAACAAGCTGTTCTGATGCTCTGAGCTCACTGGCATTAAGGGCACTGACGCAACAAGCTGTTCTGATGCTCTGAGCTCACTGGCATTAAGGGCACTGACGCAACAAGCTGTTCTGATGCTCTGAGCTCTCTGGCATTAAGGGAACTGACGCGGACCTACAAGCTTCTGATGCTCTGAGCTCTCTGGAATTAGGGGCACTGACGCGGACCTACAAGCTGTTCCGATGCTCTGAGCTCTCTGGAATTAGGGACACTGACGCGGAGCTACAAGCTGCTCTGATGCTCTGAGCTCTCTGGCATTAGGGGCACTGACGCGGACCTACAAGCTGTTCCGATGCTCTGAGCTCTCTGGCATTAGGGGCGCTGACAAGGACCTACAAGCTGTTCCGATGCTCTGAGCTCACTGGCATTAAGGGCACTGACGCGGACCTACAAGCGTTCTGATGCTCTGAGCTCTCTGGTATTAGGGGCACTGACGGACCTACAAGCTGCTCTGGTGCTCTGAGCTCTCTGGCATTAGGGGCACTGACGCGGACCTACAAGCTGCTCTGATGCTCTGAGCTCTCTGGCATTAGGGGCACTGACGCGGACCTACAAGCTGTTCCGATGCTCTGAGCTCTCTGGCATTAGGGGCACTGACACGGACCTACAAGCTGCTCTGATGCTCTGAGCTCTCTGGCATTAGGGGCACTGACGCGGACCTACAAGCTGTTCTGATGCTCTGAGCTCTCTGGCATTAGGGGCACTGACGCGGACCTACAAGCTGTTCTGATGCTCTGAGTTCTCTGGCATTAGGGCACCGACGCGGACCTACAAGCTGTTCTGATGCTCTGAGCTCTTCGGCATTAGGGGCACTGACGCAGACCCACAAGCTGTTCTGATGCTCTGAGCTCTCTGGCATTAGGGGCACTGACGCGGACCCACAAACTGCTCGATGCTCTGAGGTCTCAGGTATTAGGGGCACTGACGCGGACCTACAAGCTGCTCTGATGCTCTGAGCTCTCTGGAATTAGGGACACTGACGCGGAGCTACAAGCTGCTCTGATGCTCTGAGCTCTCTGGCATTAGGGGCACTGGCGCGGACCCACAAGCTGCTCTGATGCTCTGAGGTTTCTGGCATTAGGGGCACTGACGCGGACCTACAAGCTGCTCCGATGCTCTGAGCTCTCTGGAATTAGGGGCACTGGCGCAGACCCACAAGCTGTTCTGATATCCTGTAAGCTCTCTGGCATTAGGGGAACTTTTTATGTAGCTAAGTCATGCATATTACAGGAGCCCGCCACCGGGGGCAGCCCGTCGCCTTCTGGTTTACGATGTTGTTGTGAATGCTGTGCACCATTAGTGTGCGCTCGTAGCTGGCCTGTTGTGGACTTGGATCGATGCGAAATGTCCTGGGTGCACTGACGTCACCAAATCTAGAAACTTTCGGGCACCTTGCAGGTTCAGGTCACGAAACGGCTCTTAGGTCCAAGGACACAGCGCCCCTCTGAGGGTGATGCTGTTGTGTTGTTGGGTCTACCGAGTGTTCCAGATGGCGATTGTTACAGGATACAAGCCAGCTGATAAGCTGACTTCAGTAATTGATGGCATTTGCGCTGTATTCGGTTGGCTAGAGCCTGGTATTGGGCAGTGACGTGTCTCTGAGACGCCACGCCCTGGCTTCGCCTGTTCACATTAAGTCGGGTCGAGTGAACAAGCAGCTTACGCATTATGAGCGCTTGAGCAAATTTAATTCCTTTCAAACCCAGCCCTAATTGACACGACCTTGCGGCGTGTCGAGCCCCTAGGGAGATCTGGGGCACGCATAACCGCCACAGGTAGGTTAAGGTCCGATGAGTCATAGTATTCCTGCTTGTGGATTAGAACTTCTCGCGGTACAGTTGGTGATCACATCTCGCAGTGATGTAGTCTGTGAACAACTGGATCCGGCAAAAGTTCTTGGAAAGACGTATTGTGCACATGAAGGACAACAAAGACCTAAGCGTTGGCGCTCCATGTTGCCTGCAAGGTGACTTCCTTCCTACCTTTTTATATCAGTTTGTCCGTGCTACGGGGTAGCTGTGCATGCGCGATTGCAATGAAACGACAAAAAGTAAACTTATTATTCGTGTATCTATTTTTCGCAAGGAAGAAAATAGAGCATGAGCCGAATAACAGGCTGGTAACTGTACTGCAATATTTTAAGAGCCATCTGAACCGGACAAAGACATCGGGGTGACAACAGCTTTCTTCCTGTTCGTCGTACTGTGGCATGCTTCATGGACATGCAACGGCTGCCGTGCGTATTGATTTATTCAATAGTTCAGTTCACGTACCACTCACGTAATAAGTCTGACTTGCATACATGATATACAATGAGCAGTGCTTGACATTGATGCTCGAGACATTCATGTGACTTTGATGAGAGCTTTGACATTGTATGCAGTGAATAACGTTTTCATCTCCGTTATGTGTGCTTTACGTATAAACGATTGGTTGAAAAACTCTGCATGAGGGCTTCGATCATCTTATTTCCTGGTTCTCTATTTATCCTAATTTCTTTACCGATCAAAATAGAGCATTCCGTCCCAAAAGACTATCGTTAAATGGATAAAATAGAGCATTCGATTTCATTCTGAATTGTGAACAACCGGAAAACAAAACAGAAGCGCTTTCTTAAACAAAACAAAAAACGACGTCAACAATCACAGGTCGATCCAGGCTGATGCCCGCTACAGCCCGTCCCCACACATTCGGCTTCCTGAAGAGCCGCGCCGAAGGCGGCCGCTGCTGCTATGGGTTCCCACAGTCCCATACCATTGGGTTTGCTCAATCGACCGTCCAGTCCACACGGCGACGGGACGACGAACGGGCATAACAAGTCGCCCACGCTCCGCGCTGCCACGGCGCAATGGAGCCAACGGGCGCCGTCTGGCGACAGCTGGGTCTGTTTGCGTCATTAAAGGCAGCGGCCGAGTCACACGATCTTTCTGCGATTTGCGTCATCGTTGGGCAGCGAGCCATGCGAATTATCTGCACAGACGCGAACTTACTGCAGGCCTGTACAGGCTGCCACACCGGCTCCGCATCGATCGGCGCTAACAGTATCAAAGTTCTATTTATAACTTCTAGGCAACCGACTCATGAGCGCCCGAGCTCCCACCGAACAGCTCTGCTGCTGTTGGGCCATCTTTTTCAACCCTGTAATGGTCTGGCTAACCGGCATAAATGCACATGTTCGAGGCGCATGTTCGAGGCGCATGTTCGAGGCGCATGTGCGGTTATGTCCGAGTGAGTAGCTTTGCCATCACAGCCTGGCCATGCCAAATCTAAGATCAGCCTATGAGGTGGGTTAGATATCATTAGCTGGGTGGGCATGGTCTGCATATGCCGATGACAACATTCATCCACAGCCGCTGTTTTCAAACGCCGATTCTGATAGGCTTCAGCCGATCAGCCGCTTCCTCACGGCACCATCGGCGCCAAATCCGCAAAACCCCTCTGACGACGTCAACCACTTGATCAAATTTCGCACCTCTCCCCACGCCCCCATCATCCCAGCAGCGCCGCGGTAGCCTTAGTCGCCGCCATCTCCACCGTCTCCTCCGTCGTCTCCTCCGGTGTCGCCGCCGCCCATACCGACGGCGGCCGCCGCGCTCCCCGTCAAGTCGCCGGCTGCGTCTTGGGCCGAGTTTACAGCATTCCCGGCTGCGTCTTTGGCCGAGTTCATGGCATCTCCAGCCGTGTCTTTAGCCGAGTTCATTGGCATCTCCAGCCGCGTCTTTAGCCGAATTCATGGCATTTCCAGCCGCGTCTTTAGCCGAGTCCAGGGCATCCCCAGCAGCGTCTTTAGCCGAGTTTACAGCGTCCCCAGCCGCGTCTTTAGCCGAGTTTACCGCATCCCCAGCCGCGTTCTTGGCAGAGTCCATAGCATTGCCAGCTGCATCTTTGGCTGAGTCCATAGCATTGCCAGCCGCGCCTTTGGCTTGTCCCATGGCGTCACTAGCTCCTGCTCTGATGCCACCGAAGGCTCCGCTGGCGGCCTCCGAGCCGTTCTGCTTCAGTTTATCCAGCTGGGGCAGCGGCTGACCCAGCAGACCCCCACCGCCGCCCGAGAACGGGTTGGACGGGATGAGCTCGGCGGCCGGGTTGACCCCGCCTGCGGGAAAACAGAGTGTCAGGACACCTTTGTCACGGCAGCGGGGGAGTGTCAGTGTGTCCGCGCCACATGGTGAAGGTGTCAGGACACCTTTTTCACGGCAGCGGAAGGTCAGTGTGTCCATGCCACATGGTGAAGGTGTCAGGACACCTTTGTCACGGCAGCGGGGGGGGGAGTGTCAGTGTGTCCGTGCCACATGGTAAAGGTGTCAGGATACCTTTTTCACGGCAGCGGAAGGTCAGTGTGTCCATGCCACATGGTGAAGGTGTCAGGATACCTTTGTCACGGCAGCGGGGGGGGGGGGAGTGTCAGTGTGTCCGTGCCACATGGTGCGGGTGTCAGGACACCTTTGTCACAGCGGCGGGAGGTCAGTGTGTCCGTGCCACATGGTGCGGGTGTCAGGGCACCTGTGGGCCCGAAGAGGTGAGGTCACGTCAGTGGCATGTTCCCAAACCACGCTCTTATACTTCGCTACCACTGGCTTCAGATTGAGTGCATCGTTTTCTGAATCTCACAGAAGTCCTAAATGAATCGGCTTTTGCTCCCACCATGACCTGCAGATGAATGCAGGCACAAATTGGCGAAAATGTTCCCAGTAGCTGCCGCGTTAAATTAGCGAAGAAAGTACCAATAACCATGCCTGTTGCAGGAAATCCCATCGTTTATTCGGGTTTGTGTGTGGCTGTGCGTTTCCATGTTTCAATTTCTTTAACCATCCAGCCGAAAGGGCCTCCCTAAATACAGTTCAGGGTAGCAGCGACGTGTTGCCACGCAGCGTATGAACACACCGATGTAATTTTGTTCATGTTCTGCGCGGCACGGCGTTCGCACACACGATGAAATAATTGTTATACGCAGCGCTCAAGGCGCGTATCACTGCAACATTGAAATGTCGCCGACATTTGTGTGACGAAAATAGCATCAGTTGAAAAATTGGTTGAAAATACGTAAGAGTAGATACCAAGTGCTTCTTTGGAGAAATATAAGGGAAGCCCTAATAAGAACAAATAATTTGCAACATTTATTTCATGTCATGTTATCAAAGGAGAGGGGCAGCTTCAGAACGCCACTTTGAAGGGAAGAGGGGGCAATACCGGCTTGGGAGCCAAATCCAAAATGGTGTCTTTGTTTTCAAAACCCGACTGGATTTTACCTTCAAATTATCCCAAAGACTGTTCTAAGACAAACTACCCTCCGGAAAAGCTACTTGGATTTTCTTCAAAGTCCAGAGATCTGACATTTGTGGTCCGACTTCCTTCACTTTGGGCGGACCATTGCCCGGTGTTGGGCGGACCATTGCTCGGTGTTGGGCGGACCATTGCCCGGTGTTGGGCGGACCATTGCCCGGTGTTGGGCGGACCATTGCTCGGTGTTGGGCGGACCATTGCCCGGTGTTGGGCGGACCATTGCCCGGTGTTGGGCGGACCATTACCCGGTGTTGGGCGGACCACTGCCCGGTGACTGCAATCCCCGGTATATCCCCTTGATAAAGGACTTCATGGCCTGCGTCAGCGCATCGGGACACAAACACAACGGGTATCGGTCGGGCTTGAATGCAGATTTGGCAGCACCGCAAGATGCGTGCTGCCAGAAGTATCACCCAATCGCGCTGGTTGAGCTGCCCTTGGTCTCAGCTTACTGTAGTGGTCTAGCATTCGTGCAGCAATTATCTGACTTAATTAGCTGTAACTTTTCATTGCGCTGCAGTTGTCTACCAAGACTTAAGCTCAGCGGAAAGCTCTTTAAAATTTAGGTCTTAAGGAATGTCGGGGAAAGTGGAAAGGTAACAGTTGGGTTCAGCCGATATATTACAACATAGGAATGGACTGTGAATGGCGCCGGGCATATGGCTGAGACACCACGAGAAGTACGTGAATTAGGCAAGATTATTCTGTATGTGAAGTCCCCTAGATGATTGACTGTTGTCATGTGCGGCAATTTAAGGTAGATACGGGAACGAGGTATGTACACAAATTTCATTTTGCAATTTAGTTGTTGAAATATGTCATTAGGTTATCAAGCTGCTACGTGTGCGTGACCTTTTCCGAAATATTCCAGAGTTGTACAGTTGGGGTGAGGTGCGAATTACCCCATCTCTTACTGCCACTACCACCATATTAGGCACAATGATGCAAATGCAAATATTCTGATTCAATGGAGCACACAGTCAGTCCTCATCACCTCTGAGCAGCAGGCTTTCGATCCTCGTGTACTGCATGGCCTTCGCGTCCAGTCTACATTTGGCTGCATCGGCCCTTGCTCTTGGAAGCTGCGGCTGTCCAATCAGGCAGGCGGCGCAATCGTTCTGTATATACTGATACATCTGTTGCTATTTGAACGGTTTACCAGCGCGCAATGCAGGGTTCGTCAGACTCAGCTGATAGCATTTAAGCATATTTTTTACGGCAAAATATCCCCCAAACATCCTGTTACATGACGAATACTGGGATATTGGACAGGCTTCCTTTTCCATGTTTTAGCGCGTGCACAAAAGTTGTCCAGTTTTTGAACTCGTTAAAGCGGCGCCAGTGTGTTAGCTACCGCCGCGTTTTACACAAAAAGTCGGATCATCCACATTAGGCCGGATCATCCGGATCATCCGGATCAATAGCCTGACTCCATCGCATTGACGGCATCACCAGTCCGTCCACGATTTGATGCAATGCTCGGCGTGGCAGGCGACGGCTTCTTCAATCTGGCCCGTTGATATCTGTATATCAACCTCTCATACTGTTTGTGGCTATTTCCTTGAGGTTTATTTTCAAGGTCTTCCAAGTTCTCCCTGTTGTCAGATTTGGGGCTGCGCAAACTGTAAAATTCTGCATTATTTATAAGAGTTCTCCATGTTGCCAGATTTGGGGTGGCGCAATCTGTAGAATCCTGCATGATTCATAAGTGACATACCACCCTCACTATGCGGGGAAAAAACAAAGTGCAAGTAGAAATTATCCCCTTGGAAAAATTGTGAAGATATATCCAAGCACGTTTTTTGTGCAATAAGTATCGACCCATAGTATAACTCATCAATGTGGATCCAGTATTTAGGCCAAAATAAAATAAATGCCATATAGCCTACCACTAACGTCGCACACCGGTGGGTAGCTTCGTGGAAACGGCTTATGCCTGAATTAACATGTTGTCAAACTGCTACCAAGCGCTGTAGCTTTCGGCGTTAGCTTTAAATACAGCGGCACAACTCGTCTGGCCGTTTTTGTATTCCACCCCCTATACTCAAGGCTTCCGATGACCTGGGGACGCCCAAAATTCGCGATTATTTTCAGCGGCCAAAAAGCGCAGGGTGTGATAGATGGCGAGGTAGTTACCAATGCTTCCGTAGCGAATGCTGGCATATTATACAAATATGCATTATCTAAATCCTTGCGCTTTTCAGCACTTTGAACACCTTTGACAACTAGGCCTGGCGCCATGTGAGTGGAACGCTCTTCCGATTCCGTACCTGATGTCTTGGAGACAACACGTAAAACTCACGCTCGTACACAAACATACACACACACACACACACACACACACACACACACACACACACACACACACACACACACACACACACACACACACACACACACACACACACACACACACACACCACACACACACACACACACACACACACACACACACACACACACACACACACACACACACACACACACACACACACACACACACACACACACACACACACACACACACACACACACACACACACACACACATATATATATATATATATATATATATATATATATATATATATATGTGTGTGTGTGTGTGTGTGTGTGTGTTTGTGTGTGTGACACGCTGCGGATCATACAAATTTCAGTGTATGCTGACCGACCGCATTGGCTTGTCGGGCCGCCATGGTTTGACGACGGATTTCTGTGACTGCGATGAAGCGTGGGCAGGGGTGAGCGGCTCTGCAGCCGGGGTGAGCTACAGTGACTGCGGTCGAGCGTGGGCCGGGGTAAGCGGCTCCGCGGCCGGGGTGATCTACAGTGGCTGCGGTTGAGCGTGGGCCGGGGTGAGCGGGTCCGCGGCCGGGGTGAGCTGCGCCGGCTGCTGGCAGTGCGTCACCGGCAGAGCGGTGACCGCCGACGGATCGCTGGCTCCGGTGTCCTTTAACTGCCGACGCAGGTAAGAGCGTTGCAGCACTCTCTGACCGACATCCACCATCCTCTCTGACGGACATCTGCCGTTCTTTCCCACCCGTCGCTTCAGATTTCATTACCTAAACGGCCTGGCATTCAGAACAAGCTGCGTGCATCAGTCACAAGCTGGCTTGGGTGCCCCTCCCCTGGCAGAGCCCCACCAGAGCGTCTGCACACTGCCGAAAGGAAGCTGGCTTGGGTGTCCCTCCCCTGGCGGGAGCCCCACCAGGGCGTCAGCGCACTGCCGAAAGGAAGCCGGTTTGAGTGCCACCTTCCCTGGCGGGAGCCCCACCAAAGCGCCTGCATACTGCCGAAAGGAAGCTGGTTTCAGTGCAAAAAGCCGGCTACTTGCATTTCGTTGCGCAAATTTTAAGAACGCTGCCGCAAACGGTAGCGTGGCGCACAGGCGCTGGTCGCACCTATCTTCACGCGTCCCTGTTCCCTACCGTTGCCTCTAAAGGCCAATCGTGCCGGAAAAGCGTGACGGAGCGTGTCATGCGGCAGCCATCGGACGTCCGTCAGCGCCTGTCCAGACGACGTGGACCGGGTCCCAGCCCTGCCGCTCCCAGCCCGCGGCAGTAATAAAGGTCGTGAACAGCGCACTAAGTCCGGACTGACGGCGGATTGGGCAGCTTTCTACCCAAGCTTTAGGTATTGCTTATTCTTGGAACGCGATGAAAAAGCTTAATGAAATCTGTTGCGGCTTTGAAATTCCATGATGCAAAACTCGGTGTGCGGAGTCTTTATTGACGCCACCGGCTTATTAACTGACGTGATACTAAGTGGTTACTCCATTCAGGTTTTGTCAGATGACTCAATTCCGGCCCAAGAAACTGAGGCTCAAAGCCTCGATTTAGAGTAAAGCCAACGAAGAGGGTTTCCTCTAGCATCAGCGCCAATAATTTAGGTCATTGACGGTGAGGAGTTTGTAAACACGGAATTGCGTTTCAGCTCGATGTGTACCGCAAATTCCTGTCTGCTGCTCTGCATGAGCTTGTTGCACCAGGCGGTCATTGGCATGTCCGGACCAAGGATGGATGCATGTCTAAATCAGTATTGCAGTGCGGCGTCTAATTTGTGAATTGCTCCATGTCCTGAGTTCTTTAGAAATGCCGTATTCGTTATCTTACAGTTATAGTACAGCTGTAACAAACTGCATGCTGACTACCTGAAACGTATCCAATGGCGAGCACATGGTACAGATGTACACTGGGGCATCACTCCGAAAACATTTACACGCCAGTGAGTACAGGTGCACACCAGGCACAGGCAGGTACACGCCAGTGAGTACAGGTGCACACCAGGCACAGGCGAGTACACGCCAGTGAGTACAGGTGCATACCAGTCACCCTGCCACACACCCTTGCCGATTGCAGGCACGTTTTAAATCCAGACAATGGATGACAGCGGCTTGAGGCAACTCACGGCTAGTGAACCGAGAACAGAACATCGCTCGAACTCGATCATCCCGTACTGCTAGTGAGCCGAGAACAGAACACCGCTCGATCTCGATCACCCCGCACTGCTAGTGAGCCGAGAGCAGAACACCGCTCGATCTCGATCACCCCGCACTGCTAGTGAGCCGAGAACAGAACACCGCTCGATCTCGATCACCCCGCACTGCTAGTGAGCCGAGAACAGAACACCGCTCGATCTCGACCCCGCAGTTGAGGCGCAGGCGCCCACTTTATCCACGAGTGGAACTGTGTAGCATCAGCCACTATGCCTTATCCACTAGTGAAACTGCGTAGCATCAGCCACTATGCTTTATCCACTAGTGAAACTGCGTAGCATCAGCCACTATGCTTTATCCACTAGTGAAACTGCGCCCTACCAGCCACTATGCTTTATCCACTAGTGAAACTGCGTAGCATCAGCCACTATTCTTTATACACTGGCGAAACTGCGCACGACCAGCCACTATGCTTTATCCACTAGTGAAACTGCGTGGCATCAGTCACTATGCTTTATCCGCCAGTTAAACTGCGTAGCATCAGCCACTATGCTTTATACATTAGTGAAACTGCGTAGCATCAGCCACTATGCTTTATCCCGGTGTCCCCAGTTGTTTGCTCCCCTCCCTGACCGATCTCCCCGACCTGATGTGGCTGATGACCTCACCTACGTCCTCCCCTCCCATCCGTGACCTAATCTAACCGGTGACCTCACCTGCGCCCTCTCCCCCCTTCGTCACTTTATCTGGCTGGTGACCTCCCCTGCGTCCTCCCCTCACATTCGTGACCTTTTCTAGCCGGTGACCTCGCCTGCGTCCTCCCCTCCCATTCGTGACCTTTTCTAGCCGGTGACCTCACCTGCGTCCTCTCCTCACATTCGTGACCTTTTCTAGCCGGTGACCTCACCTGCGCCCTCTCCCCCCTTCGTCACTTTATCTGACTGGCGACCTCCCCTGCGTCCTTCCCGTCCACTCGTGACCTTTTCTAGCCGGCGGCCTCACCTGCGTCCTCCCCCCCCCCCCCACTCGTGACCTTTTCTAGCCGGTGACCTCACCTGCGTCTTCCCCTCCCACTCGTGACCTTTTCTAGCCGGTGACCTCGCCTGCGTCCTCCCCTCCCATTCGTGACCTTTTCTAGCCGGTGACCTCACCTGCGTCCTCCCCTCCGTTGGCCGTGGCCCCAGGTTGTCTGGAGCCGGGACCCGGTGACACCACACCGCCGGCGTCGCTGCTGGCGCACACACCCATGCTGTCGGACCTCAGGTCACGCGAACACTGACCCCGCCGGCTCGGCCGCGGCAGGCGCCGCCATTGATTGGACTGGAATGTGGCCGCCACGGCGGCGGCGCTCACAAACAGAGCACGTGAATAATGGACACCACTGGGGGCGGCGAACGACGATGGGGAGGGGGGGGGGGGGGCACCCGCTCACCAGCCTTCGGTGTTGGTGTGGTGGCGCCAAAAGCCTGGTAAGGGCACATGGTGCGTGCTCGGTGTGATTTAAACAGGCTTATTTGGATTTGGCTCACGTGGTCAGCACGTTCACATTTCGTGTGGATCGTCAGTGTTGCGTGGGATTCTGAACCCCATGAGGCACTGATCCCTTCATTCAAGGCGCTCCCTCGTGATTTGGTGACAGCGGCCACTTCATAAATTGGAGCTAGCGCGAGGCCTCGCGGCAAATATTATTCAAATCTTATGTTAGATGGATACGGATTTGGATTCGGATTTAGTATTCGAATATATCTAAAAATGTTTTGAACCTTTGCATTAAAATCTTAAGCCAATGCAATGTCGATAACACAAAGAACGGAGGAAGACCTAGTTGGATGTAAAACCAACATGGCATGCTACATTTCGTTTAAAAGAAGGAAATGTGAGCCGAGAAAATATTGAGCACATTTGATAACTTATTTATATGATGACCTTTGGGATGCAGTGCATTTCTCTCAACTTTAAACCCTGAGTGACGGCTTGACTGTTTATTGTGACGATTCGAAGATTCACAACTTTCAAATCTATCTAAATCCACGCCAAATTTGAATCATGCTGCTTTGATTCCCCATCTCCAGTCAGGGCATACCGCGAAGCTGGGGCTCAATATCAGTGTTATGCAACCTATGATGTCCCACGCGTCAGTATCTTACGACGCTCATTTGCGGGCTGGTGCTTGATCTCAGTTGGGTGAAATCTGTTCTGAATCCAAACCAAATCAAATGGATCCGAATCCGGATCTGATCTGATCCGGGCCTCGGGGCAGACAGTAAATGAATAAGCAGTGATATGCATGCTATGTGTATGTCAATGCAGGCAATGTGTGAGAATGCATAAATTCACCTCGCCCAGAATCAGAGCCTTTTAGTTAATTGTAATGGGTGGAAAAACGCCAGCACTTTACCAACTGCCCATTGAGGCAAACGGAACATCCAACCAGCGTTTCGCAAAACGATTTTTAAATGGATGTCCTCGTGTACGAATCGTAATACCTCCGAGCCATTTCGAGACATCGGCAGGCTCAGGGTAATGGGGTAAACATTCTTGCATTTCAAAGTGGTGATTTTTGGGTTCTTGACAACTCCAGCGTCGCAAACCTAGCCCTTTAAATCCCCTTAACCTGAAGAGATGATTCACAAATTTGCGTACCTATCTAATAATAGCTGATCATTGCCAAGCTGATCTTGTCATTGGGATTGGCAAGCTGGCGATGATATCACAAAGATTGTGGCTGAGCATTTTGTGAACCAGCTTTTTTTTAGTGGAATCAAATGTACCCGGATTCTGCTGGAAACTGTAAGGACCGCTTCCGACTCCGATTTGACCGAGCAGCCAATCAACCAAACCCCAATTCAGGCCAAACCAGGATCGATTCCGGAATTTGATCTTAGTTCGCCGGAGCCAAGCACAAGTCTGTCAATTTGAGCCACTAGATTATTTGCTAAGGGTGCCAGTCGTGTCTTTGGGTCTCTCGGAGCCCTATATCGAGCTTCTCAGATCCCGCTCCTTCTAAGTCTCGCCACATATCATGGTGATTGGCCTCCGCCAAGACCGTCGACTCTCCACTGCAGGCCTGAGCCGCCTCCATACCGCCATATTGACACTTTTCATTCGTACGTGTGCTTGCTTACTGAACCATGAACAAGTTTCCTTGCAGCTCGGCGTATTTTTCAGCATTACAATTATACATTGCACCGAACTTGCGTAATATCGCGTATTGCGTCTTAAGCGGGTACGCGCCGCAGGCAGAATATTCTCCTTGAGAGGGCTTCAAATCTTAAAGGGCTGCCAATCAGAATCCCGTCTGAAACCTCTTTGACCGTGCGGTTGAGGGGAGATGAGCGGGGGGGGGGGAGGTGCCGGGTGGGTTGCCTCGTGACCTAGGGTGAGGAATATTGCTGTAACAGTCATAAAGCGTTACAAAGCGTCAACTGTCACAAAACGTAACGTCCGCCGTCACAAAGCGTAGTGCCAGTGTTGTTCAAACCTTATTATCGCATCTGGCTCCTGAATTGAATGCCCAAATCACGGACCTCATCAAGACGCACTACTGTTCGTATGAGTACACTTCACACCCACACCCACACACCCACCCACACACCCACCCACACCCACCCACCCACTCCCACACCCACACCCACACCCACACACACCCACACACACACATATATATACATATATATATACATATATATATATATATATATATATACATATATATATATATATATATATATATATATATATATATATATATATATATATGTATGTATATATAATGTTAGCAGTGCCATCCTTAACACGACTTTTGATCCCGTGCGGTTAACAGTTTGTTGACTCGTCGCCTGAGCAGAAGCGCCTGTGATGGCAATGATGGCGGCGGAAGCCGCGAAAGTCGACAGAAGCCCAACGGTGTGACTTTCAAAAGCCATGATGCTGATGAGCGCTCTCAGAGCCTGCAAATACTCCGTTCGGCATAGCTGGTAACGATGACTCTCAGAACGACCCGGAGGAGCGGCCCTCTGCCTCAGTGAGTGCATCCTAAACATTGAAGCTGGGTAGCCGCGGTGATGTTCCGAACGTTTTCCTTCTTCTTGAGTTGTGTTTTTGCTGGCAGGGAGCATTTGACGGCAGCTCATTTGACGGTAGCTCAATTGTTCGACGGCAGCCCAATGATTTGACGGCAGCTTGATGATTTGACGGAGCTCAATGACTTGACGGCAGCTCGATGATTTGACGGCAGCTCGATGATTTGACGGCAGCTCGATGATTTGACGGCAGCTCGATGATTTGACGGCAGCTCGATGATTTGACGACGGCTCAATGATTTGACGGCAGCTCGATGATTTGACGGCAGCTCGATGATTTGACGGAAGCTCGATGATTTGACGGCAGCTCGATTATTTGACAACAGCTCAATGATTTGACGGCAGCTCGATGATTTGACGGCAGCTCGATGATTTGACGACAGCTCAATGATTTGACGGCAGCTCGATGATTTGACGGCAGCTCGATGATTTGACGGCAGCTCGATGATTTGACGGCAGTTCACGCGTAATGCGTTTGCAGCACGGTGCCTGATATGGAGATGCAAGGACTATTTTCTCCGATTGAGTCAGGTCGGAGACAGACATGGTGAGTGGTGTAATTGCATCTCTCTAATTGTAATATATAAGTTATATCCCACACTTAAATGAGCTAAAGATGATAGGCCTGAGCTCATTTTGCGCTGACATAGGTTATGTATTGCACTGCTGTAGGTGAAACGGAGTCACGTAACCTGAGGTCAAGTGAACAATAGGTCACCATTTTCGCAATAAAACAAGAGGAGAGATAAATGTGCTATTTTGGATCCCAAAGTGACCAAGTCTGTGACGTTCCCTTTATCCTTGTAGGAGGAAGAGACTGTTGAAAGCCCTCTGTCGCAGCTTCCTCAAAATGCCAGGTTGATGCAACTCTTGAACCGTAGGTCGGGTTCAGGTGAAAATCTCACAGGCTAGTTTGAGTCGTCAGATAGTCTTAAATACATGTTTTTAAGACAATCTGATAGACGAGGCTTAGGATGTTGTCCATGTGCGTTAAAATGCCCAAAATCCTCATATGGTCACCAATGGACATCACAAATGCATGCATTTGAAACTTATGTAAGCTTGACTTATCTTCAAGGCAGTGCTTCAGAACGTCTAGGTTTGTACTCAGGTTTGCTGCCAAACCAACCAGGTTCGGGATGCTCGCCTGGTCTCTTGAGTGCACGTCTGATTGGGTTTAGAGAGCTCTCTTGCCGAGCTTTGGAGGTTCTGCACTGCTGTTTGTCCGCGGCGACCGTTTATCTGACCACTGGACATCCGTGTACTATGAAGACGCCCGGCTGTAGCACCCGGGCTCCCCATACGTCTGGGCTTGATATTTGTCTCGAGCTAGGCGCCCTAAATACCTGAACGGAGGCATGTTACGTACGCTTGTGCCCGTATATGTACCTACGCGGCTTGTTGACTACCCTGCTACGTTTATGGACGCGCTATTATCTAGGACTGGGGTGGACTTCCACCTACGTAAGCGGGTGCCACTCTTCTCATTGTAAGAGTCCCCCACGGACGAAATTTGGAGACGTTATTCCATGACGCCTTGGGCGCAGGTGCCTCACAGTCCTTGGGACGGAGCACTGCAGTGCGTTGCAGTGTATTGGAAATCATCTACTTGAGTTTGGGGCGCCTCTTTTGTTCGACTGGAGGAAGGGGCCACCCTCACCAGGACTTGGAACGCCAATGGACTTGGATCTCGGGGTGCACCATTTTACAACTTAAAGCCGGTTGATATTGAACGACTTGGTGATAACCGGACCGACTGACATTTTCCGCCACACTATTCGGGCTGCACCGTTTCGACTGACTTTACGATTTGCCATATCAACGGCGGGGCTTGTCACCTCATGCGAGCTGCAAGGCTCCAACGGTTCCTGATAGACCGATACTACGTCTTCGGCTTTACTTTGCCTGCTGTTCCAGCGTCTAACCCCGCCTGGGCGCGTGCTCCTTCGCACCCGGACGGCGCTCGCCCGGGGCAGCCGGCGGTCCCCGGCCGACAGGGCCCGGTCCTGTCGACACCGGTCGGACGGGGCTCGCCCGGGGCAGCCGGCGGTCCTCGGCCGATAGGGCCCGGTCCTGTCGACACCGGTCGGACGGCGCTCGCCCGGGGCAGCCGGCGGTCCTCGGCCGACAGGGCCCGGTCCTGTCGACACCGGTCGGACGGGGCTCGCCCGAGGCAGCCGGCAGTCCCCGGCCGACAGGGCCCGGTCCTGTCGACACCGGTCGAGCGGCGCTCGCCGAGGCAGCCGGCGGTCCTCGGCGGAAAGGGCCCGGTCCTGTCGACACCGGTCGAGCGGCGCTCGCCCGAGGCAGCCGGCGGTCCCCGGCCGACAGGGCCCGGTCCTGTCGACACCAGTCGGACGGCGCTCGCCCGAGGCAGCCGGCGGTCCTCGGCCGACAGGGCCCGGTCCTGTCGACACCGGTCGAGCGGCGTCGCTGAGGTCGGTATCCAGTACACAGCGCACGGCACACATGGCCGCGCACACCGCGTGTCGGCCCGGCCGCTGGTCGTCGGCATGCACGAGGCAGACACGCATCCATCGATTACCCATAGACTGCGACCGACGGGCGGCAGGCGGACCTAATTCCTGGCGCGGCCGACGCGCCGGCAGCGGCCCTGCGGACCGTCCGGCGCGAGCCGTGTGGCCGTGTGGAATGTCGGCCCGCCGCCTGGCAGTGCCGCCGGCCATGAACGACTCCCAACCGTCGTCGCGTGAACGGCCCGCTGCATGACCTGTTCAAGGAAGCATTGTTAAGGGCCGCATGTTTGCAGGCTAAGGAACAGATTCCTGCATCTTTGACGCGTCCACTGCCCAAATACGTTTAGTTGAACAGAGCTTGACTCATAGGGGCCGAATGTCTTCGGCCTAGTGCAGCTAGTCGGCAGAATTACCGGGGCCGGCGGTGCGAGACCGGGTTTAGGAGTTAAGGAGTTAAAGAGACCGGGTTAAGGAGTTAAGGAGTTAAAGAGACCGGGTTAAGGAGTTAAGGAGTTAAGGAGACCGGGTTAAGGAGCGCGTATGCTCTTTTGTCATCCCCATTTGCACTATGTATGCCTGTTTGTGTGGGTTTAACCACTGGGAATGCGGAAGAGGACGTGCCTCCTACATCTGTGCTAAAATGACTTAATGTCCCCAATGCTCGATGAGTAGATCTGTTCCGCGATCTCCCCTTTAGAAACACCATTTACGGTCAAATCGTCCACTCCAGTCATCAATTTGACACCGCGCCTCACCCAATCTCCGAATCGTAGCATCGCGGAGAAACGTAGGTATCTTTTCAGCATCCTGTATCCGACTGGCCACCTACTTGAACGCTCGAACGTTAAGCAGCGCAACCACAAAAAGTCGGCCAAAACATTTTTATTTATTCGCACTTCATGTGTGAATACGTGACACGAAGAATGTGAAAAATGGGGCTGCATAATGCCCAAATCCCGTCGGAACTCAATCTGATTAGCTCAGTGAAACATCATCCCTGCATTTTTACGCGCACACAAATGCACTTATACACAAACTATCGTATGTGTGAATAATGCAACATGCAAGAGACGTGTAAAAATTTGCGTCCTTTCTGGCATGTCGCATATTGGGCACATACACATTTACCAGATACGCTCCAATACATTTTCAAATAAGTACGTCTTGCAGCGCTATTTACCTATTTACTCCCTAGATAAATACACATTACTACAATGCCACTTCATAGAATACTAGCTTCATAACTTAAGGCAAAACACATGTGCATTCAATTCGTGGACGCATAACAACATTTACACAGATACATACTCGACGAAGAACATGCAATGGAGCCGCATCACGTCATATGAAAGCGTCTTGGGTAGACGAGTATTAAGTTGTCATCCAAAAGGTGTATACAGCAGATGACGTCATTAACGATGTGCTCTCCATTGTCAGGATTTCCTGTCAGCTAGAGCGGGACCATCTGCACCCCATCGCCAGCAATGCGTCAGTCTTTGTGGGCAAAACGGGTGATTAAAGACACTGTAGAAACAAGTTAAGCATCTGTGTGTTTTGGGTGTTTTACTGGCGTTATGTTTGGGGTGTGATACTGTCGTTATGTTTTGGGGTGTGATAGTGACGTTATGTTTTGGGGTGTGATAGTGACATTATGTTTCAGGTGTGATACTGACGTTTTGTTTGATAGCGTTGAAGTCAAAGTTTCCAAAAGTGTTTTGATATCACAATAAAAATTGGCCCATAGCTTAACACACCTCACCATGCAAACATTTGATGCAAATATAACGGCCTTAAAAAGATCATCTTGAGATCACCCTGTTAGCTGGCGGTGCAAAACCCTATCTAACACCAACTATCACTAAATTCGCTGAAGTGCCAGGCTTGAGAACATAGTTGGAATCGCTGGCATGGAGTTGTTCGTCTGGGGCAACAATAAAAGCTGAATACGTCAGCCATCAATAACCGTTCCTTATGTAAGCCGCAAACCGCCCAACATACCAACAATAAAACCTGCAGCGCACTGACATGCAGGGCTGTTTCCACGGACGGAGCCGGTCCAGTGACGTCATGCCGTCAGGAGCCAATCCCTGATGACGTCAAACCCTCCCGTGCGACGTCACGTCATCTGCTCGTGGATCCAGTCCAGGTAGCTGGCCACGCGCGTGTAGAGGCCGGGGAAGTCGGGATTGCCGCAGCCGACGCCGGCCGACACGACGCCGACGATGGACCACGTGCCGTCAGCGGCCTGCGCCATCAGCGGGCCGCCAGAGTCGCCCTGGCAAGCGTCGGCGCCGCGTCGCTCCGGGTCCTGGGCGCACAGCTTGGTGGTGCCGAAGCCGCCCGGGAAGCTGTCGGTGAAGCTGGCCAGACGTCGATAGGCGGACTCACAGGTGTCGAGCGGCACCACACGCAGCCGCGCCTCCTGCAGCACGACGGCCGTGTCGCCGGCGAACGCCAGCCGACCCCAGCCGGCCACCTGTGCGTCCCGGCCTACCAGCCGCACCTTCGGGTCCGGCAGGCAGACGGGCCGCACGCGCGGCCCCAGCGTGACCGGTGACGCCAGCTCGAGCACGGCCAGGTCGTCGTGACTGGCGCGCCGCTGCGGCGGCACGGCGGTGCGCGCCACGGCACGGTCCTGGTGCGCGCCGTCCGAAGTCGTGCCGAGCTCGTGCTCGCCCAGGCGCACCAGCAGTTGGCTCGCGTCGGCCGGCACGCAGTGCGCGGCCGTCAGCACGTGGCGCGGGCTCAGCAGTGCGCCGCCGCACAGCCAGCGCGGTCCAGCCGGCTCCTGCACGCCCAGCAGCGCCAGCCACGGCCAACGGCTCTCCGCCGCGTCCCGGCCGAACGCCACGTTACGCACCGGGGCTCCGCGGGAGTTGTCGGCGCCGGCCACGCCACAGCGAAGCGCCACTGGGGCCGGCGCCGCCGGCTTGGGAGGCAGGCAGCAGATCTGCAGTTGGCCGTGCCGGAAGCCGCACGGCTGAACGCAAGAGGGCTGCACGCGGCCAGTCACCCGAGGACAGGCGTTGGCGGATACGCAGCGCCCCTTGCGGCCGTCCGACGAAGTGCAGTCCTCGCCGCCGCCGAACAGGATCGGCGAGGCGTCGACGAACGCTGCGCAGACGAGAAGCAGCACGAGCCGCATGGTTGTACGATGCTGAGTGATGATTGACGCTCGCGCGCGCGCGCTTTTGACCGGACGCCGACTCCGATCATCGGAAAAGAGAAATGGCGGGGCGGCCCCAGCCGCGGGCAATGCCGTCACTGTGACGTCAGCCGTCGTAAACCGGCGGAGCCTGGCTAATGCTGATAACACAGAAGGTTAATAATACGCGGCCTTACAAGAGTCACAGCGGATTAGTCAGCTCGTCATGGTGCTCAAAACCACGTGGCATGCGTTTGATTGCAAATCCCGTGCCGTCACCTTGGACAAGTGTTAACAGCCCATCGCACGCAAGACGTTAAACGTTTTACGTATCTGGGGGAGGTATACGGTGTCGCATTTAGAGAAGACGCTGCTTTACCACCATAACCTACCAAGTAGGGGAAAAAACATAACGATGATTATGATTCGGGCTGGGTTGGATTTATGGGGGTGTCTGGAGAGTCTGAAAGGTGTGTTCAATGTCCTCAAACAGGTGTAAATGCTTGAAAGGACCTTCAACCGAACAAAAGGGAGCTTTCCCACACGAGGCATGATCTTAAGCCATGAGATGAAACACTCGCGTGTCAGTCAAGTGCCCAAGAAAAGAGATTGCTGGAGTTTACGATCAACAGTCTGAGACAGCTCTTGCGCGTGTCGCCAAGCCACAGAGGCCCAGAAGGTCTAATGGAAGGCCAGCCGCATTTGCCTGCGCATGGGCTGGCGAAGCTCCAGACACCATGAATGGCCAGCATGGCCACGGGAGGTTATTTCAGTGCGAAGTCAACTGTAGTAGCAAACAGGACATTATGCTGGGCGGACCAGGGAAACGCACCCAGATATTGTACTAGTACTGCGTGTCGGATGCATCTCCTGGGCGATCCCCTCTGTGGCAAGCTCTCGCAAGCGACAGCATTAGCAAGCCTCTCCGTGCAGACCTGCGTTCAACTGACCGGGTTTTTTACATCGGAGAAGGAGACTGGACAAAACACAATTAGTTCTAAAGTCATGTCATCGCGAACAAGAGCCTAAAAGCTGTCTTAGATTGGGTAAGTTATCGAAATGACCTGGACGTATATTTCAGGCACCGTTTTTTTTTTTTTTTTTTTTTTTTGCTCTTTCATGAGGACCGTTCTTTAGTGAAACGAACAAAACATCTCCAAACAATGCGATCGTTAATAGTATACAGTGTGCTCTAGGAATGCCGAATTACTGCATTATTGATGCTCAGCCTGCTGCATTTCCCAATGAAACCATTATTGAATATTTCAAGTCAGAATATCTTAACCCACCTATGCTTTGTAGACGATAACCATATGAAATAACTAAGTGACCATACGTTCCATTCTTATCACATCAAGCAGCATCTACATGCTTGTGTCATCAGACAGGGACCCAATTTGGTGCTAAGTCTGCAGCGCGCGAGAAATAGCAAAGCAGGACCAAAGCCCATTTTTCCTGTCGTGATCTGTGAAGGAAGACAGTAAAGTCATCCCGTAAGCATTTGTGTTGTATTACGCACCATTTGGTAATTGATGCATTTGGACATAAGCATAATTTGTAGTGGATGTTATCAAGGAAACGTGGGCTGTACTGTAAAAAAATAATGGCGAATGGAATAGATATAATGTAACCAATGTATGCATTTAACCGATACAACCACACCAATGCAACGAATGTCTAAAAACACACAATGCAGCGAATGTGGGGGAGAGTGGGATGAGTTGTACCATGACTAAGCAGCATCAGGGCGATTTACTCTAAGTCTGCGCGACAGATGTCGGTCTTAAGTCACTCGGCTGACGCACAGCAGCGCCCTACATCTTCCAGTGTACTTCCGGCCCCATGCGTGCACACGTCTTGAAACGAGCGCTACAAATATGTGTTCCGCATATCGCCGAAATCTCCAGCGATCGGTGAAAATGCGTTTGAGGTCCTTTAGCGTACCCGGACTAATCAGAATGCTATACTCAGTATTGTGGAGGTACTTGTGCCGCATATGCTGCGTGACGTTCGGGGTCTGCTTGCCAAGGATTTTGGGATGGTGTGAGCATTTTTCCCAGATGTCGGGCGATACATACTACATCTTCTGTGCATGAGATATGTTGTATCAATGATGTAATGTACGGACGATGATGTCACCGACTAATCGTCAACGACTGGCTGGCAGGGTTGCCATTTCTTGTTGTCATCCAGACAATAGGTCGGCATTTAGAGTGCCTACGTAGATCCGTGATTCCTGTCTGAGCAACCGAATCCGTAATGGTGGTTGTTGTAAAATAAACGCTATTTAATAAGAAGGGGTAGATATTTCTCACACCGAATTCACGACAAATTAAGAAATAGCAGAGGCGAACGTCTTTTGTTCCTTACCGTAACGCATTCAGCTTCCTTGCGATTCGGCTTACTCCAAGTAAAACAAACAACACGACTTCCCCATCATGTTATACAACTTGCCCCATAGTTGGGGCTGATTGTAACATTTGAGAGGGAAACATGCAGGGATATGTTCCAAAAAAGAGGTCGCGATCTCCAAAATTTTACCACTTGATGTGTGCCTGACAATACCTGCACATATACGCATCTTGGCTCTATTCTCACCAGTTATTGGCATGGGGGTAAAAGTAAAAAACTGACGCAATGCTGGCTGCTCTCCCCCAAAAGAACAATAAAACTAATGCACAATGTAACCAATGTTTGCTTGACAACGTCTTTTAACGAGTACCTCCTGGCATATTTGATGACCATAACTGTCAAGATGGGAAGCGTAAAGCTATTCTCAGAACATCGAACTTATGTAAGCATATTAAGAAACAATACATGTGCTCATGTCTTCTGCGTTTGCCGTCTTTCCTAACCTGAGGTCAAACGGATGTGGCAACCAATATTGTGCTTAGAGATATACTTGTGTAGCGGACTGAACCAAAGCACCTTTGGAGAGATTGCATGAAAAACTGGCGAAATGGGTTAGGCTGACGCTGAATATCAAATACATGAAGAGCTAAAGGCCTCCCCAACACTAGCAACCATAGATATAAGGCTATAAAGCAGATGACGTCGAACAAGCCTCAAAGGTGACTGATAATATTTTATGACTTGTTGCCATACGTCACAATAGCCCCGACAAGCAGAACCACGCTGATGAATTGCATTGAAGCGGATGTCATGTCTCGTTCTTAAGTCCACTGTCATGCCGGAAAATCCGCAGGAGGCTGTCGAACCTAGAAAACATGGCAGTCACGCTGGTACGCAATAGGTGCACCCGAAAGCGCGAGCTAGGGATAGAATTAGGTCCTAGACTTGATGAGATGAGGCTGTATGCTAAATTTTACAGGTGTCAAAAGTTACGGGTGAAGGGTGTCAACAAATTTCATCAACGTGTTCTGCTTCATCCAGACAACCAGAACTAACTCGTTTTGGCCCGAATCCACATGGCACTGTCCCGAAGTGCACTGCTTGTGTGCTTCTGTGTGCAACTACGCCTCTCTTCGGAACACGGGCCCTCGTGGGACCACGTGACTCGTGCGGTTGCCAGGACGTGCAGTTCGCCCCAGCTAACGACCACTTCCGACGCCAACAGGCCGCGCTGCTGCAGTCTGGCGTCTGGCCGGATAAGACTGCTGTTCACGCGAAGCCCTCGGGGCAAACGCCCTCAGATAGCCGCACGCGGACAGGGGTTGCGCCGCATCGGGCCGAGGGATTTCGAAAAGGTGGGCGTCACCGCCAGCCAGGCGCCGACCTGTCACCAGTGATGCCGACCACTTCCGGGCACAGGTGACTCATTTGGGCCGAGAGCTGGGAAACACGCCCGTCGAGCTCATAGACG
Organism: Pollicipes pollicipes; assembly: GCF_011947565.3. Classification (NCBI taxonomy): domain Eukaryota; kingdom Metazoa; phylum Arthropoda; class Thecostraca; order Pollicipedomorpha; family Pollicipedidae; genus Pollicipes; species Pollicipes pollicipes. The sequence continues at coordinate 14,176,378 of NW_023596225.1, forward strand.
CGGCCTTTGTGCGTCAGGTGCGTCGGCGCGTTGTCTGGTCAGCCGCGTTCGTCACTGAGTCGGGGGAGTGGCCACCGGCCATTCATTCACATCCGCCCACCGCCCTGCAACGCATGATGACGAGCCGGACCGGAGCCGGCTTTGTTTCCAGAAATCCATGCATGATGGGCCTCTGAATAATGTTGGATATAAATAATGTCAGTAGTACAGGATACGAATAGATAATGCTGGAGTATTGCGCGTGAGCCCAGGCCAGCGGAGTAGTCAGGCTGGCAGCAGTGGCGCATTAGGAGCCCAGGCTGGTGGAGTAGTCAGGCTGGCAGCAGGGACGCATCGGGAGCCCAGGCCAGCGGAGTAGTCAGGCTGACAGCAGGGGCGCATTAGGAGCCCAGGCTGGTGGAGTAGTCAGGCTGGCAGCAGGGACGCATCGGGAGCCCAGGCTGGCGGAGTAGTCAGGCTGAGAGCAGGGGCGCATCAGGAGCCCAGGCTGGTGGAGTAGTAAGGATGACAGCAGTGGCGCATTAGGAGTCCAGGCCAGCGGAGTAGTCAGGCTGACAGCAGGGGCACGTTAGGAGCCCAGGCTGGTGGAGTAGTCAGGCTGACAGCAGGGACGCATCGGGAGCCCAGGCTGGCGGAGTAGTCAGGCTGGCAGCAGTGGTGCATTAGGAGCCCAGGCTGGTGGAGTAGTCGGGCTGACAGCAGGGGTGCATTAGCAGCCCAGGTTGGTGGAGTAGTCAGGCTGACAGCAGGGGCGCATTAGGAGCCCAAGCTGGTGGAGTAGTCAGGCTGACAGCAGGGGCGCATTAGGAGCCCAGGCTGGTAGAGTAGTCAGGCTGACAGCAGGGGCGCATTAGGAGCCCAAGCTGGTGGAGTAGTCAGGCTGACAGCAGGGGCGCATTAGGAGCCCAGGCTGGTAGAGTAGTCAGGCTGACAGCAGGGGCGCATTAGGAGCCCAGGCTGGTAGAGTAGTCAGGCTGGCAGCAGGGACGCATTAGCAGCCCAGGCTGGTGGAGTAGTCAGGCTGACAGCAGGGGTGCATTAGCAGCCCAGGTTGGTGGAGTAGTCAGGCTGACAGCAGGGACGCATCGGGAGCCCAGGCTGGCGGAGTAGTCAGGCTGACAGCAGGGGTGCATTAGGAGCCCAGGCTGGTGGAGTAGTCGGGCTGACAGCAGGGGTGCATTAGCAGCCCAGGTTGGTGGAGTAGTCAGGCTGACAGCAGGGACGCATCGGGAGCCCAGGCTGGCGGAGTAGTCAGGCTGGCAGCAGTGGTGCATTAGGAGCCCAGGCTGGTGGAGTAGTCGGGCTGACAGCAAGGGTGCATTAGCAGCCCAGGTTGGTGGAGTAGTCAGGCTGACAGCAGGGGCGCATTAGGAGCCCAGGCTGGTAGAGTAGTCAGGCTGACAGCAGGGGCGCATTAGGAGCCCAAGCTGGTGGAGAAGTCAGGCTGACAGCAGGGGCGCATTAGGAGCCCAGGCTGGTAGAGTAGTCAGGCTGACAGCAGGGGCGCATTAGGAGCCCAGGCTGGTAGAGTAGTCAGGCTGGCAGCAGGGACGCATTAGCAGCCCAGGCTGGTGGAGTAGTCAGGCTGACAGCAGGGGTGCATTAGCAGCCCAGGTTGGTGGAGCAGTCGGGCTGACGGCCGGGGTCGTTCACGGTTTCATCCCTTCTTCGGTATCTTTCGTCTGGTATCTGTTTTTCCCGAATCGCCCGAACGACTCGCCCATCATCGCTGGACAGCTGATAAGTCGCAATTGACCAGTCGTCCTGCTTCAGTAAGAGCAAATCGGTAATACTTGGGTTTCTTGCCATGACCGCGACCCCTGATTCTTCGGTGATAAAGAACCAGATGCTGGTGGTCATTTGTGCATGCAAAATTCGTGCATGTCCCTGACTGGGAGAAAGTGATCCCGTAACAATAATGGCCAGGTTCTCTCGGGCCACAGCTCACTTCACCACCTTCCCCGCCCCCGACCCCCCCCCCCCATGCCACCACATGCCATTTTGCCTCATGAGATGCACCAATATATATATATATATATATATATATATATATATATATATATATATATATATATATATATCCACAATTGTTCCAATATCTGCATGACGATGAACAAGGTTAGCACCCACTCGGGTAGGGGCCAATTAGCCCCCTCCCCAACGATTTTCCAGAATAATTTCGAAACGAGGATGCAAAGTCACGCCAAACTTTGGTTGTCTGTCAGGATTTTTTAAAAAAAATTCATTCCGAATGGGTTGCACGGTTGGCTTCAGGCTCAAAGCAGCTGCTGAGCATAGCTTGTTCCATGTATCCTGCACCAATCCTCCAAGTCAGTCGTCCAGTTCAACCGATTACCTCGCCTCCTTCCCTTTGCCAGACAGGAATGCAGAGGGGTTTACATGCCGCTCATTGTTGTGGTACGGCCGCCCCGTGCCTGGTTGGCCCTCGTTGGCCAGTTGTCAGCTGACCTTTCTATTTCAGTCGGGCCAAACAATGCGCCCGCTCTGGAACTCAATACCAGCGCCTTTAGATTACGAGTCAAGCATTTTTCCTGCGGGCCACGGAGCCGGCATGCCAAGTTTGCAACGAAAATTGTGACTAAGAAAACAGGTTCTTAAAAACTTGATTTTGGTAGGGAAGTCGTTGATGTAAATTTCTGCGTTCCAAAAAACAACGTTGCGAATGGCCAAAACGTGAAAATGGTCACGTCATCTCCGAGCACGAGGCCACGGTTTTGAAATTATGTAGATGCAAATATGAAAATAGCCAAAGAACACCTTGGCTTTTTAGGAGCTTAGTCATCTATGATTTTAAACATTTCATACAAATTCATTTGTTTATGAACCCTTAAATTAATCAATCTTGGTTGAACTTAAGATCCTATTTCTTTTTGTAGAAATGGCACATCTGAATTCGGGGTGGAAGACAATCCCACACTGCTACCTTCAGCGAAAACAAATATCTGGAGTGCTATTTTGACCCTTTCACCTGTCGCTTTGTCGTGGAATGGGCTACTGCAAGAGTTTATACCCATAATTACTTACATTGAAATATGTGCACAGTCACTCCTTGTACACGACATTACTTCTACTCCAAAGACATATGCTCATTAGTGCCACACGTCAAAATTTATATTTCAAAGACTTATGCCGGTCATAACCTCTACTGTAAAAACTTATACAGTCATTGCTTACACATTACATTACTTCTGCTGCAAAGACCAATACACGGCATTAGTGCCGCACGACAAAGCCTAAGCTTCGGTTTTTGCAGCAGGAGTGATGTCACGTATAACTAATGCCGTAGCACTCCTGTCGGCAGAGTTTTTGCCGCAGCACTCCTGTCGGTAGGAGTTTTTGCCGGAGCACTCCTGTCGGTAGGAGTTTCTTGTGCTGTACGACTCGAAACATTTTCAATGTTCAGGGTAGCCCTAACAACATCTCCAGCCCTATTTTTGCAACCTGTTGGACAGGCAGGACTCGTACTGTGGCCAATCACCCTGCATTTGCATGGCTCTGCATGACAACCGCGCTCCTACGGCCCACCAGTCAACTGATCCAAAGTCAACTGACTGTCACCAGGCTGTTCTGAGGCCCGATGAAGCCGTTTCACGTGCGCACCACGAGGGTCTGTCTCCAGACACCTGGTACGCAATGGCGGTAACGACGAGGGCCGCGCAGAACCTGCGCTCGAGGCTCGTTATCAGTGCTGCATTGTTACACTACAGGACGAACCAGACTTGATTTCGTAACACTCACATTACTTTGTGGTTGTACTGGTGCTACGAAGCTCACTGCATATGAACGTTGCGGCAACCCCTACAAATAGCCTCGGGCTATATATATATATATATATATATATATATATATATATATATATATATATATATATATATATATATATATATATCCTATATCATACCCTAAATCAGAAAGAGCTGATAATGTGCTTGGTAGATTCAACAACCAAAAGCCTCTTCTTCTTCGATTTGTAAAGGAAGGAAGGAAAAGGAAGAAAGGAAGGAAAAATCGCAATTTGTAAAGGAATCTGAATGATAGACAGTGGATTATTGCCGCATGACAGTTGGCGGACAGGTGTCCCATAGCGGTGAGTTTCGAATGCCAAAATCAGCGAAAAGGATCATGTTTTGAACAATGGGAAGCCCATTTAGGCCCTCGTTCTCTCGGACATTATTTTTCTGGAAATAAATCATACGAAACGTGTGATCTGCAAAATACGACACGAAGAACGGGCATCATGCAAAGCCAAAACAATGGCCTTTTAGCTAAATCTAAGCAATTTTTCCCCAAATGGACGCTGGTGTATTTTATTTTTACTTTCATGATGTGAATCTTTGTAATCTCGAACATACCTGCCTTGGTAATATTCCGTGTATTATGTTGGATGCCGCGGCGCTAAGAGCATAACAGGTCAACCCACGTTATATAAACGCCTGGGAATATCTCGTGACCCACAAGTTAGAGGGAGCTGATATTATGCCAGGTGGATTCTGCGTATCAGATAAGCCCTGGTACAACCTTCAGCGACATGCGAGGCGTGAAGCTGTCAGTCGTGCATTGCCGAGGGCGAGATCACATCGCCTGCATTAGTAGCAGATGTGAGCTCCGCAGGCTCTGACTATTCTCGCTCAACCCGCTCGGCTAATTGGCGGTGTTTTCACCGCTTTGGTCGGAGTTAGCGGTGCCAAGCGGCTAGCCCGGACGCTCCAAGCCCGTAGTGACACCGGCCGTGCCGCGGACGATTACACAGGCGGGCGAGCCCGGCCGGCGGCGGAGAGCGAGCCCGGCCGGCGGCGGCGAGCGAGCCCGGCCGGCGGCGGCGAGCGAGCCCGGCCGGCGGCGGCGAGCGAGCCCGGCCGGCGGCGGAGAGTGAGCCCGGCCGGCGGCGGGGAGCGAGCCCGGCCGGCGGCGAGGAGCGAGCCCGACCGGCGGCGGCGACCGAGCCCGGCCGGTGCCGCCGTAGCCATCAGCGGCCTGGGCGTGAGGCGCGAGCGGCTGTGGCGTGAGGGACGAGGCGTGAACAGCCGCGGTGTGAGACATGAGGCATGAGCGGTCTGGGCGTGAGGTGTGAGCGGCCGCAGTGTGAGGGATGAGCCGTGAGGCGTAAACAGCCGCGATGTCAGGGATGAGGCGTGAACGGCCTGGGCGTGAGGCGTGAGCGGCCGCAGCAGTGTGGGGTGTCGAGTCGTCACGGCCGGCAGACGCGGTGCGCTGTCAGTGTTCGCTGCGTCATTCGCGATCTGAAGGTGTCGGTAGCAGGTGCTGTGCACGAAGCGACGGGTTTAATTGCCATCGAGTTTGATTTACGGGCCGACATGTCTGAACAACCGGGACCGGCGCCGATCTTATTAGACACCTGACGAGCGGCGAACACGAAACAGTGTTGTCCAATGCTCTTTAGTTGATGATGGTGGTGCCACCATTCCACCCGGGAATCTAGGGCACATTTGGATCCGCTTGGAAATCCACATACCCAGTATAAGCGGTATAGGATATTTTTTTCCGTTTGTTGCAGAGTTCTTCCAGTTGATAGTGCATATTTTGAGCACTGAGCTGAACAAAGTACTACCACCAGTTAATACGCTGTCCATGAGAAGGCAAGCTAGGAATGGCTCGAGCTCATATGCGTTCAAGTTACGCACGATGTTTTCTCCCCATGCGCGTGAACTTCCTTCTTTTACAGGTTATGTCCACTGCTCCGTGACGGCCCCTCTCTAGAGGGCATTGTGCTGAGACGCGTCCGCAACAGAACCGGCATGAGCCTATTCACGGCAATTATTTGGCATTAAATTTACGTGCCGTAACCACAGTTAATTGCGGCATGATATGTCATATCACATTTACTACATGGGCGTCACTTAGATGCGGCACGTTTTGGCGGCGGGTCACCCGTCCGGGGACAGCAGCTCAGCTGCGGCGTCGCCGCCGCGCCACTTCCGACGCCCGGCTCTCGGCTCCCCGGCGAACGGCGGACGTCATGCCGCCGGCGCCGCCGAGACCCCGCTCCGGGCCCTCACGGGACGGCATGCGGAGATCAGACGGCGCCGCTCGCCGCTTGTCGGGACGGCGGCCGGCTCGGCGCCGCTTTGCGGTCAGCGCCAGACGTCGCATGTGGGCGCCGTCCGCCGTCAAGGCTTCGGCAGTCGCAGGGACCGAGCGAGTAGCGTCCCCGTCGCCTGCGTGCTGTCGCCATTAAATCTTCTAAGCTCGTATACGACCTGGGGAGACAGGATGCCCGGCGTTTGCTCGTGATATGACTAAGCGACGTCTTACCAACAGTCGGCAAAACGTTTCCACGTACCTCCTAATGGCTTACTCGTGCTGTGCGACTGTGCCAGTGCCACTTTCGCTGCTGAACCAGCCTGCAGTGGACAATTCCTTACTCAGACAGCCATCGATTACCAATACCGATGCGTTCTATCAGTCCGTCAATCCGTCCACAGTGCTCCGGCGGTGACCGTGGCGCCCCTGGCGACCGAGGCACATGCAGTCACTTGGACGCGCGTGAAGCCCAGCTTCACGATGGCGGCCACGCCGTTCTCTGAGAATGAGTTTCCGGGCCGTAACTAGTCGTCAGTCCCGGATGCGCCAGCCCCCAAAAACCCAGAAAAATAGGGCAGCAGACAACTCCATGCAGGAGTGAAAAAACCTCTGATTTACCGGATATGATAGGTAACAAAGGCTGACATCTTTGTGAACCAATTGGTGACAAAATTGCAAAAAAGAACACGAATTTCAACAGACCAGACTAGATCACAATAAATCATCCCTACCAGGCGAAACTCAAAGCTTAGTGTTGGTCTGTACTTACTGACGCTGGCAGCGTGAGTATGTGTAGAAGAATGTCGAAACTTTGACGTTTCTCTGTATGAGCAAGTTGAGCCATAAAATGCTGCCAAACGTAGCAGCTTTAATCAGGATAGCTTTCAGCAGGTGACAGAAGCACCCTACAAACTATACTATATCGGCGCTTACGTCACAGATCATTGGTGACACAGTGTCTTTCCAATGACCCTCAGATCAGTGTTTTTCACAGATTTTCCGGCCAAGACTCACTTCACATTCTAAACAGTATAAGCTACTAAATAGCTAGGTTTTTACCTGTCGTAAGAATTGTGGTTGGCCACATCATCTTGCATCGAACGTGATCAGTTTGCTACACAGCCTTTTAAGCGTCGTGCCATTTGAGACAGATGGGTTCGGTTGCTCGCCACGCGGTAATGCGGTGGGTTCAGTGCAGTGCTGTGCGCTATCGTTGGTTGTGTTTAAGTTGTGAGAAGATGACTAGCTAAGAGAACGTAGCTAGCTAATCGTCAGCTTTCTAAGATAATAGCGTTGATACAGACAACCAATATTGGCTACAGACAACCCCATGCTTCGAGCCTATGGGACCGACCAGCATGAAACCTGTGTAGCGTTGAAGCGGGGTACGCGCTGCGTGCTTTGGATGGTTTTGTTTGCAATATTGCAACATTTTTCATACCTGCTCCTTTGGGGCTTTCGGACATTGCGAAAAGAGTGTAAGTGGTCTTAGAGCTCTATGCTGTTCCTTTTTACCGTAAACCACCTTTGCAGCCTGCCGTAACTTTTTGCATAAATTTGGAAAATGCGCCGTCAGGGTTTTTAATGCCTAACAAGAGCACTGAAGGAGGTTTTAGAGCACTAGCTTGATTCGTTAAGGAGTACATTATGCGAGCAGCATTTTGCAACGCTTGCAACATTCCCAGAATTCTCTTGTAAGATCCCTGGTGCTTTGGAAAACCACTGAAGGCACTTTCAGTACACTAACTTGCTTCGTTATACCCTTTTCATTTGACGCTAGGTACTACCTCATATTGAGGAACCTGGCTGCCCTGTAAATAAAACAACTCTCAGTGATGTGCTGCATTCCTTGCTCCTTCCACAATACATGCAAGTGTGAGGTTAGCCAATTCCATGTGAAACACGTAAGTGCTTCAGTGTTCTGGATGGAGGGAGGGGTTGAAGTTAGGGACATAATGCTATCGAGAGGAGTCCGTGGAATGGTTCCTCCCTTGCTACAACCGGTTGACACGACTTGGACTATGAACGACCTGTCGAACATCTCGCCGCCGCCCCCAGTCCGTATTCGATTCCAGTATAAGCTGACCCCACATACAATTTTAATTCGGCCATTCCTCCCCTATGCTGAGCTGCCGGTGCTTTCACTATAAGCTATCTACTTGCATGCAGTTCCAAGCATTCGCCCCGCCCCCCTCGCCCATCCATCACCATACGGCGCAAACTCCGGCCCCACAATTTCGCCATTTTAATCCCTTCCAGTTGAACACAGGGCCGGTGTGGAGTACTATTGCCTAATATACTGCCAACTTAAGGGTTATAGGGACCGTGAACACACCCTCGCAATGTCCAATTCTCCCCATCTCGACACGTCAAGTTTATTTTCATGCGAGACGTTCGGGGTCATTGGGGCGAGAGGGAAGAACGTATAACTAAACGTCTGTTCCACCTCTTCAGGAAATTCTCATCCTTAGTGTTGCCTAGGTAGAGGCCCTTCCCCTAAAAAGGGTCTGTCCTTCGCATAGGCATTTTCTGCCTGGGACCTTGCTTATGCCGTCTTCGCCGAGCATGACATCGTTTGTAGACGTCTTAACGAGAACCCTGTGACGGCCACGCCGAGTCGCAACTTCCACAAATGTTAGTGGACACCGTCCCTGTTTAGGAGGGCCACCCGGACTACGATAGCCTCAGCTAGCAAATAGCACAGCAGTCAAAGCTGGTACGTTGCTGTCCTGTCGCCCGGGGTGGCTCTCCGTGCTTGCTACCGCCCATGTAGCGCCCCGCCCAGGAGGAGAGCCCGCCTTTCCCCAATGCTAACCACAACACGAGTTACTGGCGGGGATTTGATGCCGCCTTGGCCAAGTACCCCTTTCGGAAATGTCTTTACGAGAAACCTGTGGCGACTATGAGTCGCCCCTTCCGTAGAGTCTTATGGGCACCATCCCTGTGTGATGAAAGCTTCTCTCACCGGCGTCCCCTCCCTCTTGAATGAGATCAGCCTTTCGACGTGATCAGTTTTTTTCTGACGGTACAAGTCCCGACTCCTTTATCTCTAACGTTGACAATGTCGGCGAACATTATGGGCATGGAAGCCCTGCATACACAGTCGTCTTTGGCCTCACGCGCTCGCTAGGTTGTTACAAGCGTGTCCAGATGGCATCTTTGGCTTCTCTCCAAAAGCCAGACAACATCGAGAGAATGTTGATTTTCTTCAACATCAACTCCTTCAAAAAACTCGGAATGACCACTACACCCTGAGATTAATTTCCAATGATTTGTTACATTGTTTGATCGACGTGCCCTCCATTTAACTATCACTTACGAATTTGAAATCATGACATTGCATTCGAATCTAAGTTATAACATGGTTTATTAACGGGATAATCATGTCTGGTTTACCAAAGTCCAATAAATAATTTCAATGTAACTGACATGACACACACGCCACTGGCATGCGTGTCGCACCATACGACGTCACCTCATATAATGTCAAGAGTGTGTGATTCCCGCAATTTCTACGCAAAGCTCCCAACGAATTAGATGCTGCATTCCACTGAATAACGTGAATAGGGTGTCAGCGGTCGGTGCGAAATAATCTATAGAAACCAGACCAGACAAAATCTGGTCCGGCTTGGTTTTGAACGCACGACCATTAACTTTGAGACCGCGCCTAACGGCCATTGCCACAGAAACCCAAAACGATGTTGATTCTGCGATTGTATGAATGCTCATCTTGATTTGTCCTTATGATATTTTGGTCATCGACAGGATAACGCACTTGAGGCTGCTAGTATCTGCGCTGAGCTATCTCACATGATGACAATCTCCCATCATAAAGTACTGATTTCATCTCTGACGCTTTTTACGTCAGCCGTTGCACGTCGACGTTGTGCGGACAGCTGGCGCCGTGCTCTCCAGAGCATCGACCTATCGGCCCTCACCCAGGTATTCCCGGATCCGCCGGTCGGCAGCCCCGCCAGCACAAAGGCCGATACTGAAGTGCCGATGTTCCCCAGATACATGCATGTGTGCCCAGCCGTGCCGGAGTGACTGCTTTCCACGTATGCGGGCCAGTAATCGTTCTGTTGTGCTGTTTACCGCAGCGGCTGCTTGTCGAACCTTTGGTGAGCGCTGGTGTCTGGGCTTGATTTCTGAGCGTCGGCTGACTTCTCTGTGGGTATTACAAGGAGGCTATATATACACAGGCACTTTGGATTATATTTTTCTGTGTTTTGGCGCGCAATTACATGAACAAGGAAAAATGCTAGCTCCACCTAACACCTTTAAACTGACCCAAGGTAACTATGTTCTGATAAGGATAGAATGCAAACAATGACACATCGATTGGCGAAATTTTCATGCTGATCGGTCTTATGAGTTCGGGGCATGGGGTTGCCTGCATCCCCGTTTTCTGCTGTATTTTTTTTAATTTTTGATGACGTTCGACCTGACCCAACGTAACCATAACTCGGAAGAACAGCTTATCGACAAAGCGGCATGGAATGGTACAGGTGTGTGCCCATTGGTACCACTGTGAGCATGGGGTTGCATGCAGCCAATTTTGGTTATTTTGGGCGCTTTGGTGATTTTTGACCTGGCCCAAAGTCATCCTACTCTGGCGAAGGTAGGATATCGTCTATGATGCATAGTCAGACTTCAAGCATTTGAAGTGTGCGGCTCTGATCAGATTACAACCACCGAGTCCCTCAAACCGAATAGCATAAAAGGCGTTCTCGCCTATCACTGGTCAGGGGCAATGAAGAGAGTAGGGACAAAATAACACATGGTGATTCATAACGACTCATCAAAAAAGCAGAAGCCTGCACACACCATATGGGTGTAGTTTCGGAAAATTAGTAGGTGGAGGTGAGCTAAAAATAGAAATAACCCGAGTTACCCCAGCTTGCGCCAAAAAACATGTTTCTCCACGGCCTTAGCCCATTCTGTTCTCAAAGCTCGGGGAGAGGGCTGGTAAGCCTCGTAGCGAAACACGGAAAACATGATTTTCCACGCCCTCTATGTACTGCATGCCCATGTGTGTGATCTTCCAATTTTGCCTTCAGAATGCTTGCTTTTTGAAAGACTTCCGATTCAAAATAACATTCTCAGTTCAGGTGGCGTCCTCTGGATTCCAATCTCAGCCCTCCAATCCTGATTGCCCCGCGACTTCAGAATCATAATTACACCCATGCTCAAGTAAGCCAAAAATTATTACTCGTCACGTTATAGCCTTTAACATGTCTCAATGCCTGTGACCTTGTTTTTATTTTGCGTCTTCCTGAGTTGTTTTTGTCCTCTTCCGTTTTGCTTGCATGTCGACAGCGCCTACTTCTTTAGACATGCCACTTCTTTGCTTAATGCGCATTTAGTATGCTTGCCAATTTTGTGTTTACATCGGTGCTTGCATTGGAGCACAGCAAAAACTTATCTAGTTAGACTTTGGCCTGCCGGGCACTTCCGATCGTTCAGGGGCTGACCACATTGGCCTTGGTGTCTGAGCCTTAGAACAGCAGTCGGATATGTGCCAATTTCCGACCGTTCAGGGGCCCACAACATTGGCCTTGGTGTCTCAGCCTTGGTGCCTTCCGATCGTTCAGGGGCCCACCACATTGGCCTTGGTGTCTGAGGCTTAGAACAGCAGCCGGATATGTGCCAATACATTTTTTGTGATGGTCGAACATATCACGTTCGTCAAGTAATTTACGTGTTAAACACGCTCATGTTGTTACGTTACGGCCGTGTTAATTATTTTTACCTGCCGCCGGCGTCGCATTGTAGCATTTCCGTTGATCATTGAAGTTGTAACGCCTAGTTCACTTGCGCGTCACGTTATTAACACATTTTAAATGCTGGGGTATTTTGTACTTCTTCATAACAGACGAAGCAAAAATTATACATCAGTCATTAGCCATCAGCTGATCACACTGACCAGCCGGCTACACATACTAAAAACTACGAATCAGGGTCATGCTCGATTTTGATGGTATTTAACGGCCAAGTTAAGTATATTTTTCATGATTTCCGAAATACTTAGCCTTAAAATGATGAGATGCACCATGTTCTGGAGAAAACCAGTAAGCTCCATGTTTTACATGCGTAGTACGCCTAGATTTCTGGGGCTGCGCACAGTAATACTGGTTACCGTACAGCAAATAGCATGCTAAGAATCTGAAAATGCAATGGCGGGAATGAAAATATTTTTTTGGAGGGAGCCCTAAACTCTACAGGGCCCACATGTTGTGATCCCCCCCCCCCCAACAAAATCCTGGATCCGCCCCTGGCTGTGCCCCTGCAAACGCGTATGCAGCGACTTGAACCAATATACCGCCACGAGTGGGACGGGGACGTCAGGGGCTGATGCTAATTGAAGGGAGTGTTCCACATTGATATGGGGGTTTGAACTGAAAGAGCCATCTTTGAAATTTTTCGGTGTGGTTCGCATTCTCGCCCTTCTTAAGACCCAAACCTCTCTAGTGTTTTAGCTATGCGCCTGCGAAAATGGCGAGAGTATTTCGGGGAGAGTATTTAAGGGCAACTTTGCGTTCATGACGACATGATAAGGTCGTTCGAGTCCTGCTATTCCATAAGCCACGCGACGATGAAAGCCGAGAAAGGTATAATGGCCGAGTCGCTCATATCTAGCGTTCGTGGGCACGATTTCCAGATATAACTACCGTCAATCGGCTCTCAATCAATGTTTTGCAAAGTACAAGGACGTAGTCAAACAATGACGTTTCGAGTATCATATTTGCTAAACAAAGGAACTGTGTTATCTCGAGCAGTCTTTTCTAATTAAAAGTATACCAAAAGTTATAAGCGAGCTTGTTTCATCATACTTGATGCTTGCCTCAATAACTTCACATGAGAAACATTCCCTTTAGGCCATGGAGGGCGGCAAGCTGTGCTTTTGGTTAGTTTGTTTTATTTGGTGTTTGCTCACGCCTTCCCACCTGTAACCGCACGTTTTAACCCTGATCTCTGGTCAGTGAACTATGCCACATTCCAGCTGGCTCCACTGATGGTGAACCAGCCTTTCTGGTGGAAAGCTGGTTGCCCGCGCGCCACGTCCCAGTCTGCCGCCGTGCCGAAAGTTCCGCTTCTTCCTGCCTCACCACGCTATGTCTCGTCCTGCGCGCCTGCCAGTGAGTGCTGTGCGAGAGTCATCGCCTGTGTGACGTGGCGTGCCGTGGATTCGTGTCAGTCCGACAAAATGGTCTACTCGACGAAGTAGTCTGCTCGACAAAACAGCCTACTTTCGCTGCGACAAAGATGCATCGCAATGTTACCAGCCATCTGGTGCTGCTGGTGTTGACCTGCTTGCTCGTAACAGCTGCGAAACCAGCATAACAGCCATCTCCCTGACCCGGACCAGCACCATCGTCACTGGCGCTGTCCGGTAGCGAACCTCCCAGCCCACTGGACCTGTCGACGCGCCGACCGATCTCGAGGCGACCTCGCTCCGCACCCCGGCAGCCGTGACCTTGACCGTGACCGGCCTGCGGCCGCTCGCGGTGCCGGCACCAGGCGCTGGGGCTGCAGGGGCGGTCAGGTGTGGCGGCGCTCTTCTCCGGACGGTCGTCGTCGGAACCTACTGGTGGGACTGATCACCATCCAGTCGCCGCTGCCGGGGACGGTTCCGCCGCAGCACGGCCATCTAAACCGGCTGCATTATGACTCTTGCGTGATCACCGAGACGTGGCTTCGTCCGCCACCGCGTTCAGGCTGGTCACGGTCTCTGGCTATGCGCTGTACGGCGCGGACCGGCCCGGGGGGGTCGGCTGTGGAGGTGTGGCTATTTTGAGCCGGGATTGTTACAAGGCCACTGTCGTCACACAGCCGGCATCTGAGAGTCCGGACTGTGGGCTAGAATCCCTCTGGCTGCGTGTGAGATCGGAGTCCGGTCCGCAATTCACTGTGGCTACGGTCTACCGGCTCCCGCGCCGCACCGCGGCCGCCCTCCAGACGAACTTCAACAACCTGGAGCTGCAACATCAGCGAGTACTTCTACAGCGCCCCGGACCGATCGTCATCATGGGTGACTTAAATTGCAATTTACTGGACTTTGTAGTACCGTTGCAAAGGACCGGTTAAATGAGATGCTCCCAGCGTTTCATCTGCACCAGCCTGTCCTTATTTTGCCAATTTGTCGTTTCAAGCCTCTCCGTATCCATGCTCGACTACTGAAACGGATATACCACGTCTGCTTACTTCGTGATTTGTACCATGTCGACTGGTCTGGTATTTTTAGACACCCATTAGTCGCTGATATGCGGTCCCATTTGCTTGACTGCCTTTTACCACTCATTGATAAACAAGCTCCGATCAAACTAACGTCATTGAAGTATCCTGGCACACCAGCTGTCACCCGGTGATCTTGACCTTGTGGCACGGTGGAGGGCCGTGCTGCGTCACGGGGAGAGACCGCCGGCCTTCCGCCAACTGGACCGGGGGGTGAGGTCGGCGGGCACCCACCACGTGACTGCCGGGCGGATGTTGAGGAGCGGCTGCGTGAGCAGGGAAGTAGTTCTCTGCGCAGCATTATCCATCCGCTTTTGTGGGGAAGAAGAGCGGTGCCCGCAATCTCCCAGCCGCGACTCCGGACGAAATGAATGTTTATTTCGTCAATGTCGGCCCCTGCGTTGTAGCCAACCTGGCCGGTCTGGGAACCCATCTGACGTCCCAAGTCGCCTGCCCAGGGTGCGCACTTGCGATTTTCGGGTGACTGGCACAACCTTTCGAGGGCTGCATGAGGTCATGTTCTCCATGAACCATTCCGGGCGCGTGGTGACGTTTGTATTCGTATCCTGTTCCTCCGTTTTGACGTTATCGGTCTCATCGTTCTCCATATAATCAACACTTGCCTCACCTCCTGCGATTTTCCCCAATTCCTGGAAGCACTCCCTGGTTCATCCAACTTTTCCATTCCGGCGATCCAACCCTGGCCTCCAATTACCGTCCTATATCTACCGTTCCTATCATGGCCAAGATTGTCAAACGTGTGGTCCAGCGCCAGGTATCTACATTGACCTACATCTCCGGCAATCGTTTACTGTCCTCATCCCGACATGGTTTCCGTCACCCTCATTCCACTGAGACTGCACCATTTATGGTGACCAACAGCATCTTTTCCAACATGGGTCGTGGTCACCTCCTACTCCTGTGCCTCCTGGATCTCATTAAATGTTTCGACATCACTCTTCATGCTCAACTACTTTCCAAGCTCCAGCTCTATAACATGTACCCGGCTGGGTTCTCCTCCCATCTTTCTGGTCATTCCCAGTCAGTCTGCATTTTTCTTCTTCTGGTGGCAGTGGTCTCCAAGCCCCTCCAAATACCAAGGGAATCTTCCAGGGATCAGCCCCTGGTCCTTGTATATTCACAATCTTCGCCAACGACCTCAGCCTGCACGCACCAGACGCTCATGTGATCCATTACGCTGACGACGCCCAAGTCCTCAAATCCGATCTTAAACGCAACCTTTCTTCCCTTATGTAACGCAGGGAAACAACCCTATCCTCCCTAGCATCATGGTTCCATGCCCACGGTCTAAAGCTCAATGTCATCCAAAACTGAACTCTCTCTCCTTGGTACCAGACAGAACATCCGCGGACTTACCCCTGTCAGCGCACGGGTCGGCGGGGAGCCCGTTCGGGAGAGCCCGACCTTAAGAAAATTGGGTGTGGTGTTTGGCCGCCACCTGAGCTGGGACGCACGCGTCAGTGACGTAGTAAAAATGTGCATCGGCGTCCTGGTCAATCTTCGCCGCCTGAGACATTTCCTCCCGCAACGAGTGCTGCTGACCATAGTGCAGCGTAGTCATTTCGCGCATGAGATATTGCATTTCGGTTCATGGCTAGGGGTCTGCTGTTAACGAGGCCAGACTACTCAAAGTAGTCGAATTCGCTACCAGAGTAGTTACTGGCCTCCGAAAGCCTGGCTACGCGCCTCGCGCGCGGGATGACCTGCACGTTGCCACGCCGCGCCAAGTGTGTTGAATGCTAACTGTTGTCGCTGCGCACAAAGCCCGTGAGTAAAGTGAACCTGCAAGCCTCGCCTGTTTGCTTCAAACACACGCTGACGCGCGAACCAGTGACCGAACTACCTGTATGGACCATAACCTACACCCCCGGCGGTGTGCACGGTGGCAGGACAGCAGTCATTTACATACCGAGCGGCGTCTCTCATCAATGGGCTGCCTTTGGAGGTCAGACGACTGGATTCAACAAGCTTTAAGTGCGCCTGATTGACATCAGCCGTGTGTCGGCTGATGTCAATAAAATACAATCTGGCCGTTTCGGCTTGTTGATTCAGCTAGGGATTACGGTGTGTGCTTAGCTAAGGATTACGGTGGAAGTGGCCATTCTGTTTGTCCAATTAATTTTGTCCCGTTTTGCGAAACTGCGTGGGCTCGCTGCGCTGCCGCCCTGCCCTACCACCCTCGTCGCCAAGTTTCACACCGTTACACCTGAGCTGGGACGCACACGTCACCGTTGAGTCACCACTGAGTCGCTGGGAAAGTTTCCCTTGTAGTTGCGGGGGGGGGGGGGGCAGCATAAAAACGGGGCGAACATCCCTGCCGTGACAGAGCCCGCGCAGTGCTGCAGCCAAGGCCGTATGAGGATGCAACGCGGCACGGCCGGGCCGGGGACACTGCTGCCACCCGCGGCAGCGGCCGAACCACAAACGTGCTGCCAGCCGCCAGGTGGCACTCCACGATACACAGCTCTGCGGTTTAGCTGCGTTCCCACGCCGATCGGCTTTTACTCCAACACGCCCTGACATCACCTCTTCTCCTTCCCTTCAGCTCTGTGGCGAGGCTCGACCGATCCGGCCGCCTGGCCACCACCGGCACGCAGAGATGCTTGCTGCAGTCCTCCAACTAATATTTTCCAAAAAGGTGTCTAGGCCATTCATAGAGACCGCAGAGACCTCATCGAGACTGCAGCGAGACCGAGACCGTGCTCCGTGTCCGAGCTCGTCGACATTTGTCACCGCGTGCCTAGCGCAGTCAAACGGCTGACGGCTCGCTCGAGCCGCAGGAGCTCGACTGTGTCTCTGTGAGGGTCGCGTCTCGGATTCGGGAGTGCTCTTCGCTGGGTGTACTATTTTCATTCCTCAAGGTCCCGTTTTCGTGTTGTAGAACCCTTACGAAGACTCATACTGCCAAAAGTACTGAAGTTTTTGGTCCGGTTATGCCCTCACTACCTGAAGGATCTATCAAATAACGTGACCTGTGGTGACCTGTTTATGTCAGGTGGGCCCGTTTTTGCAATCACAGAAACTGTCCGTAGGCCGTTTTGCAACCGGAAGCCAGTTGCAATCGTCTGCCTTTCTGCCTCATCCTGGCAGAAAGGGCGGGCACCTCTGGGAATGGAACCCCACAGTGAATGGTTACGCGTAAAAATATTAACTTGTGCACATTGTCGGATTCGTAATGTCACTCGAGTGACATGTCATGACGCGAATATTTGAATGTTGGCGGGGGTGGATCTAGGATTTCGTCCATGGGGGGGGCACGCAACATGGTGGGGCCCCCTGGAGTTTGAGGCCCCCTCCAGAAAATATTCTTGCTTTTCTGTCATTACATTTTAAGACGGGTCGCATGTAATATATATATATATATATATATATATATATATATATATATATATATATATATGAAAGCATGGGTTCGGTTAGCACTTCATTTTTTCATTTTGATGGCCTATGAAGTTAACCTAAGTTGACCTTAGCCCATCTCTAGGCCACCACAAAATGACATTTTTGTCATTGTGTCAATGACACTGTGTTTGGGATGCTTTTTTCTCAAAGTTACACTTAAGAACATAAACTTCGTCAGAAGCACATTGTGTAGGAAATATAAAGATAATTGTTGTAAGCTACTGGCAGACCAATTTCGAACAATGATAACCTGCTCGGATACACTCCATCTTTCGGGGGCCCCCCGCACCGGGTTTTGGGTACCTCTAACTGGAATGGAGAGTCTTACGCTCCTGTCGGGGTCCCTTCTGATAAGATACTTGGCCATTTCTATTGTGGGGATCTATACATCTGGTTTTAGGTACTTCCTTTTTGAATGGAGAGCCCTCTGCTCTTTTCGAGAACCCTGTCTGTTAACCTGCTCGAGCACACTCGAATATCCGGGGGCCCTCCACATTGTGTCTTGGGTACTTCCTATCTGAATGGAGGGCCCTACGCACTTATCGGGGCCCCATCTGTTTGCCTCCTCGGCTAGACTGGTTGGTTCGGGGCTCTGTATATTGGGTCTTAGCGTTTGGATTTTGGGCCCTGCACTCCTGTCGGGGCCATCCGATAATATAATTTGTTCGGGTACACCCCATCTTCTGGCGGCCTTCCGCACTGGGTTTTGGGTACTTCTTATTGGAGGGCGCTACGCTCTTGACGGGCCCCTTCTTATAACCTGCTCGGGCACATTCCATCGTTCGAGGGGCCATTTGCATAGGGTCTTCAGTTCTTCCCGTTTGAATGGAGGGCCTTACGCTCTCGTTCGAAGCCCTGTCTGTTAACATGCTCTGGCACGCCTGGTCACCGATCATTCGAGGGCTCTCTACGTTGGATCTTGGGTGCTTCCTACTTAAATGGAGGGCCCCACGCTCTTGACGGGACCCTATATTGTAAGCTGCTCGGGCACGCTCGATCGTTGGGAGCGCTACACATGTTGTCGTAAGTATTTCTTATGTGAATGGATGCCGCATGTTTTTGGCGGACCCCATTTATTAAGCTGCTCAGGCCGGTGGCGGATGCACATGGGGTGGGGGGAGGCACGGGGCAAAGGCTCCAAAGGTGCCCATAACCGGCCGAACAGACGCGGTTTTCCGAGAGCAAAATTGGACGCCTTTGGACCTACAGACGACCAAGAACAATTGCTTGCAACAAAAGTAAAGAGTTCATGAGCAGACGGGGTTAATTCTTTCCTGTTTAAAAATGGTGCTGTTAGGGGGAAAATTTTGGGCTCATTGCGTTACCCAGAGGCCTTACGCTGCTGCCCGGGCTCCATATGTTCACTTGCCCAGTTAATCTGATTGCTAAGGAGCTTTCCATGCTGTCTTTGATCTGTTTGCACCTCCTCGTAGGGCCCAACACTGCTGTTGGGCCGCTATCCGCTCTCATGTAGGGGCGCTCTTGATCAATCAGGTTTTCCTTCACGGATTTGTCCCATTCGCCCGAAAGACTCTACACGCATTTCCGGGGCCTATATGCCAGGGTACGCTCAGATGATCAGGGGCCCTTCATATAAGTTTCCGGTTCTTTCCACTTACTTGGAGGGTCTTGTGCCGTTGCAGGGCCCTTATAAGGTAAGGCACCGAGACATTCGATGTTCAGGGGACCTCTGCTTTGATTAGGGGATGCTTCCCTTTGATCTCCTTTGCGGAGGACTCTTCACTCCTATTGAGGCTCTTTCTGTTAACGCGCTCGTACACTCTTGTTCGCACAGGGGTATTAATGCATGGCCTTGGGTAATTCCCCTTTTCTCACAGGGTCTTTTGCTCTGGGTGGGGGTAACACATGTTAGCTTGCCGGGACACTACCGATAGTTAAGGGGCCCAACGCGCTGGTCTTGGGCTCTTTTTGCTTGCTCTGAAGATCCTATACTTGTTGACGGGGGCCACTTTGTTGGCCTGCGGCACCCATGATCGCTCAGGTTTCGTCCCAATTGCCCTTGGTGCCTTCGCCTTAGAGCAGTAGCCGAATGTGCGCCGATGAATTTTTACGCGCAACTACCGAACATAATTTTACATGCCGCCGACGTCGTACGAGTCATTTTCATTGGCTACTGAGTGTGTGACGCACATTACACTAGTGCATCATGTTCTTCACATACTTTGAATGATAAGATATGTTGTAATCCTTTATGAAAATGAAAAAAAAATTATGCATTAGTCATCAGTCATCAGCTGATTACATCGCCCAGCCGGCTAGCCGTAACTACATAAGCAAGGAATTAAGTCCATGCTTGGTTTTGATGGTTGTTAGTAGCCAACTCAGTTTCATCTTGCCTGTCGTTCCGAAACACTTAGCCTCAAAATCACAGCATTTAACACGATCTGAAGAAAATGAGTAAGGTCTATATGTTTGCATGCGTAGCACGCCTAGCTTTATACGGCTGAGCACAGTAAGATGGGTCTCCGGAGTTAAGAAATAAATGAATAATTAAATACATGCATGTATGTGTATGCCTATATATATATGCATATATATATATATATATATATATATATATATATATATATATATATATATATAGAAGGCCCCCGAAAGATGGAGTGTATCCGAGCAGGTTATCATTGCTCGAAATTGGTCTGCCAGTAGCTTACAACAATTATCTTTATATTTCCTACACAATGTGCCTCTGACGAAGTTTATGTTCTTAAGTGTAGCTTTGAGAAAAAAGCATCCCAAGCACAAAAATGTCATTTTGTGGTGGCCTAGAGATGGGCTAAGGTCAACTTAGGTTAACTTCAAAGGCCATCAAAATGAAAAAAAATGAAGTGCTAACCGAACCCATGCTTTCAGCACAATGTGTTTCTGTGGTCGAGAGAAGTGTGTTCTGCATCTACGGATGCTGAAGACCGCATAGTTGTTGTATACATTATACATAACCCCGTTGACACTTGGTAATGAATTTGTAGCAAACTGAGAACGAGCACGTTGAGATCATATGTCATCAGCTTCACAAACACGGTTTGGGAGTGGTTACACGCGTCACATCCATTTATCTAGCCTCTGCTACCGACGCCAGAGGGCATTGACTTTGGATGGACATCACATGACCTTGCATGTCCTCACGTGGCCTATTTTAGGCTCAGTATGCATTAGAATGATATCACAACATGCCTGCAGTGGATCGTTCAGCTTCTGCGCCCACAATTACCGAATAAAACTCTATTTTAAGCTCAGCATGCGCCTTGCAGAAGGCACCCTCAAAGATAGGTGATGACCTGGGTCAAGGTCATGTGCACTTTGGTCATATGATCGTTGTGCATGTGAGGTAGCACTCTTTCCCTCGTATCCAACACCAAAACACCACAAAAATACGGACAAATTTGTATCATTTACGATGAAAACCTCGACTTACGGCTTCACGTCACGTAGCTCGCCTGTTGAATCAAGTATAAAACTCACAAAAAGTTGTGTTCCGTCAAAGTTAGAGCCTGACCCTTTCGATCTGACCTAGGTCACTGACCTTGGTTAAATCAAGACTTTAAATTTGCACAAAGGATGTCAAATTGATAGATCTATAGGTACTGTAAATGTAATGTCACTGCGAGTGTACGGTTTTGAGCTGTGTTCGAAAACCCGTAGGGAAGGTCAATATACCCCCCCCCCCCGGCCAACCTGGCACGAGATGAGCTGTTCATCTGGCAAGCCCCCATTTAGAAAGGTTTGACCAACACATGCGGACTCACTGGTCCGGCCCACGCGTGGTGACCGGAACGGGTCGCCCCTCACCTGTCACAGCGGCCGGTGGTGACCGGAACGGGTCGCCCCTCACCTGTCACAGCGGCCGGTGGTGACCGGAACGGGTCGCCCCTCACCTGTCACAGCGGCCGGTTGTGAGCGGAACGGGTCGCCCCTCACCTGTCACAGCGGCCGGTTGTGAGCGGAACGGGTCGCCCCTCACCTGTCACAGCGGCCGGTTGTGACCGGAACGGGTCGCCCCTCACCTGTCACAGCGGCCGGTTGTGACCGGAACAGATCGCCCCCCACCTGTCACAGCGGCCGGTCGTGACCGGAACGGGTCGCCCCTCACCTGTCACAGCGGCCGGTTGTGACCGGAACGGGTCGCCCCCCCCCTGTCACAGCGGCCGGTTGTGACCGGAACGGGTAGCCCCTCACCTGTCGCAGCGGCCGGTTGTGACCGGAACGGGTCGCCCCTCACCTGTCACAGCGGCCGGTTGTGACCGGAACGGGTAGCCCCTCACCTGTCGCAGCGGCCGGTTGTGACCGGAACGGGTCGCCCCTCACCTGTCACAGCGGCCGGTTGTGACCGGAACGGGTCGCCCCTCACCTGTCACAGCGGCCGGTCGGGAAGGGTTTTCGTTAGCGAGAGATTATGTCTCGGTCCATCCGTTCCGGTGAGGGGAGTCAGACGCTTTGATGCCCCGCGCGACTAGATTCGATTAGAGCCAGGCCTCAGTCGTTCGCCACGAAAGACTAGAATCGACTAGGCTGGTGCCCAAACAGCTAAAGTTTAGGGTTCCTCAAATAAACGGTTTGGTGACCCATCGCCGAAAGGACCGACCCTGAATGTTCCCCATTTGGACGTACAAACGTTGTGGTGCCTTTGAACTTTGTTGTTTCTTGAAAACACACGACCTCAAGTCGATAGATCCCAGTGGGATCTATCGTGGTGTCCCCCGGAATTGGGTGCCTTTTTAAATAATATTCATGATGCTCTGCAATAAAGGTTTTGTGGTGCCTGATTTAGAAAGGGGTTAATCCAGAATTTGGCCCGGATGGAAAGCAAAGAAATTGTGATGTGCCTAAAAATTAAGGTTTCGAAACCCTTTCGGTGGCCGGCTTGGTCTTGTTACCTTTTGCATATAAGTGCTTTGGTGATGCGAAATGGAGATCTTGCTGTCCCTCCACCGAATGGCCGATCGATTATTTTGTCCATGGCGCGCCACGGGTATTGCAATTTCCCTGGCATTTGTTGTCTATAAGAAAAAAAATGTTTTCGTACCCCTTAAGGGGCCAACTAGAGTTAAGCTTCTCTGGCAAAGAAAGATTATGGTTATCCAAAATGAAAAAAATGGTGGTGCCGCTTTGCCAAACATCAAAGAAGGGACCAATCAGCATTTTTGTCACGGTGAAACGCACAGAAACCCCTCTTGAAAAAGGTCATGGTGCCTCGAAATAAAGGTTTTGATGCACGTTGCCTAAAAAACTGTCCCAGGATTTCGATCGGGGTGGGAGGCACAGCATTGTTGTGCCCATTGAGCATGGGGGTTTGCAGCTCTTCTCGGTCCCAACTGGAATGGGGCGCCTCTTGAAACTAAAGGTTGTAGCCTCGGAAATGGCGGTTTTAGTGCTCCTTTGCCGAGGGGGCTAATCCAGTATTTTGTCAAACGGACAAAGCACATGTATAGAAGTACCTGTGGAATTTAATGTCTCTGAAAATTAAAATTTTTTGATCTTTTGCGGTGTTCCTGGAATATTGTGCCTCTTGGAAATAAAGCCGAGGTTTCGAAATGAAGGGTTGGTATGGTCCAAACGGGGCGGGGGGGGGGGGCTCATGCTGGCTCAGAGGGTGGGTGACATAGCTCCATGCCTCTTCTCACTCGTTATCAGAACACTTCCCTGCCTGCATTGTTTGATTACAGGCAGAACGAGACCATCAAATTTGAATAGCTCTGGAGCATCCACCACGTCATACAATGAAGTATCTTCTGTAGCCCCAGTGGCTGGCACTTCCGGCAGGAGCTCAACAGACACCTAAAATCGTTGCCTTCCCGCAGCCCCCCGGAACGGAGTCATTCGCATCACAAGTGGCACCATTTGTGGGCACGTGCGGTGTCTACTACGACAGGCAGATGCTGTGGTCAAATAGTGGCTGCTCCTTCTCCAGCAAATAAGCTGTCCTTGAACCAAAACAAAATGCAGAATCGGTATCTTGAATTTTCAGAAACTGTGAGACGTCCATCAGGAAACGTTATCAAAATACAAACGTCTGTCTGCTGTCCCGTGCTCATCCTCAAGAGCTGAGGTGTTGAGGATGAACGCAGGTCGTAATTTTGAGCACCGCTAATGTTCTCGTAGTTGAACACTACATTGTCGTTTAACTAGTGCCTCCCGATTCATCGAAGGTCGTTTACTCAACGTAGTTAGTTTGAGCTCATAATACCGAAAAAAACCGGAAGCTGAGGGGCCTTTGTCTTGTATTAAATCCGAATTATGACCGTAGAGCGAAGTGGGCAAAATTTCTGAAGAAATGTGTCTTGGAAATAGAATGAGCAGGGCACATGTGCTCGCCCCCCCCCCCCCTCCCCCAATGAACAACTCAAAACTCCACCCCTGGCAACAAGCGTTGGAGAGAAGGCAAGTTCTCCACCAAGAAATCTGAGATGAATACGAGGTTAAAACGCACAAAAGTAGCATTAATCGCTGAGGCCCAGAGGTCCCAGGCAGAGGCAAATGGCTGGGACCCAGACCCCTCTTGCACGTGGCTCTACAGAGGCAGTTTCAGGCATGGGACACTCGCGCCCATTCGCGCATTTGCTGAGGGCATTCGCCTTGGCCTGCCCCTGGACTAATCCGTCTACTCATGGGGCAACGTGAGAACAGGTTTGGCCCGTCCTCCGCCGCCAGTGAAGGATCGCGAAGTCCGGGTCACCGTGTCCAACAGCGCAGTCGGCGGCGTCCGGGCGGCGAAGGTCGCGCTGTGGCGCGTTGGCCGATGACAATGAATACTTGCATGCTTGACTGTCAGGTTCAGGATCTGTTTTGCAGCCTGTTCTTAAAATGTTTACGGGCCTTTAAGCCGCCAGGCCAGCATTGGTAAGCAAACTCACAAGCCAGCAGTAAAGCTTATGTTTGCATGGCGACGGAACAGCACCGCATAATGTATAGTAACTCTACTATCATCAGCAGTGTTATTCACGTTAGATGAATATGTTTCTTCTGCATTTGCTTGTACAATGTCACAAGTGTGAGGGAAGTCATTGTGGGACAGCTTCCGTCGTCAGTCAATGAACAATCCAACAATCTCTGTGACTTAAAATATTTAATTACACTTTTTTGTAAATATTGAGCTGTTCCTTGCTCTTCCACAGAGATATAACAGGTATTGTGACGGAAAATCTTTATGGACACCGTCACCACTCATGTCGGTCATGCTTAGATCGCGTTAATGACTTGGCATGCGTTCCAAACCTTTACGTCACGTGTTTTTTGTCGGAATGTTCAGCTAAGTTGCAGTTTGCACCGCTTCTGTTGTGCCTACTTTAAGAGTTCTATTGGGGACGGGGAGACCCTGGCGTGACGCCGAACTTCAGAGGTAGACCTTTTGATGGACAGCTAGAAAATATGTTTGAGATAGTAGGTTCTGGCAGAGCTTAGTTAATGAAACTAACCTGCGCACCGAGCAGTATTTAGCAGCGGCTCAGTGTGTTTCACCGCACCGGATAATCGGATTTGTTTCCTCACCGCACCGGATTCACACCGGATAAGTGGATTTCCAAAATTGTTCATTGCAGTTTTTGATTGGGATAGCTTTGATACGATCCGATCGTTTTCGAATGCGTGGGAACGGCAAATAAGCTGGCTGTACCGATTACAAATGAAGCAATCGTCTATCTTCAAACGACATTGCTCGCTTGCATGCCTACAAAGACATGGATGGCAAAAGACATATGCTGGCAAATCGTCTTGCATCGATAGATGATATAAGTAGTTGTGCGATCCTACAACAGCTGTGTTCATGGCAGGCTGAACTAGATCCCAGGGATAAAGCGCGACAAAAGTTGTTGATGATTTGAGAAAACCGTTTTTGCGGCAAGCCTGTGGGTACATGAGCTATGTATCAAACCTGAAACAACATGCTGTTGGTACCAATTTCAAGCCTACCCCTTTAACCTACGCCCACCCGCGCGTCTGAGACGACCGCGCGCGTGTGGGGGAAAGCTGATTTCCCCTCCAGGATCTCAAACTTCCGGATGACGTAAGAGAAAAAGTTGCTGTGAATGTCCCGTCAAATCATGAAGACTGCATCCTAAATTTTTGACCTCAGGTCAACTGTGAGGTCACTAGAGATCACGAAATGTATCAAAGCGGTCGTTCTGATAAACGCGCTTCGAGCATATGTTAACACGTCAGGACGGATACTGACGCCACTGATGTGCGCGTTAAGTCTGTGAGAAATCCATTGCGACCATTTCTGTCCCCTCGCAAAGGTATGGTAATACCGGTCATCGCTCAACATTGGAGGGAGGACCCTTCCATTGCTGAAAATTGGAGCGATGAAAAATATTTATGCAAACGAAAGCAAGAAAGTTTTATTTCGCAATGTCCTTCAAGCTTAATCTATTAGGTGCAGGTGTGAGACAAAAGCACCCAATCATTTTAAGATGACCTAGAGGTCAGCTGAGCTCAACTAAGGTCAAATCCTAAGCCGCCAAATTGACAAAATTAAAATGGTCACCGGGTCCGTGCCACCAGTGCAATGGTTTTGTGAGGCCAGAAATAGTGCGTTGTACATCTACAGATACTCAGCATCGCGTAGTTGTTTTAAACATTGCACCTAAAACCTTGGACGCTTGGTAATGTATTTGTAACAAACTGGCAAAGGGCACGTTGCTACATGGGATTTTACGTCATCAGTTTCATGAACACGATATGGGTGTGGTTGCACGCGTCGCACTCGTTCATCTAGCCTCTCCGCTACCGACGACCGGGGACATTGAGCTTGGATGATCTCACATGACCTTTCATGTCCTCACGGACCTATTGTGAGCTCATTATGCATTATAATTATATCACATGTTTTCAATGGAGCATTCATATTTGGTACCCAAAATTATCGCAAAAGCTGCCTGCGTTGGGCTCAGCATGTGTTTTGCAGAAGGTATTGATAGAGGTAGGTCATGACCCGAGCAAGGCAATGATGCGCTCTTTGCTCATATGATCGCTGTGCATACGAGATCGTGCTATTTTCCTCGCATGCAAACACCAAATCTACACAAAATGCGTGCAAAATTACATGATTTGCGACAAAATTTGAAAATTGACCTGACGCTAGGTAACTAACCACGCCTGTGTTGGAAAATCCGAAATATACATGCTGAAGGTATTGTTATGTTCTAACACAACATGTGTTTTGCTCGTATGTTCTGTGACCCTGATGTTCGTATATCGCCTGACCCACCTTTGCTCGATGCGCCTGAATTTAACAGCTTTACCGTACCACATGGCTGTGTAGCACGCTTGTTACGCGATCTCAGTGCACACAAGACCTGTGGTCCCGACGGGCTCAGTGCTCGGATTCTCAGGGAATGAGCTGAGGAGCTAGCTATTCCGTTAGTAATAATATGTAAGCCTTCTCTAGACTCTAGCGTCTTCCCTGCCATGTGGAAACAAGCGAATGTGACACCGGTGCGTAAGAAGGGGTCCAAAAAGCTGCCTGGAAATTACAGGCCTGTGTCGTTGCCTCCTAGCTGTTCAAAAATACTGGAGAAATTTGTGAGCGATAGCCTATCGCAGGTTTGTCTGCCCGCCCTTCTGTCATCCCAGCACGAACTCCTTCCAAAGCGCTATTGCATCACAAACCTTTCATGTTTTCTTGAACGCTGCTGCACATCTATCTCAAAAGATAAACAAGCAGATGCAATTTACACTGATTATTCTTCATCATTCACCAGCGTGAAGCACCTCCGTCTGCTGCACAAGCTTCGCTATTCTTTTTGCATCACTGGCCAAGCGTGCAACTGACTGGAGTCGTACCTCAGCAATCGTTCACAACGTGCAGTGCTCAGCGGCAAACAGTCTGACTGGATTCCAGTGCGATCTAGTGTCCCGGAAGGCAGTCTGCTAGGGCCGTTGCTGTTCGCCTGCCTTCTGGCTGATGTTCCTGACCAAATCGAGAGTGAGTGCCTTACGTAGGCTGAGGATGTGAAAATTCATCACCGAATCGACAATGTAGCAGATTGTCTTACACTTCAGGCGGATTTGGATCGCCTCTGTGAGTGGTCCAAGAACTGGGGACTGAAATTGAACCGAGCTAAGTGCGATACCATCTCATTCACCCTCCGCACGTCATCTGTTCACTACTCATACGCACTAGACGGTTACCGCTTGGATAGCTGCCAGCAGATTCGCGATCTTGGCGTTTCGCTGGACACCAAAGTCACCTTTGCCAGGCACATAGATTCAGCTGTCTCAAAAGCGGATAGGATGCTGGGCCTTCTCATGCGAAGCGTGCAAATGCCGTCGTGTCCTCGCCAGGCGCGGTTCAATCACACGGCTTTGCTTTGTGCCTTCAACGCTCATGTGAGACCATTGATAGAGTACGGTAGCGTTATTTGGAGCGGTGCTGCCGTTTCTCATCTCACCCGGTTCGAAAGACTGCAACACCGCTTTCCCACATGGTTGGGTTCGAGTAGCCAGTCTCGGTTCCTCCGCTGGATTATGAGCATCTTCTTGCTTTCTTCAAAACATCATCTATCAAGATACGCTTCACTCAGTCTGACATTTCATTTTTATACAACGTATTTCAGCACAGGTTTGACTACGCTCACTTGACATCACTGTTCAGTCTGGCTACATCCTTCCGGGGTATTTGGCATATCGGCCGTTTCCACCAGCCATTTGCAAGGGTTGAAAGCCACTGTTGAAAATGGATTGGTCTCACGACTGCCCGCTGCCTGCAATCAATTTTTTGCAGCATTTTCCTTCACTGACTTTTTTCATCCAACAAAATCATTCCGATCTGATTTGTTTAGGTTCGCCGGCACACGTGGAATATTTTATTCATGATTTGATCCGCGGCTATGTGTGTGCGTGTGCGTTCGCGTGTGTGTGCGTGTATGTGTGCGTGTGCGTGTACGTGTGTGTGCGTGTGTGTGTGTGTGTGTGTGTGTGTGTGTGTGTGTGTGTGTGTGTGTGTGTGTGTGTGTGTGTGTGCGTGTGTGTGTGTGTGTGGCTAGGTTTTTTGTTTGTGTGTGCATCGTATATTTATTGTTCGTAAAACCGGACTTCTGCCGTAATTGGGCTTTTGTCTGGGAAATGCTAATGTCCTAAATAAACAAATAAACGAACATTACAGCAAATTTGCGCAAAGGACAACTAACCCACCAAAAAATATGTTTGGTAAAGGTTTTGTGGACGGCGCCCGGGTGGGACACGCGCGGGCCGGACCCACTCGTCCGGCCAGCGGATGGGGCCCCGAGGGGGTCGACCCCTACCTGTCACAGCGGGCGGTCGGGAAGGGTTTGGCAAACGAGGGAATTATGTCCCGGTCCGTTGTCCCCATCCGTTCCGGAAATCAGGCACTTTGAAACGCCGCGTGACTAGATTCGACTAGGGCCGGGCCTCAGCCTTTTGCCACGAAAGACCAGAATCGACAAGACTGGTACCCGGCAGTGAATTAAAAACGTACAATTATTATGTCCATCTACAGAGCGCCGTCACTAAATCACCGTGAGTTTAGAGCTTGATCAGCTTTGAATTCCCGATCACCATTAGGTAAAGTAAGGTGAGGTGAAGCAGGTTTTTGTTCTCCGTGGGGAAGAACTTTTGGTTTTATATTAGAATAAGAAATTGATTTTTAATTTGCTTCGTGTTTGAGCCGGGTTTTGCAGGAAAATAATTTCTACAAAATCATAGAGCCTAGAAATGCAATAGCAAAATCGATAAACTACTGAGCAGCTCTGTCCTTGAAGCTTGCCACTCCGTTCGCGCCATTTCTGTAGCATTCTGAGTTTCTGACGTTCATTTTGAAGAGTCGCGCGCAGGCGGCGTGGAGCGGTGACGGTGGGATTGCTTGAGAATATAAAGACTTGTTGTGGATTCAGTTCAGCGTCATACGCTGTGGATAGTATTGTAGCAGGCTGAACGTTGGTGAGTAGATGTAGCATATGCGTACGATGTTGGGCGTAAATGAATGTTGAAAACCATGCTCTCCCCCTGAATTTGACCAAATTTCTTCTCGAAGTTGGTGGGGGTAGGCTAAAGTCCCATCAAGCTGAGAAGGAAACTACATCCCTGTATCCAAACTTGATATATCTGAGTCAGTAGAAGCCTATATGGATATGACGTGGCCTCATCATTTGTCCCTCAGGTGAGAAAGATGGCACCTTGGCTGGTAGGGAGCTACACTAACTGGTATGTGCCAGATGCCCACATATATGTTTTAGTGGCTTGCAAGATTGTGCAATCACAAAGTTGTGATGATATGTCCTGGGTTATTTCCAAACAGGTGCACAATATTTTAAGCATTGTTTTCCAATGACTAATTGATACACCTTACAAATTGAACTCAAGATGAATAATTATATACTTAGGAGTAAAGTACCTACTTAGGAAACTAGGAAATGTAAGAAGTATAAGCAGTCAATCTTCAATAGCCTTTGGCAATTACTGAGATGAGCTAGTGCAGGGTATTTACTGTCAACTACTGTTAATGAATGTCCTGCAGTACCAGTAGTGTACATGGTGCAAATCTGCCACACTGTTTTGTTTTCTCTACAAGCTGTGTTTTTATATTTTTGTTTTCCCCGACTGCTGAAACCAAATTCCAGATGCTGTTACTTTATGATAGCTGCAGGTTAGGGTGGGGGCTTGCAGTATGTGATTTTGCTGTGCATTTTCTAACAACATTGTTACCTGCATGGTGCCCATCCACCATGGCTAGTGAGCTTGATGCTGGCCTTATTGCCTGACAGCAATGTGCATAGTGTGGCCCATCAATTTAACAACAAAACATGATTGTCAAAGCCATTAATTGGTCCCCAGAATAGGCACTTTCATGCTGAAATGGACCCTCCAGTCAGGTATGGACTCTCTGTAGGCCAAAATCAGTAATGTACAGGCTCAGAAGTGCCCCATTTTGGTCTGAATGGACTCTAAATAGGCAAGAATGGCCCCAGCAGGTCAGAATTAACTTTCTGGCTGACATAACCCCGGTATGGCTCAGAATCAGCAGTATCATTCCGGACCCAGAATGGGTCCTCCATATGCCCTGCAGTTTGGGGGAGTGTTAACTTCCATCTCCCAGCTTTTAAGAAGAGGGGTGAGGTGTTTCCACTTCCCCTGGTTCCCACATCCTTGAATGTTTGTGAGCTTTGTTGCATGGCAGTGTTTAGTAAGGGCTATAAGAATGGTTTCTCTCAATAAATCTGAAAAATGTGTTTTTGTACATAATTTTGATATGGGTTGGCACATATAAAAGCTTTTCTGCTCAAAAATATTTTAGTGCACTGTTGGTTCAAAATTCCTTGCATGATATGCAACAAACCATGCTTTCAACCTACCTATTTTTACACTTTGTTTTACCTTTATATGTCTTTTGTTGCAAGGCACTGATGTGCACTTGGTATGTGAATTATGAATTATGACTTTTGAATATTCAGAGCTTAACAGGAGCAAAGAAGCTGCATCCGCACTGACTCATGCCTTAAAATTAACATGTGCAGCAGCTGCAGCAACATATGCAGATGTGTAGCAGTGCCAACATAGCATTGAAAAATGATTAATTTCTCCATTCTTGGTAGATGTGCATGGGTGCCTGTACCCCCCTTACCATCATGAAGAAGATTCAGCAGCAGTTATGTGCCAAGATTTTACAAAAATAATTTGCCTATTTCTGCATTGTGCCATTGTCTGTCACCAGTTGCACCTTTTTCCCTCTGCTCTATTCCTACATCATGGCTTTAGCACTATTGCAGCTTTCATTGGTCTGATGATAACTGAAAAAGTTTTGCAGATGATGCTTGGCAAAGCCATGCTTTTGAGACATGTGCCAAGTTCAGCCCCATTGGTGGATTCTAGATCCCATGGCATTCTTCATTGAAATGCCTGAAAACATACAACTAATTTTTGCAACCCAGGCTCATGTCTGGATGTGTGCACAATTGTGTGTGCCGACTACTGGTAATGCAAGCCTGCACATAATTTCCAAAATGTCTCAACAAGTAGGCTTGGCTGCTGGAAGTGTTTGTCCAACAATTTTGTTTTTTTATAAATTTGATTCAAACCCTTTGAATGGATAGATTTGTGGGATCAGCATGCACACTAAGCAGTGCTTGTTGTGTGAGCCTTGACCCCCACTGTCCGATTGCACAATTCCAGGCAATGGCAGAATTTAGTGGCAAAAGCTTAACGTGCTGCAATGCTCGGCACCGTCCGTCCTGCCCTCCGACGTCAAGTCTTTAGCGCGACCGCTGCCATCGGCCGCAGGCCATACCTGCCAAGGGCAAATAACGAGCGCCCTGAAGCTAGTCGAACCCATCCTGCCACGGTTGGGTGGATGGGAAGGCAGGCGCTCTAACCAACCGAGTCGCCGGAACGGCCAATGAGGCATGTTCGTGCCAACTCAAGTTCCATTTGTTTCAGATTCAGCTGAGGGGCCGCAATGGGCAGGGAGAGCGAGAAGGCGCGGCAGCGGAAGATGGCGCGGCGCGCCGAGAAGGAGCGGCTGGCTGCCTCCGGGAGCTTAGTCAAGCTGGCCAACAGTGTGCCCGACCTGATGGCCGAGCTGGCCGCGTTCCGCCGATATGACCGGCGCGGCGTGAGCGTCGCCCTTGAGCACCGCAACGTGGGTGACCTGAGCGATGCCGAGCTGGACGCCATGCTGACCATCTGCCGCGACAACATGCGCGCCCTCTACAACTCGTGCGAGTGGGGTTGGAACGACAAGGAGAAGCGCGGTGAGATGACGGAAAGCATGGCCAAGTACTTGGTGGCGCGCGACGGCGACTCCAAGATCGTGGCCTTCTGTCACTTCCGCTTCGACCTCGACTATGACGACGAGGTGGTCTACTGCTATGAGATCCAGCTGACGAAGCCGTACCAGCGGAGCGGACTCGGCAAGTTTATGATGTCGATCCTGGAATTGATGGCGTTCAAGAAGCAGATGCTGTATGTGCGGCTTACGGTCCTGAAGCACAACGACGTGGCCAACAACTTCTTCAAGTCCTGTGGCTACGTGCGCGACAAAACCTGTCTTGATGACACCATATATCAGACTTACTGCTACGAAATTCTCAGCAAGAAAAATCCTCGGAGGGAAGATGTCAATGTTGGAAACGTCCCGCAGATCAGTGCCAGTAAAAGCCAGCAGCAGAGCTGTACCTGAGCTGTCAGTGCAGCGTTGCTGAGCTCCTCGAGAGGGGCGTTTTGATGTGCATGTTGGAGCGTGCGTTGAACCTGCCCTTTGCCAACAGCTGTCGTCCTCAGACATGACATCTTCCCACTTGTTTACAATTTCGGATCTGGCCGTCAGGGCACACTTGAAGGGTGCTGTTGTATGGTGGGTAAGGTGCCACGGGTGTGTTGTTGGGACGATGTTTTTGTCGTGTATGTTCGTGACACGTGGCCATGCGTCAGTTATCGACTGTAGAGGCTGTTCCATCTGCACGAAGGCATTTTAGAAATTGACGAGTTGGGAATGTAAAATTTTGATAATACATCGCTCTTTTTTGTCGTCCTGTTTATGGTTGCGCGGTGACCGAACGCCTGAAGAAAACTTAGCTGGTCAAAACAATTAGGGATGAAGCACAATTCAGGGTTGAGGGTATTACAGATGCCTTTTGCCACGTGTCTGCCGGCAGTGGCGCATGCTATGGACGTTGGATAAAAAGGGTTTAACGTCAGCAATCCTGTGCCCCGCTGTTCGTCTCGTGCTTATGGTCCAATAAGGGTGCGTTGTCTCCGCCGCTAGCTCCTTAAGAGTAACCATCTGTTTCGGAGCCAGAGGATGTCGCTTTTGCAAGGCAGCACGCGGAAGATGAGTTAAAACTCGGCTTCCCTCTGAGGTGTGTGGTGACCGGCTTGGTCGGCCTTGCGGAACATGAGTTAAAACTCGGCTATCCTCTGGGGAGGTGTGGGGTGACCAGCTTGGTCGGCCTCGCACGTGGAACCGATTCTCCCTCCACTTGTCAAATGTGCTGCGGCCGGGCTCACGGACATGGACGACCCGCTTTTAGAGGGGGGAGGGGGGCTGCTAACTGCGTATATATGCATATACATATATATATATATATATATATATATATATATATATATATATATACATATATACATATACTTACATGTGTGCATGCCATGCCTTCAACACTGTGAGTGGTGCTTTGCTTGGCGCATGACGAACGAGTCTAATGAACATTGACGCATCGCCTAGGATCGCAGGCTGCTGCAGGTCCGGGGTTGCTCACGCGGAAATATTTGCCATAGCTCACGACGTGTGCCCTTGGCGCAGGCGCGTAGCCAGGGCATTGGTAGGGGGCACATGGTTGACAAAGGGCTCCC
The DNA here is from genome assembly GCF_011947565.3 of Pollicipes pollicipes. NCBI lineage: Eukaryota > Metazoa > Arthropoda > Thecostraca > Pollicipedomorpha > Pollicipedidae > Pollicipes > Pollicipes pollicipes. The sequence goes on from NW_023596225.1 coordinate 14,210,419, forward strand.
TGAAAGTGAAAGTTCCCACCAGAAATCGCTGGATGCGGCCAATTTATTGATGCGAGCATGTTTTTTTCGTATTTTCATTTGCATCTTCTATGACTGGAATGGAAGCCAGAAGCTATCGGGAAATCAATTCTGCCTGCATTGTATAGTCAACACACTGAAGAAATCATGCGTGAAGCGATTGCATGAAATGTATCACCAGCCCTCTTCATTATACGATGGTCCAATTAACTCCTGAACTGAGATAACTCGGAAGCTTTTTCAGAATTTTTATCTGGGTTCCACAGAGGCCTTCAGGAGCCCGCGAATGTAGACCGAAATGGGCAGCAGTTTGTTTTGATTACGCCAAACGATGTTTGCCTGGAAAAGTTCAACATTTAGTCAGAATTGATAAGTGGCACAAATGATGCAACGTAGTTTTGAGCATGCGCGCTCGTGGATCCTAGCAAAAACAAACTCGAAGCCAGGCGTTGCAGTTTCCTCATGCCGTGCAGCGTTGGCCCCGTGGCTGTGGCCCCGTGGCTACTCAGCTGTGGCCAACGGGTGGACGAAAATGATGGCTCATTTGAAAAAGGCATCTTTGAACGCTTTGGGACATCAAGTGACACATCTACACAGAAGGTAGTATATTTCACCTACGCGATTTTTGGTTTGATGATAAGAACGATTTGGCTTTTACAGCACCGCGCATTGGCGTTGGAATGTTGGAATCGGGTGATGGAACTGGAAGAGTAAAGGTAGAATCTCTATTCTCCGTGTTGCTGTTACTTTAAGCATATCTAGAGGAGAACTTAAAAACTATAAATATGTGTGTGCATGATCATTGAATGATACGAATTTTGAATTTTATTTTTTGAAATAAGGTATTCGGAAGGGATATTTCACGACGGTTGTTATCGAGCGCACGACGCCCGCCGTCTGGTGCTACCCACAGTGGTAAGCACCGTTCTGCTTCACGGAAACTACAATCCAGACAATCGCTATCCTTGGTTCCGAGATTGCGAGCACGCAGGCTCAAACCTTGTGATAAAATTCGTTTCACCCCAGCTAATAGAAATTACCTGTCCGGCATGACTAATCTTGGAGATGGACCCCCAGCGCTCAGACCGACACGGAGCCGCCTGTTGGATGTATATGGCCTCTTGCTGAAAGGGAGGTCCGCAGTGTCCCAGAGATCCCCAAGCAATGCATCCCTTATAGGGGCACATCATATCACATTGGTCCCATTCTGATGAGGAACGAGTTGGAATGGGACCAATGGGAAAGGAACGACCCGCGCAGTTGGCCCCGGAGCAACGCGACGCAGCAATATCCCTGATCGCCGCAAGTGGTCTGATAGTTGGCACATAGACTCCAGTTCAGCTTAACAGGCTCATGCTGGAATTGGGTTGGAGGGCTCGCCGTTCGGTACCGGGGGCCCTGACTGGTACAGGACCCTTCCACTGCCTCAACGTGGACACTTATCATAAATTGAAATGTTTTCTTTTATTGGCAGAGGGGCACGACCAACGCAAGAAGTCGTCTGTCATTCGGGATCCTGTCCCCGTCCCTGTTGAGCAAATGGTATTCTTGAGTAAAACTGGGCCATTGACCGAAACGGAAACCCCACGTGGTTGCAGTGGCCTCAATCAATAGATATCGCGAGCCCGGCCTTGTCTCTTCTTGGGACAATGGGCCCCAATAGCTCAGACTGGCACGTGGCGGACTGTTCGGTGTTGGTGATTTCTGGGCCAAAATGTAGGAATGCCCTGTTTCAGCGCCAGTTTTCAGGGGTTTCAGGGTTAATGATCTCTGACCAAAATACGAGAGTGACCTGTTTTAGGGGTCCGCAATCTGTGCAAGAGACTCTAACTGACGTTTGAGATCTTGGCCCCACGGGTGGGGGTACTAAATGTGACCTACAGCGAGCTCTTCGGGCCCTTCAGCTTTCCAATGAGGCCCTTCGTCCTTCTTCCCGAGAGGCCCCTCGTCCCTCTTCGGACCTCCTCAAACAAAGCCTGTGACCGAGTCTGAGCCACTAGCCAACACATGACCCCCTGTTAGGCGCTGTGGACCTGTGACCGACTTAGAGGCCCCAAACATTTTTCAGGGACCCATACCAATGCAAGTCGTGGCCCCTAACCTTGTTCCTGCTTGGGAAATGGGCCCCCAGGGCTCAGACTGACAAGGAGCCCTCTGTTCGGTGCTCGTGAACTCTAACCGACCGAGGCACCCGCGTGGTCTCAGGTGGTCTTCAAACGGTGAAAGAGGACCTCTGAATGATACTTTAGGTGACGACCCTAATGACCCTAATTCCAAATGACAAACATGGGTCATTACAAAATGTATTTCGGCATCGCACAGCAGGCGTGCCAGATGAATGTCCTAAGAGACGTCCTTATAGCTTTGCGTCAGCTTTTTCTTGCTGTACGTGAAAGCTCGGAAGTCTCACCCAGTTTGCACGAAAAAATACTACTGTAAGTACTGGTGAAAGCTGGATGTGGTTCGCCAGATGTACTCGAACCTCCAAGTCGGTTGTACTAGTGCCAAAATGTATGGTGATATATATCAGCATTCATAAAATTTATCAAACTTCCAAAATATGGGCTTTGAATGAACAGTTAACATTAAATGGATTACTTAAGCTTCTCTGGAAAGTGGTGAGTACTTTCGTACACAGATACAGCGCAAGATTTGCTGTTTCGGACGATCGAGAAAAACACTAGACGAATCGATGCTAGCTGGACATGAACAGCGCTGTTTGAAGTGAAAACAAGACCTTCTGCCAGATAGCACGCCCCAAAATCACCACCATTGCGAACGAAAGCTGGGGCACCTGTACTCACGGTTGCAGATACCCGTTGCAGGGAGCATGGTCGCAGTTATCGGTCTGCGGACCCAAAACCTATTGTTATATGGCGTCCGCAACAGGACCTGCGTTATGTGCGCGGGGGTCGGTAGTCGGGCGTCACCGGCCCGCCGGAACTGGGCGGTAACACCGACCCGACAGCAATGGAGTCAGACATCAGCAGCGGGGGCCGGTAGTCGGGCGGCACCGGCCCACCGGAACTGGGCGGTAACACCGACAGCAATGGAGTCAGACATCAGCAGCGGGGGCCGGTAGTCGGGCGGCACCGGCCCACCGGAACTGGGCGGTAACACCGACCCGACAGCAATGGAGTCAGACATCAGCAGCGGGGGCCGGTAGTCGGGCGGCACCGGCCCGCCGGAACTGGGCGGTAACACCGACCCGACAGCAATGGAGTCAGACATCAGCAGCGGGGCTTTAACCAAACTAAAAAGTTGCACACACTGTGGCACGCAGAGCTCATAAGAGACAGCTATGCGTCTGTGTACAAACACGTTCTGTCTCATGTTTCGCACGGGCGCTGTGCACGCAAAATTGTGCAAATCACGTTACGAGATGCTTTACTTCAGCGCCGTATGATATCACAGACCAGATGAGAACATCACCAGGTCATCGATATGTGGTGGCAGTGTATGAAAATAAGGTGTCCACAACGAGGTCTGCGTTGAGCTTCTGTCGTGAGTGCCACTGGCGTTGTCATTTTGTGGTTACGTACAGGAGCCATGTTCAGATAGATAAGACAGCAGTTATAGCCTTATTCCTCCGATAAAAAACACCAGAATGGTGATATAGGTGGGTTGATGTTTCTGCAGCATGCCTTTATCGAAATATCAACCCACCTATATCTCCATTCTCTTGGTTTTTCTCCGAGGAATAAGACTATTACTGCTGTCTTATCTATGTGAATAATGTTCTTCGCTAATACACTGAACAACTCACTTAATTTGGAGCCATGTTCAATGTTGACTTTTAACGTCACTAAACAGATGAAATGAATGTCGTTAAATTCAAATGCGACTACACTATGCTTACACCAATCTCGCATTTGTTCTCCCCCCCCCCCCCCCTGCAGTTCAGTGTCCGCCCCGCAGCCCCGGTTAGAACGTTTGCTTCTCAACTTACCCGTCCCAGGGTTGGTGGGTTTATGTCACTGTGGCTGTGGCTGAGATGAAATGCTGCTTACCGTTAACTTTGATCCTAAATCCATCCAATCAAAATGTCTCACCTGTATATATATATATATATATATATGTAGGAGAGAGAGAGAGAGAAAAAGAGAGAGAGAGAGAGATAGAGAGAGAGAGAGAGAGAGAGAGAGGAGAGATAGAGAGAGAGAGAAGAGAGAGAGCGAAGAGAAGCGAGAGAGAGAGAGAGAGAGAGAGATATATATATCTCTATATCTATATTGTCTATATATTATCTATATATATCTATTTTACATACCTGTAAAGGAACTGTACCTCTGAATTCAAATGGCTGTATGTCAGTAGCATTGTGACGCTATAATCGTAATTTACAGGGAATTACGGACTCCATGTGACGGTTAATTGTATTGCATCCACATCATGTATATCTCCTTTGGAACGGTATGCAGATGTGTTACTCATTCAGCATCTGAAATGGTCATTTCATTAAATGGCCTCACTTTCTGCCTGATAATAGTTATCTAAAAGGAAAGTCGGCATGATGTCAATGCTCATCTCTCCGTTTTGACCACAAAAGGAGGCTTATACTGCTACATAAGCAGCAACTTCGAAAGTTATTATGCAATGTTCTGTTCATCGCTTTTATCCGCGGCCAAATAACCTGACAGCCGATGATGGGCATCATGTCCACTCCGCCTCTGTTGTTCTTGACGTTATGTGCTATGTCTCGGTTTTGACCCGACCTGCAAGGCGCTTGTGCGCCCCGCCCTGAGGGGAGTTATGTATTATGTCTCGATTCGACTCGGCCTACGAGGCGCTGGCGTGCCTTGCCCGGGGGAGTTATGTCTTGGTTTTGACTCGACCTACGAGGCGCTGGTGCGCCCGGCCCTGGGGGGTGTTCAGGATAACAAATTGGCTCGCGACAATAGCGTCCCACGCTCTTGTTCGCATCCGGTGTTAAATCACGGAGGGGGAGATGCTCCGCTATGCGCGAACGCTAATGACGTGTGTTGAATGCTCCGGGAACCACAAAAACGCTGTCACGAATTCCAAAATTACAAGCATCCTGTTTAGTTGCCATTTAGTTTTTGGCAAGCATCACATTCAAACTTAGTTTCTGTTTCAGGTTTGTTGGATTAATTTTTTAGTTTGGGTTTCAGCGACATATTATACGATGTAAATAATCATGCTACAATTGCAACACTGTAGAGAGCGTGAGAGAAATTCGAATCCAGCAAAATTCTGCATCAGTCCATACCAAACTAAATCTTGCATGTTGTGGGCTTCCTAGGTGAATGGCAATTAAAATTTGTTAGCTTTTTGAGACGGTTTTCAGGTATTTATGTAGTATTCAGCGATATGCAACAGGTAATTTAATTAAATGGACATGCGTTTATCCGGGCTTAGCCATATCCATATCCGGACCAAATTTCACCTAGACCCGGCGCCTGCGTCCAGACTTATTCCATTTTTAATATCTGGCAGGGGCTTTACGTTAGCAACGCCGCTTAGTTGGTTTAAACTTCGATGCGGCTCAAGGGACACCACGGTATTGATTACATGAAAGGAACGGCAGATCAACCATCATTCTGTATGTCGTAAGGGGTCATTGGTCTTACGTCACTGTGCTGATACTCATGAGTAGCTTTTGCGTTTGCCAGAACGAACAGCAAATATGGCGGTCGGGGCACTGTATCCGGACGAGCTGGGCTGCCCCCTCCCCCCTCCCCCTCTCCCTTCCTCCTCCTCTTGCTCACCAGTAAGCCTAGTCTTTCGCCATCCACTCTCATGAATTGTGCAGGGCTCCGCTCATGGCAATACAAGTGTCAGATGCGTCACGTTACGTTACTGATGGTAACGCATCTTGTTTTTGTCTGTGCTATAGTGGACGGAGATATCATGGCTGGAGCTTTGCATTTACTTAGACAAGCTCCCCCCCCCCCGCAGGATATTATTTTTTGTATGTCAGCGTTATTTTAAAACACTTCTGACTTTTGCCAAGCCTGGCAACGGATTCTATGACCTTCGCTTACTGCAATATAGTCGAAGCGGGGTGCCCGGTGGTCACCCACCATGGAGACATAAAACACCGCGGGTGTTGATTTACATTTTTTAGGTGGACCACTGCCCTTCCCCTCCCTGCAATGTCCAATTTGCCCCCCTACCCCTCAACGGTTAATTTGGCTCCCGAGCATTCAGCAGCCCAAGCACGGGCACGACATTAAAGATGGTAGGTCAACTTGCATCAATTGTAAAGAATGTTTCTAAAAATTGCTTCGTTGGTAAAGGAAAAGCGAAAATGCAAACTGCGGTGTCACGTTCAGTTGAAGGGAGCTGACCGAGCCAGTCACACTTTTAAAACTTCACTTCGTGCCCTGCGTAATGGAGTATGTCATGTTTTTCCTGCATCCTGCGCGCTTTTAATTGCACGGTTGATACGCCTTGTTGACTCTGCCCCAGCTTTTTACCATTGGACACCTTTGCGTGAGCTGGTTGTGATAGCCACAAATGTTGTGGACGCTCTTCGCTTGTGGATACATGAATAATTAGATCACAAAAACTACCTAAGTACGTTTATAAGAAGGTGGTACGAACTGCCAGGCAATGCGATTGCTGTAGCTTTGTACATGAGCCTTAGTTCCGCGCATAAGCAATGCAGTAAGTGTGGGTTATGTATGCCTTACGAATAGCCATAAAACCACAGCCTAAGTGGAAGATATCCGACAGGCTTTTCGTGTCTGTCCCCTTACGGCGGCTTTCAACCCTCTGCCCCCCCCCCCCCCCGCAATCATATTGAGAAATAGACACCCATTAGCCTTAATATTGTATTCATTAATCCTTTATGCAACGACGAGGGCATGGTTGCACCTTTACTCCTGTACTGTGCTTCGCCGGAACCTTGAAAACAATGCACAGAATGATAAGATCCCCAGTCATGTATAACAAGGCTCAGCTCAGCCTGGGAATAACAAAACATTCTCAGATGACCAGCAATAGCTTTTGTAATCGCTCCTTTGTTGCGAGCTTAACGAACAGTGATATTTGAGCGTAGTTAACCATACCGTCACATATCCAAGCAGATCATGCCACTTTAATTCTTGCTGCAGGTATCCTTCCCCGGTCCTCTCTGTCGGACAATCGCCTAGCCTGATATTGTCTGCAACCGACGTCTCCAATGATCAATAAGACCTGTAAGCACAAACATTACCCTCCGGCGATCAGTGGAACAGGATAACCTTTTGCGTCACAAATGCAACAGGTGTCATTTCTTTCAACCGATCTTGCTATTTTGTGCTAGATAACGACCAATTATTCATGGCCGGGCACCTTCTAGAACGCTGACTGCGTATGCCTGTGGCTGCAGCCACTGCCATGCCCCGCACCGCCCTCTTAGGCTGCTTCAGTAGTAGGTCTCCTTTTCGCACCAGCCGCCTGGTATTGTTCGCAGGGTGTAGCGCCGACACTCGTCGTAGGTCCAGATCAGGAGCGAGAACGGCACCGCCGTGATCCACCAGTTCCAGCGCAGTGGGTACATCTTGAAGAGCGTGTCCGTACCCGGACAGTAGCTGAGTGCGCAAGCGATCAGCGTCTCGAACACCAGCCCGAAGTTGAACATTCCGTTCTTCATTTTGTGCGTGAAAATGGAGTTGCGTCTGGTCTTGCAAATGATGGCATCCGCCCATTGCACGATCACGATGGAGACGAAGAATGCCGTCTGAGTAGTGTGCTCCAGCTTCTTCCTGTCCACGTAGGTCCACTCCTGGCCGTACGAGTCTTTCAGATCGTCCAGAGTGCGCGCCTCCCACATTACCCGCAGCCCGAACAGGTCGTACGGCAGGAAGCCGTGTTCAGCCAGGATGACGACCCACGTGAAGAAGCCGGCCGCAGCCTGGATCATCCCGATCTGGCCGTACGCCATGGAGATGAGTCGCTCGTTCACCAGACGGTCTAGGTGCTTGTCGCGAGGCATGCGCTTCATGATGTCCGACTCGGCTGATTCGTAAGCGAACGAGATGGCCGGCACCATGTCAGTGCCGAGGTCAATACAGAGGATGGTGACGGTGCCTAGGGGAAGCGGCACTCCGCCGACCATGTAAAACAGAAACGGCGAAATCTCGGGTATGTTCGAAGTCAGCGTGTAGGCGATCGATTTCTTGAGGTTGTCGAAGATCAGGCGACCTTCCTCCACGCCGGTGACGATGGAGGCGAAGTTATCGTCCAGCAGAATCATGTCGGCGGCCTGCTTAGAGACGTCCGAGCCGGCTATACCCATGGCGACGCCGATGTCACCCCTTTTCAGCGCTGGCGAGTCGTTAACGCCATCGCCAGTCACGGCCACAACAGCGCCGGCGCGCTGGCAGCCCTCGACTATAATCAGCTTCTGCTGCGGTGACGTGCGGGCGAACACAATCTCCTGGTGGTCGTGCAGCACTGAGTCGATGTCGGCGTCATTCATGTCCTTCAGCTGGCCGCCGTGGATGACGGCGGCCTTGGCCAGGCGCGGGTCAATGTCCTCGGCCTTGCAGCGCATGCGCACCACCAGCTCTTCGATGGTGTAGCTCTGCGGCGAGATGATGCCGACCGAGCGTGCGATGGCCTTGGCTGTGATTGGGTGGTCGCCGGTCACCATGAACACCTTGATGCCGGCCGATCGGCACTTGGCGACGGCGTCCGGCACGGCGGCTCGGGGCGGGTCTATCATGGACACCAGGCCGACGAACCGCAGTCCGTCCAGAGGGAAGTTCTCCTCCTCGCCGTCAAACTCGTAGCCGCGGGGGAACATCTCGGCCGGCAGGGCCAGGTCACAGAAGCCCAGGACGCGCTCTCCCATGCCGCCTAACTCCATATAGGCTTTGTTGAATCTGCCTTTCCACTTGTTGTTGAGACTGACGTCTCTGCCATGGAAGTGGATTTTTGTACAGCGGTCGAGGACCCGCTCCGGAGCGCCTTTCATCACCAAGAGGTAATTACACTCCTTGCCATCTTCGTCAGTGACCTCGCCGTTGACGTCATGAATGCTCACTTGGTACTTGTTGACGGAATTAAAGGGGATCTCACACACCTTCGGATACTTCTCGCGATAATCCATGACATTACCACACGCACTTTCCGTGAACTTAAGAATGGCTGACTCAGAGGCATCGCCGTTAATTTTTCTGTGCATGATCGACACGTTTTCCTGGTCCTGCGCAAACTCGGCACGATTACAAAGCATGCACACACGGGACAGTGCAGGCCAGCCGGCTGCTGTATTGTCAACCTTCGCCCCCGACTGATCTTCCGTGGTGTCTGTTTTTTTAATGCGTCCATCCATCCAAATGTGTGCGACGGTCATTCGGTTCTGAGTAAGTGTTCCTGTTTTATCCGAACATATAGTAGATGTAGATCCTAGTGTCTCAACCGCCTCAAGGTTTTTAACCAAACAGTTCTTTTGAGCCATTCGTTTTGCTGTGAGTGTCAGGCAAACAGTGACAGTGACCAGAAGGCCTTCGGGCACGTTCGCCACGATTATGCCGATCAGAAAAATGACGGCGTCCACAAACTGATATTTAAGCACAAGTGCAACAATGAAGAAAGTCACCCCGAGAAACACGGCTACGGCTGTGATGATGTGAATAAAGTGTTCGATTTCGATAGCGATTGGAGTCTTGCCCGAATCAAGCCCAGATGTTAGTCCGGCGATGCGCCCCATGACCGTGTTGTCTCCGATGTTTATCACAATCCCGCGGCATGTGCCCTCCACAGCGTTTGTTGAGAAGAAGGCTAGGTTCTTGGTCTCCAACGGATTTTCGCTGGTCGACTCAGGCGATCGAGACTGGGCTTCCGACTCGCCTGTGAGGGATGAGTTGTCGACCTTCATGCCATGTGCTTCCAAGATCCTTATGTCCGCTGGAACGCGGTCTCCAAACTTGACGTCAACGACATCCCCCACAACCAGTGTTTCTGCCTTGACATTTTGGGGCTTTCCGTTGCGAACTACATTTGCTGTATGTGGTACGAGGTTTTTGAATGATTCCATTATTTTTGAGCTCTTTCTCTCTTGGTAGTAAGAAAATATACCGGTGACTACCACAACGCCGGTCAAAACAACGCCTACATAAAAATTGTCAGGAGGCACATGATCTTTGGTTGCGCTTTCAGCCCCGTATACGCTAAAGCAGAGCACCGCTCCCACCCAAAGAAGCATTGAAAAACCATAGAACATGTTCTCGCAGAACTTGACCCATTCTGGTGTTTTTTTCGGTGGCGTAAGTGCATTTAGCCCGTCACGAGCGAGGTTGTTAGCTGCTTGTTGATCTGTCAAGCCTTGATGTGGATCTGTATGCAATCTTGAGCATAATTCCTCGATAGGTATGGTGTGTTCGTCAAGTTCAAGCTCGCGTTTTAGTTCGTCCAGGTCTCGTTGGCTGGACTTGGGTTTGTTTACGATGGCTGTCGATGCCTGAACGCTGAGTTTCCGGCTGTTCTTTCTCGAAGCCTGAAAAAGACGTTAGACCGTTAAGGACGCTGCGGACTCTTGGCGGACACAGCGTTTAACCGACCTGGCTACAATAAATGAATATCCATGTTACATATCTTGAAAACAGTTTTTGAGTAATGAATGTACTCCATGCTCGCAAGCAGGTTTCATTAAAGCAATTATAACCGCATGACCATTGCAATCTACAAACAGCCATCGGCGGAGAATGCAGGGCAAAATGTGACAATTGCCGGATCGGGCACCTTTAAGAGGTGAAATGTCTTGAATATGACAATCTTATTGACGCTTGTTGTGACCGCCTCCATCCTTTTCATGCCGGCTTGTCCAAATTTGTTTACAACAAAGAAACTGGAGTCCAGTAGACGTGCACCGCAACTGGATACAAAATCGTACTTGTGAGCAAATCTACGCGACCCAATGGTAGGTGGCAACGTTTCAAATTAATCATGTTTATCGCGCTGCCTTTCGTATTTGCGTGTTGTATACGCATTGCTTTATTTAAAAGCCAACACGCATTTGCAATTTAATAAGCAAAAGCGCCATTGTCGGACAAAGGCCGAACATATGCACCTGAGTGCCTTTCCAGCATGCATTCATGACAGATCTGTAGTTAGAAAAATTTCATCTCAGAGAAAAACTTACCATCTTGGAGACTCCCAATGCTTCGAACTGGCTACTTTAAATACTCCTCATCAGGTATCAATGAACGTATCCATTTGACTGCACTCGCTTCGAACGACCGATGATTACGGCTAGTATATGGTTGGCAATTATATTCACTAGATTACGTTCACTTCAGATGACAAATGATGCATGGCTGTACATAGCTGGCAATCCGTTTCCTACCTGTAATAGGTAACTTACTTGGCTAACAAGCAGATATAAACCTCGCGCAATGCCTACGTGAATATCAGTAATGGGGTCCTCAAATATGTGGAGACGGAGAAAAATATTTAGCGACAGTAGATTATCCCATCATAACACATCACATACTTCAATTGAACAGACGCAAATTTACTCTTTCATTGAAATAATATCGAAACGGCTGGAATCGAACGACCAGAAAATTGAACTTGAACGGTAGAGAAAAGAATGGCTGGCATGACGTTTTTAAAATGCTGCAAAGGGCTGCCAACTGGGCAAAAAAGCCGACAAGAAACGTAATGCGTGGCGTCCAGAATGTGGCCAAAACATATTTGCGAGTACTTCACGCTACCGTGATGGCATAGCAGATCGGAGAAAGTATTGAAAAAATCAATATTTTGTAAAATATTGTTTTCATGTATCCTGAGAGTGTCCAGGTCAGAATCTTCCCACGATTACTAAGCTTAGAATCTTCCCTCAGGCCATGTTGTTGAACTTTACCGTGGAAAAGAACGAGGCAAAAGATAATCACAAGCATTTACTGGCTCGAGCGCCTTATGTTTAACTGCTGATATTCCGGATATAAATATTCGATTACGGACATTTAATTTTCTTTCCATTACTTTTATTTTCGTATCTCTGGGATTCAAATTCAGGTGGCACCTCAGGAAACATCAACAAAGCGATCGGTCGTCTTTTGGTCCTGGGCTTTCATCCCAGTTGGATTGAAATTTTGTATTGCATAAATAGCGCAAACTAATCTCGGTCAGTGGTAGGAACTTAAACACCACGAATTAGCACGCCATCACAAGTCGTCATTTTATCTAGGACCTATCAGTTGATAATTGATAGACTATTTGTGGTATCGGCATAGCCAATCCATGTTCGCCTGGGATGTGTGCTTTTTTCAGAATGGAGCGGTAAAAGTGGTGAGAATGAGTTAGAGCATGCGCGCACGCCATCTTTTATCGCAAGGATACGGACATCCGGCATTGCAGTCTCCGTCTTTTGGACGGCTTTCGTTGCTGTTAACGCTAGGTGGCGACCTGACGCGGATGAAACCCCGCCTCCCCCCCCCGCGCACCGGAAAGTGGTACCTTCGGCCACTTTATATTTTTTGGGTGCGTAAACATAGTATCATTGGCCGTTTATTTTCCTTGTACAATCTCCATATTGTTTCTTCGATCGGATGAGCAGTTATACCAACACGAATAGAAAACACTCCCAATATTGAAATGCTTGTTGTGGCGTAACTGCTAATCTGTTCGGAATATCGATATGGAAATTGTACAGACGAAGTCTGTGATGCAGTTTTCCCGAAAAACGTGCTAATTAACTTCAAGAAGCATTCGAAAGTTGGGGGAGAGTGGGGTAAGATGCCCGGCGGGTAAGACGTCCCATCCCCGTATTGACTGATTTGGAAACTAAAGCACGAATGTGAAGCTCCTCATCTGAGGCAGAGGACATCTTTGCTTACTTTTTAAAAATTTGGTTATATAATGCAACCATGAGCCGGGCATTCAGCCTTGTGGAAAGAAGAATGGACCAATAAAGTGGCAATACTTGGCAAAATAGCGTGTTTGCATATTGTTTGACTTTGGGTCGCAGATTATCACATATTTTGCTCGTTTCCGATGTTGTTTGTCAGCGCATCATGATTGTGTAATCTCCGCTCGTTACGCTTGACCTAATTTCGGTATGGGTGGGAAAGATACCCCTATAACGATGGGTAAAGACGCCCCACGGGTCGTTTTTCCCCAACGATTATTTGACACTTGAACATTAACTCTATACCTTTTTCAATTTCAAATTCACCGAAAATGGTTCTTAGTAAACATTATTTTTCGAAAACGTTAATCTCTATACTTTGCAGCCTATCTCTGGCATTTTCAACGATTGTGTTACGCTCCGAAATGAAGGAACGAAGTGTGCGAATACATTTCCAGGTGCACTTCCATTGAATATGTTCGTAATAATCATGTGGTTCTTGTAATTCTTATGTGTAACAACACACAAATTGTTTGGGATTAGTTGCCTAAAATTTGGCCATGCTTCACGCCACCATTATCCTCCTTTCAGAAAAAAGTTAGGGGGAAGGAAACTTAGAGACTTAGCTCCCACCCCTATTCCTACCAACGCACTAATTGACTTCCGATCGTGCAACTATACTGCACACTCAGCTATCCAGTCAATGCATTGTCACAGCAGCCTTCCCACAGGTTATCATCCTATTTGTTCATACCATGTCCTGACCTTTTCCCATCTGTCATGTTCTGACCAGCACCATCTATGGCCCGATCGAGAGCCGGGCCATCGGACCGAGGGGGGTATGGCCAAGACAGTCTCGTGAAAGCTCTTCAAACCATCCATAGTGGATCTTCGCTACATAAGGTCTCCAAGACGCACAAAATACCGAGAGAAACCTTGCATCGTCACGGACACAAAAACGTCTAGGCACCAGCGTGTCTCGGATGGTTGTCAGACATTCCTAAAGAAATGGTGAAGCAATTGGTCTACGAGATTAAAACAAAGGAGAAGCTTCTTTTTGGCCTCACATCTTTGAACGTACGGCGTATAGCACACGAGTTTACTGAAAAGATGAAAAGATCATCGGAGTTCGATCCGAGAAGAAGCGAGAATGGCTGAGAAAAATTGGTTGCAGGGATTGTTGCGTCGTCACCCAGAGCTGACAATTAGATGTCTCGAGACAACTACCATCACCAGAGCCGTGGGGTTTAACAGGCCCTAGGTCCAGAAATTCTAGGGGGTACACAAGTCAGTCCTGAACGGCGGCGAATACCAATGTCAATTTAGAATATGGGTGAGAGCGGTGTGACTACTGTAAACAAGTCGGACAAGATAACAGCTTCAAATGGTGTGAAAGACTGGGCAAAACGACCAGCGGAAAACGCGGCAAAACGGTCGTAACTCTGCTGACATGTACTTATCTCCCGTCTTTATCTTCGGCAGGATGGAGATGAATGTATAAACGTATCATTGCCAAGTCAAATGACTGGTGCGCCGCAAGGCTCAGTGGGAGCCAGCACGAAGTCCGGCTGAACCAATCAGGTTTCCGGACGTTTCGCTACTTCATGACGGTGGTGAAGCCATCAGTAGAGGGCAAGCACGTCATCATCCTCGATGACCGTCATTGCCATAAGTCGCTACATGTTGTCGAATTGGCTTGGAAAAACGGCGTGACAATAATCCCACTTGAACTGCACTCCACTCACCGCGTGCAAACGCTGGATGTAACGGTATTCAAGTCATTAAAGAAGGCCTGCAGCAATGCGGGGGATAGCTGTATGCGTGCCAATCCCGGAAGGCGCGTGACGGAGTACGACGTGGCCCAGATCTTCTACACCGCCTACTCAACATCTGCCCCGAGCGATCGGGCCATTAACGACTTCAGAGCCTCCGGGGCATGGCCCTGTGACGCAGTGGTCTTTAATTATGATGACTTAGCGTCATCGCAGCCGACCGAAAAGGAGGAAGAGGATGATGCTCCCGGGTCCAACAGCAGTATCCAGACCTGGGACCAATCTGCTTAGGAGCTGGAGCTGTCGGTGACGTAGCCTGTGCGCGACGTGAATTGCGGGGATGATGGTGACGAAGCCACAGAAGACAACGCCGTGGCGGGCAGTTCTACGGGACTCTCGAGCGTCACAGCAATCATCATCACCGATGACGCGGTGGAGTTGACCCACGAATCTGCGGATGTCATTGAGCAGCCAGCAACTGCGGCCATCCCGGAAAAACTCCGCGCCACTCTAAAGCTGAGGAGGCAAAAAGATGTCGCATGCGTAACAAGCCTCTTTTTCACCTCATCTCTAATAAAGAAAGTTCTGGAAGTAATGGCGGCGAAGAAACAAGAGCCAGCCAAACACAGACGGCAAGACCAAAGAGGAAGGGTCCTCAGAAGTAAAAGCGGGACGCTTAAGTATCCCAGCCAGATAAAGCCGACATCATATGGTGTATAGTCTGTGGCATGCGATGCATGCTATCGTGCGAAGAGTGGGTACATGTTATTAGTGCTGAGGCAGGCCCTGTGTGGGGCTGGGCCTGTGTACCTGAGGCTGGGCCTGTGAGGCTGGGCCTGTGTGAGGCTGGACCTGTGTACCTGAGGCTGGGCCTGTGCACCTGAGGCTGGGCCTGTGTACCTGAGGCTGGGCCTGTGTACCTGAGGCTGGGCCTGTGAGGCTGGGCCTGTGTACCTGAGGCTGGGCCTGTGTACCTGAGGCTGGGCCTGTGAGGCTGGGCCTGTGTGAGGCTGGACCTGTGTACCTGAGGCTGGGCCTGTGCACCTGAGGCTGGGCCTGTGTACCTGAGGCTGGGCCTGTGTACCTGAGGCTGGGCCTGTGAGGCTGGGCCTGTGTACCTGAGGCTGGGCCTGTGTACCTGAGGCTGGGCCTGTGAGGCTGGGCCTGTGTGAGGCTGGACCTGTGTACCTGAGGCTGGGCCTGTGCACCTGAGGCTGGGCCTGTGTACCTGAGGCTGGGCCTGTGAGGCTGGGCCTGTGTGCCTGAGGCTGGGCCTGTGAGGCTGGGACTGTGTACCTGAGGCTGGGCCTGTGTACCTGAGGCTGGGCCTGTGAGGCTGGGCCTGTGTGAGGCTGGGCCTGTGTACCTGAGGCTGGGCCTGTGAGGCTGGGCCTGTGTGAGGCTGGGCCTGTGTGAGGCTGGGCCTGTGTACCTGAGGCTGGGCCTGTGTACCTGAGGCTGGGCCTGTGAGGCTGGGCCTGTGTGCCTGAGGCTGGGCCTGTGTACCTGGGGCTGGGCCTGTGAGGCTGGGCCTGCGTGAGGCTGGGCCTGTGTACCCTACACAGATGAAGAGGAACATGCCGCCGCTTACGTGCGTGATTTGTGTCGTGGATAGCTGTAGCGAGACAAATGACGGGCAAAGCAGGTAAGGGCTGTGTGCTCGGACCTAAGCTGGGAATGTCTCCACCCCTCCCACCCCTCCCCCCCCCCCCCGTCAGAAGGCGATTCAAGTCGGTTGTTCGAATGCTGAAAGTTAATGGAAACGACTCTGAGTTGAAATAAAAGTCATGAAAATAGCTGTTGCATACTTTTCATTGTCCACACAATCTGAGCGGTGTTTGCCAATAAGAACGAAAACTTTGACACTTCAGCTGTGTTAAGCAGCATGTAATCACTTTAAGGTGCGTCGAAAGCAAACGTGCCAATCTTTTAAAGGCAGTGGGGAAAGACGCCCAGAGCAGGGTCATCTTATCCACACCCGAGACTGGATATCTGGATACGCGAGACTGGATATCTCGACGATTTGTTTCGACAAGATAAGTAGTTTCGTCATGTTGGCATTTTTGTGTTCGCTTTTGCACGGTGTATAAACAAAAGTTCCTTTGCCAGCCCCCCTCCCCCCCCCCATATAAAACCACAGCATCTCTCAGCTAACTCGCCTTGTATGTAGGGCAGAAACCTGCGGCCACACTTGAGGTCATCTCATAGTCTTTAGGCACCATCTTGAATATGAATACAAATATGTAATCTGCACTTTTGGTACGATGTTTAACACGCGCCCGGGTGGTTGATTAAATACCCTTCGCTCGAGTGGGGTCAATTGATCACCTGAAATCACAAAAACTAACTATGCACACAAAACTAATGGAGTTGGTTGACCTGTATGTGAGCTCACTTTTATTAAAACTTGAGGTTGCTAGGTCAAGACCTTTAGGTGAAATAGGGTCAAACAAGGTCAAACTCCAGATCTGTGCTAAATGTGGCCCCAGACCTCATCGCGCAACCGCCTTGAACGTACATGCCTGTTCTAAACAAAAGGTCACTGGTCTTCATTCTAGGTCAGCGTCCTTGTTTGACCTTTAAAGGGTGTTGGTGACCAAAGACCTTCAAGACTGTTTTGGTTCTTGAATTCGAATAAGCATCAAGGCTTACGCTAGGCGGTTGTTCCTAAAATTAAAATGTTGATCAGAATGATTTAAGGTCAGTGACCTGCTCTGTTCTCAAACACGTCCATGGAAGATGTCTGCTGTGGTCCCTATTATTAAAAATAAATAGAAATGAACATCAGAAGCTACCCTATAAAGCGATCCCCCCATTAAAAACACAGACTGTTTTCGAACTCACTCTGACCTTCCTACCAGATCCAAGGTTAGCTGAATATGTTGCAATCCTAATTGCATCTGCTCATTGCCTACGAAACTATTTCAGAGCTGTATGGATTCGTCTAACATCCCGTTGTCGCATCAGATCGAGGAGTTCCCTGGAAATTGCCTTCTCTGACTGCCTTGGCCTATCTTTGACCTGTAACAGGCTAGCGACCTCACAAGGTATATCTAATTTCGTGTACAAAACTATTTATTATTCAATTGCCTACAGTTATGCAAAGTGCGGGAAACCTTCGGGGAGGGGGTCAAATTAACCCCCAACCGAGCACGTGTTGAAAGGGATATTTCACATTTAAAGATATTGAAGCAAGCATCAGGTAAAATAAAACAAGCTCACTTGTAGCTATTGGTGTATATATATATATATATATATATATATATATATATATATATATATATATACATATATATATAAGCAAAAAAGACCGCCCTAGACAATACAGTTTTTCTGTTCAATAAATATGCCCCTCGATTCGTCATTGTTTGGTTGTGTTATCGTACCTTGCACAGCATTGATTGACGGCCGTTATGTTGGAAATCGTGCTCACCAGCGCCAAATATGAACGACTGGACCATCATGTTTTTCTTGACTTTGATCGTCGCATGACATATGAAATGGTAGGATTTTAATGACATTACTATGATATCATGAACGCTAAGGCGACCCTAAAATGCTTTTCCCCAAAATAGCAGGTAGCTCAGAAACTAGAGGACTTTTGGTCTTAAGCAGGGCACTGCCCTGAACTTCAACAAATGGTCTTCAAGATGGCTATTTCATTTCAAAGCCCCATAGAAATGTGGAACACCTCCTGTAAGATACTTTTAAGTTGGATTACATAAGTGGGCCCACAGTAGATTACAGGCACACCTTACAACAACTTGCGATATGTTTCAATGATACTTCAGCTGATAGGCTCCTTGTGGTTTTCAGATTTTACGCGTTGAAAGTGCCGTGTATAGATAATGTTGTCGTTTAAAAGTTACTTACAAAAAAAAATAGCAGCATGACATGTCAATCAAAACTATTGCCATAAGCATGCCCAATTCTCAGATTTACCTGGCACTTTGTCAGAATTTGCGACTACGTAAAACAAAAAACACGACAAGGCGTTTGCATTAGCATTTTCCGCATTCAAAATGTTCACTCCATGACAGCACACCCGGTTAGTTCACATGACAGTCATCCTGCGACTAGTTCTCACCGGTCAGCTTCTGGCTGTTACCTGTGTTCTGGTCCCGAGTGCCGACACCACGCTCCCCACTTTTCCTCTGGTTGCACGTCTCACTGCTTTGCAATGGTTCTTTTTTAATGTGTTTAATGAGTAATAAGGCGCCAGTCACCGTCTTGTACACTTGGCCCAAGGAGCTGACGCCTTTTGCGCAATACAAGCCAGTCAGTAAGTCATCCTCCTCCCTGTACAGTTACCATGGCCTCCTTTGGCTTGGTAAAGGCGAACAAGGCCGACTTGGTCCCCGTGTCCTTGACCCGCCACCTGTCAATATGTGCTGTGTCATTGCGATGGATGGTGGCCATGTGCAAGGGGCATATCAGCTTCCCACGGCCTGGCAAGGGGCATCCCAGCTTCGCACGGCCTGACAAGGGGCATACCAGCTTCGCACGGTCGGGCATGTCCGTGGAGGACTTCAGTATGTCGACAAGTTTCGTAAGGTTCAGGTGTGGTTGGAGAGCATGATGGAGTATCCTTTGAATGATTTAAGTTGCAGGACAATCACTGCGGTGACATTGCAGAATCAGGTACCTGACCTTAGATTCGTAACGCATCTCAACAAAAGATTCGTCTGAGGGAAGGGAGGAGGACCCAATGTGTCACCAAAGCACGGGGCCGAATGCCCTACTGTTTTGCATGGTGAAAGGCCCCTTTGAGCCTATAAAAGAGCTCCTACCGACCAGTAAAGAACACCTGTCAGTTCATTAGGAGCACCACTACAGGCATGTAGGGGCCCCTTGCCACTGCAGTGGGCGTCTCTACAAGCCGGCAGAATGCACCTCCACTGCCCAGCAGGAGCCATGTTAGAGGCCGGTAAACCCCCACGGCAGAATAACGGCGGAATTAAAGGCTGGGAGGGGGACTTTAATGCGTCCGTATGGCATGGGCCCTCCCAAACAGACAGTGGGTTACCAGCAGGGTAGGAGTTACCTCTGAACGTTCTTTAAGGAGCCACCGCCTGCCTGCAAAACATCCGTCTTGACCTACAAAGGGCACCCGTCAGGTCGGCAACAGCATCTTAACAGAAAAGAAAAGCCCTTGTAAAAGGGCATCGTCGGCCAACAGAAACTGGCTGTCGACTTGCAAAGAGGGCCCCGCTGGAGCGAGGCAGGCCGGCAAGGGGGAGGGGCGGGCAAGGGGGACTCTGCATAGCCTGGCTTGCGAGTGGTACACTCCCAGGGAGATCAAGGGTCTGCCACAGATCTGCCGCTCCGTCCACTCGGCCCAGATCGTGCGGGTCTAACTGACACTGATATGAAGAGCGATGCTCCTTGCCACTCTCTAGGCTGGGTCTTGAGACGAATATGGTGAGTTGTCTAGCTGCGATACAATGTAGAAAATTAATTCGTCTTTTTACGAAGCAAGATTTTGATTGGATGCCAGTGGTTCGTATATCATTAGCTCCATAGACAATACTGAGTCTCCGAAAGTAGGAAATCACGAGCGGATTCCGCCTGCTTCGCCGCATGAAGAAGCTACGCCGTCGGCGCCGGCCGCGTGAAGAAGCTACGCCGTCGGCGCCGGCTGCGCCGCCACCCATGACGTCACGTTGACCCGTATCTCAGCTAGCCGTTCAATGTTCATGGATCACTCGGATACGTGTTGCGCACAACGTTGTTCCATGCACTTACAGGACATCGAACAAGCCTAACTTAGCTGTGGTTTGCTCCTGCTTTGCTGCACGGAGAACAGCCACCATTGGTATCCTCATCCCACCGCCTCCAACAACATAACCTTGGTTCGCATCTCAATGATGTAGAACGTGTCTTACTACGCTTTCCAAAGATTTTGCTATTTTGAATCGGCTGCCTCCACTGCAAGGCTCGTGCGTGCGTGGACGCTATGTTTATCGTAACTCGAGCTTTACGCCATGTTTCGAGGGCGTTGGCCAAGCTGGCCATCGCACGGCTCGCTTCTCCTGCGTATACAAAACATGCGTTCCTGTCGAGTGGTGAATCACGCGCTCCGCTCGCGCGCACTGTGGCGGACACGGGTATCAGACGGGTATGAATTTATGTTATGGGTTATCAAAAAGCTGAACCGTTCGTGTGAGCAAATTCGACGGAAATCCGTGCACCTGTCTGTGCCGCGTATCTGGCTAAAGAAATGCGTGCAGACAAAAGGCACACAGACAGATAAACGCACGCTTGGAAATTAGCGAATTAGATAAGAGGATCCAGCTTGCTTCGCTGTGCGCTGGGGCAGTGATGTTGGCGTCGGAAGTTCGCCGCCAGCGTTGTGACGTTCATTCGTGTCTCAATAACACGAAGTCGATCTCAGTTTAGACACATGCGCAACCAGAATTTTCCTCGCTGAGGCCAAATGTCAAATGTCCTACAAACTCCTGCGAATTGCGACCAAATTTCTGCTAAATAGCCCAGCATGTAGTGCAAGCCTCATGGCTCAGGGGTGGGGGGTCCCCCTCCCCCCCCCCTCACCCAGCCACCCTCGGTCCACTTGGCTATGATGCCGAATATATATTTGAAAACTTTTACACCGATGAGCCCTTCGGACACCTTGCTCGTGTAAGCTGTTTTGGCATACAGGGCACCAAATATTTAGTTTGTAGTTGTGGTTCATGCTTGCCTTGCCGACGTCGTTGGCGCCGGTATAGCACCGCCTCAATCCACATAACTTCTGTTCGCATATGAGGGATCCACATCAAGTCTTACTTGGGGTTACGAGCACCCCCGATCCACCTTACGACCAGATGCTGTCTACGCCTCTGACCACGCCGCTGCCCCACTCGTCTGTGAGAGCTCCGCAATTCGCCGGCGTCGCAACAGTCGGCGAAATTACCTCGCACATCGACCGAATCAATGGCCCGGCACACATTGACGGCCAGGTCCGCGGCGTCATCGGCTCATGACATTTATCCAGACCTCAGCCGACAATACCTGAGCTCTGACCGCCCAGCGGGCAGGCCGTACCCATGATACCCACTCAGCGGAATCAACTACGGTCGTGGTGAAAAACCATACAAATGATCTTCCTCAAGCCCGGCGCAATGCATGTCAATTTTCAACGGATTTCGTCCGGAAATTCCGTTGCTGAATAACTTAAGCTGACGATCTTCGACTCGAGAAGAAGCGGCTTGATTCCGTTGTCGGATTTCGATAGCCATAGCGTACTGCTTTTGACCGTCTAATAATTCTAGTATTATGATCCCTTCACCAATAGCTTCTATCAGCCATTAAGAAACAGGTTAGTGATGCTATACGTACATCTCGAAATAAAGCCAGGATGCGCGTACTTGCTCATCGGTGTTCAGGTTAAAGGGAATGTTCCATACTTGAAGGCACTGAAGCACACATCAGCTATGATGAAATGAGCTCATTTATGACTGTAAGAATACTTTGAAGAGGAAAAGACTGCTCTAGACAGCACAACTTCTCTGCTCAATAAATATGTTCTTCAGTACATAATTTGGCGCCGGCCAATTCACATTCACAGCAGCCGGGAGCGGCTCGGGCCGGTGGCATGTCGGTGCCACTGTTCCGACCCGTGGCCCGCCTGGCCATGCTGCTCGCGTCGTTACACCTTGCACAACATTGATTGACAGCCTATTGACGGCCGTTTTATCTGGAAATCGTGCTCACGAACGTCAGATATGAACGACTCGGCAATAATCTTTTCGGCCCCGATCGCCAACGGAATGCCAAGATTTAAATGATATTATTATGGCAGCATGGATGCCTGAGTGACCTTGAAGCCGTCATCCCAAATTAGTATGCACACCTTTGCGGGCCTTTTGCTCAGAAACTAGAGAGGTTTAGGTCTAAGGAAGGGCAGGGCTGTAAACTGCACCTAATTATCTTCAAGGTTTTTTCAGGTCAAAATCCCATACAAACATAGAAACTCCCTTTAATATTTCACCACGCGAAGACTGTCTGAATCTGCACAATGCTTGTTTTATTTCAAAATCGATTAATGGAAAATTTGAAACTATTTCTTTACGACAGCATAATATCAATGTTTAGGATTGCAGACCTAACAACTTATTCCAGGCTGAAGGCTCCTGACGGCGTGCTTGACGTAGCTACGGCTGTCTTCAACGTCAACCGATTCCACCATGACGAAAATTGTTTGCATCCGACCACATCCAGGCTCCAGTACAAGTCTGTTGCGCTCGTCCGTCCAGCGTCCGCAGCCGGCAGCCGGCGCTGCGCGTGTGCGCGTCATCACACGCACGCCGGCCCCGGCCGCATCGGCCGCCGAGCGACTCCAGTGGGCCGCCGGCTGGGGTCCGGCTCGGGGCGCGACACGGCCGCGCGTGGCGGCCCGGCCGGGCCGCGGCAGTTGCCGAACGGCACTGACTGACGTGGGCCAGGGCAGTGTTCGGAACATGCGCTTGGTGGGAGACCCCAGCCAGTGACACGCACGTCGTCTGCTCGGTGAGACCGCCACCGGCGACACCGCAGCCGGCGAGGATCGCCCGCCACCTCTCCAGGCAGCGCGTCGCCCCCGGCGGCTCGGGCCGGTGGCATGTCGGTGCCACTGTTCCGGCCCGTGGCCCGCCTGGCCGTGCTGCTCGGCGCCCTGCCTGTCAGCGACGTCATCAGAGGCAGCGGCCCGACGGGTCACCGCTTCACCAGCTGTCCCAGTATGTTGGCGCTGCTGACGGCGCTGCTACACGCGGCGATGACCTCCGCGTCGGTGTTCAACCTGGCGAGAGAGTCCCGCAGTGGCGAACCGGTGTTCGGCATCGTCAGCATCGTGTTCTACAACACCGTGATCGTCGTGCCGCTCAACGTCCTCTTCCTGGTCAACTGGTGGCGGGGAGACCGGGTCGCTGGCCTGCTGCGGGAATGCGGACGGCTGGTGGAGGGCGCGCCCAAGAGGAGGCTCCACATGGTCGCTGCGCTGCTGTTCAACGGCCTGCTCGAGTTGCTGCTTGTCATACGATTTGCTACGATCGCCCCCACCGAGCGGTGGCTGCCAGGGTGCATTGGCTGCTATTACTGCGCTCTACGTTTCCTGTTGCTCTGGCAAATTCTGGCGTTGATGATGGACATTGCCGACATATTCCAAAGCGTCACCTCGACCCTACAGCAGCTGGTTGAGGGCGACGACGAAGAGATATCTTGGTCCCCGGCGCACCACCTTCCCACCGAGTGGGCGCCGCCTCTCGCCAGAAACGAGCAGTCTCCCGCCGGAGAAGCCGGCGGGGAGTCGCACCCCTCTGCCCCCGCCGGCGTGACGTCACAGGCCGGTGTCACGGTGTTGCTGTCTGCCAAGGGGACGGCCCGGCTGGCCGCGGGCTCGGTCGGCGCCCCGGCGTCGCCGCGGTCCGACCCCGACCTGCTGAGCCGGTTGCGCGCAGTCCGCCGCCGCCACGCGCGCGCCTCGCACGTCGTCGACCTCTTCAACCGGGCGTACGGCGTGCAGCTGCTGGCGCTGACGCTCTTCTACTTCGGCATGACAGTGGGCGTAGTGATGCCGGAGTTCGAAGCCGTCACCTCCTTCTGGCGCCACGTCGGCATCCTGTCGCAGATGGTATCTGGGTTTCTGAACGTCAGCTTCCTGTGCCTGGCCGGGGACCGGGTGGCGTCCAGCGCGCAGCAGTCACTGGTCGTGCTGCACGACCGGGTGACGGCCGACCCGCTGGTGCAACTGGAGGCCGTGGTCACCAGCTGCCAGGCGCGCGCCACCGACGCGGCCGTCAGCGCCGCCGGCTTCTTCCGCGTCAACAAGGGCACGTTGCTGTCGCTGGTGGCCGCCCTCCTCACGTACGGCGTCATCCTGATGCAGCTGAACGCTTAGTGGGACCACGCATGTCTCACCTACGGCGTCATCCTGGTGCAGCTGAAGGTCCAGTAAGACCTCCTGCACCGCTACGGCGTTTTCCTGGTGTAGTTAGACGCTTAATATGGACGGGCGCACCACTACTGTACGGCATTTTTTGTTGCAGCTGTGTGCTTAGTGTACCTCACTGCCTGCCTAGTTAATGTGGTGTGTCGTCCCGGCACAACTGAACATCTACCGTCCGTTCTTGCAAAACATACAGTGTTATTCTGATGCAGCTGAACGTGTTTTCGGCAACGTGTGTCAAACCATCTTGCGTAGTCATTCTTGGTGGTGCTGAACACCTGGCCTCGTCACAAACCTGACGTAAGGCATCACCCCGACAATACTGCGTGTCTATTACAGCCAGCCGCCTCTCACATCACATCATCCTGGTGTAGCTGAAGGTCCTGCCTCACGTATGTAGCTGAAGGTCCTGTGACTGCCTGTCTCGCGTGTGTAGCTGAAAGTCCTGTGTGACCGCCTGTCTCATGTACGTAGCTGAAGGTTCTGTCTCACGTCTGTAGCTGAAGGTCCTGTGTGACCACCTGTCCCACGTATATGGCTGAAGGTCCTGTGTGACCACGTGTCTCGCGTATGTAGCTGAAGGTCCCGTGTGACCGCCTGTCTCACGTATGTGGCTGAAGGTCTGATGTGACCGCCTGTCTTACGTATGTAGCTGAAGGTCCGATGTGACCACCTGTCTCACGTATGTAGCTGAAGGTCCCGTGTGACCGCCTGTCTCACGTATGTAGCTGAAGGTCCCGTGTGACCGCCTGTCTCACGCATATAGCTGGAGGTCCTGTTTCACGTATGTGGCTGAAGGTCTGATGTGACTGCCTGTCTAACGTATGTAGCTGAAGGTCCCGTGTGACCGCTTGTCTCACGTATGTGGCTGAAGGTCTGATGTGACCACCTGTCTCACGTATGTAGCTGAAGGTCCGATGTGACCACCTGTCCCACGTATATGGCTGAAGGTCCTGTGTGACCGCTTGTCTCACGTATGTAGCTGAAGGTCCCGTGTGACCGCCTGTCTCACGTATGTAGCTGAAGGTCCTGTGTGACCGCCTGTCTCACGTATATAGCTGGAGGTCCTTTTTCCGTATGTGGCTGAAGGTCTGATGTGACTGCCTGTCTAACGTATATAGCTGAAGGTCCTGTGTGACCGCTTGTCTCACGTATGTAGCTGAAGGTCCTGTGTGACCGCTTGTCTCACGTATGTAGCTGAAGGTCCTGTGTGACCGCCTGTCTCACGTATATAGCTGGAGGTCCTGTTTCACGTATGTAGCTGAAGGTCCTGTGAGACCGCCTGTCTCACATATGTAGCTGAAGGTCCGATGTGACCGCCTGTCTCACGTATGTAGCTGAAGGTCCGATGTGACCGCCTGTCTCAAGTATGTAGCTGAAGGTCCGATGTGACCGCCTGTCTCACGCGTGCGCATACCTACGGCATCCTGTTGGTACTATCGAATACCAAACGTGAAAGCACGGCAACACCCGATGTACAAAAAAGTAAAAACGACTATAAAACTGCAACAGTAACTGACTGCAACATTGACTATTAATACCCTTATGCAGACGCTGTATGCCAAGGGTGTGCAAAATAGTACCACTATTAGCTCTCAACTACCCACTCAACGGATGTCACACTATCATGCCCGGGGTGGGCGGGAGCTGTTAAAACTTCCCACACAATATTATACGGTTGATACTTTATTATGAACGTATAGGGGTAGCTGCATCTTTGGCCATGGTCCTCCCCCCCTCCCCCCCTCCTAATTGACCGCTCCTGTTTTGCGCAATCCAGAATAAAATACATAGAACGTTCGGAAGAGAAAAGTGCAAAGGGATTTCAAGGATCCCCGTCAGCGCTGCTCGCGGAGGCGTCGTTCAGGTGGGTCTACGGATCCCCACAAAACTTACAAGTCAAAACTCGCGTTGTGACTATTTGGGCTGGTCCGGTACATTCAATGCGTCCAGTGCATGTCTAAGCGGTTTTTGAATGCATCCACGCTATGAAACGCAGCTTTCTCAGCAGACAGGCCATGCTTCTCATTTGAACTTCTACCGCCCGTATACGGAATGACTTGCGGTGACGAAAACTGTTTGCACTGATTCTTCGGCGTGAGCGGGTCTACTAGCACTATGGCAAAACACGCAGCGAGGTCATTTGCAATCTAAAGTTGCATTTAAAGATGAGCTACACACCAACAATATAACGCATTAAGATTAAGTGCTGTACATTTCGCTTTAGAGCGTAAGCATCGCCCCTAACAAGGCGCTGAGTTGTGGCAACGTCTCGGCACGTCTGAACGGGCTTCGCATTTCGGTGGACGCTGCTGCATGCGATTATTTTACTCATCGACAGCAAGGGGATATTCTGTGTAACCTCGTTCACGAAAAGGTTTTATTTCGTGCATCTGATTTGTCGCCATGATCACGTACATGTGGTAGAAAATAAATCCGTCTCACCAGTGATACTTCATGAAACGTGGATTGGTGCTGCAGCAGCGTACTGAAGCGACAGGTGGAAGAATTACTTTTTATTGGTAGTTATCCATGCGCCCAGCCATGCAGTAGCAGAAAACGCTATTCAGGTCTGCATTGCCTGTCGCATTGATATGGGAGAGTCCCACAGTTATTACTATAGTCGCACCCCAGGAAAATGTCTCAGACGAAAGACACTTGCAAGAAGCCGCCGGTTCTCTCCAATTGCGGCGGACTCTCTTCAGACTCACACTGCGCCCTACCGGGCTCGATCGAACCGGCTAGCTCACGGTTCAATCTCGCTCACGACCCATTCAAACACCACGGCCGGCTCGGCTCGGCTCAGCTCTATACGTTCCCGGCCGCCGCGCGCGGCGCCGCATCAGAACATGTCTGAGCCCTTGCGGCGGAGGCGCGCCTTGAGTCCGGTGGCGCGATACTCGGCGCGCTCGGTCAGGTACCGCTCGGTGCACTCCTGTCGGAACTCGGCATTCTCGTACCAGTGCGTCAGGCACGAGCGCAGCGCGTCATTCTCGTTGCGACACTTGTAGACCATGGTGAGCCCGTTGTCGCTGCAGCAGCGCGAGAAGCGCTCAGCCAGCTCGGTGCACTTGTCGCTACGCGCTCGCTCGCGCATGATCTTCGGGATGAGCACTTCGACTTCGACGCGGCGCAGCGAGCGGTCGGCTGGGTCGCCAAGCCCGTGTGGTCCGCCGGCCATGCGCGCTGGCAGCACGGTGGCCGGCTCCGGTGCCGCCGCTTCGCTCATCTGTTGGCGCAGTAGGCACAGTCAGGTCATGGTCGCGCAGTGGACGAACAGTAGGAACAGCGTCAGCACTGACCCACCACACACTAAGGCACCAGGCCAGCATGAAACATAGCTCTGGGGCAAAGTGGGGAGTGGAACAGGTTGGGGTAAAGCATAGAGCATGACAGGACTGATCATTGTTGGAGTAGTGTGTTGAGACCCTGGGAACTTTTAATTCTCCAAAGGTTTCAGAAAAATCACACTGGAATTATGGTACACACTTTATTTTGGGCTCCAAAACTGTTCTGGCTGACTCCATAATCTCGGGGGATATCTCTGCAAATGTCTGTTAGGTATTTTCTTTCAACAGCCTGGGTTAACTTGTGTAACAGGGATCATGCCACGTTAGCCTCAAATGAACAATCAACATAATTGATTATGCTAGTAGCTAGTAAATGAGAATCATAAATAAATGACTACCAGGCAGCAGTGTGCATTTTAACTAATACAAACTCCACATGAATGAATAAAACTCCACATATGAAAATGGACAATAGCAAGACCCATTACAGTATGGAGTTCACTCAGCATGTATCAAGTAGCTTAGTCAATATAGTTAACAGGCTTGCTGCATTTTTGGATGATGCCAGGTTCAGCATAAGTTCTTCAAAGATGAGGAAAACAACAGGTCAATTCAACATGGTCACAAGTATGCAATTGCAATATTTTCAAGTGACATATACAACAAGTTCATAAACTAGTAAGGGACTGGTCTCCAATTGACATATCAATCACCCATAATATCTAATTATGTATGGTAACTCAGGAATTTGATGTAAGATGATGCAAAACTCAACTTGTTAGTTGTATCCTGTAAGTCTACATTAAATTAACAGAGCAAGACTCGTCCTGAATGTAACACCTTATCACTCACCTTGTGAACACGAAAGCAGAAATCTAAAGCTAAATATCCTACTCTGAGTGGACAGCACCTTTCCGCTTCAACCAAAGACGAACCACTGATGGCAAAAACCGGACAACAGCCGACTCCGGCACCCCGCTCGACAATCAAAACATGACAACGCTTGCAGTGGCCTGGCACGATCAACTTGCCTTATGAAATTCACCACAAAAGCCGCAACAGCGCCGTATTTAATTATTGGTAGTAGAGCTACTTTCCAATTCTTACTTTAAGGCCGTACAAAAAAAGCGCGGGGACGGCGCATAAACTACCATTGAAACAAGCCCACTTGGCCAATTTGGCCAAAAAAGCTAAAGCAACTTGTGCAATCCACGGCTCGTATAGGCACCGTGCAAGCATCCATGAATCAATGCATTCGGAGCTCACGCACGCAGACAAACACTCGTGGGACATTCACTTCAAGTGAAGCCACCAACATCGAACCATCCTCGGTACGTTTGGTGCGGCAGTACACTCACTCAAATGGTCATTGCCCTGAAGACTGAATGCAAGGCACGAGCCTTGAGCAAGAGCAAAATTGCAGATTGTCATCAAGGGCGAAATTGATGAGGCGTACTGCGCACCCAGGGAAGAAATAGAAAGCTTCGTCGACAACCAGCAGTGGAAATCGACGCGCGAGTGTGAGGATCCGCTGCTTGACCCCGCAGTGCCATCCCAGGCACGACTCATGCTAGATTGATGCTCACTTCTGCATCACCACATGATATCCCAAATCTCAAGCATGTTAATGAGCTATGCCATTTCAAAATTTCCACCGCAGACTGCTAGGCGATGTTCTGTCGCGCATTTTTTAGAACAAGCGTCTAATTTAGGGCATGCAAAGTACATCAAGCGCCAAGGCAAAAAACATTACCTTAAAAACGCAGTGCTATATAAACGTCGAAACAGCGGGAGGGCTCAATGTTATGTTTTGACCAAATAAGACAGCAGAGACACGGAGTTGAACCCCTGGACATTCACCGCGTGGCTACGTCCATGCCTGTAAGCACGCATATCTTCTCAACGTGAATTGCAGGACTGCTACCTCCAGCGTTGTACTTTATTCACTGATCGTGCTACAAATGTTCACACCACGAACAAGAAATGCATAAAATCATCGCAAATCGTAGGACGTAATGCAGACAGCATGAAAAATACGAACATTTTTCGTAACCACGTTCAATTGTAAAGTTTCACAACTGATAAAATTGCATGGTATTGTAATGTCAAATGTACGTAGAAATGCCAACAAAACGGTTGCTTTATCCGACAAAAACAGAAAAATAAATAGTACGCTAAAACCCATCGGGTTTGTCTACACATGATTGACCAGGTCAGAAGATGCAGAAAATGTCCTCCAACACTACTCGTCTCGGGCTGCAAATGCGCACGATGTACGAAGACAACGTACATTATGTACAGTCATGGTGGCCGTGCGTCTCTCCCCCGGTAATGGAGATCAGATCGGAGTCCGCTGTCCGCGCGGCGGGAGCGGGCGCGGCGAGCTCACGGGCCGGGGGCCTCGTCGATCACCATGCGGCGGTCCTCGTCGTCCGACTCGGTCGCGGGCACGGCGGAGACATCAGCGGCCAGTGGCGGGCTGAGCACCCCCGCAGTCGCCAATCCATCCGTGCCGGCGGCGCTCAGGTCCTGCGGCGAGTCCACCGAGCGGCCGGCGGGGGAGACCACTTCGGGCGAGCCCATTGGAAGACCAACGTTCGGGTACGTAGGATCGGGCGAGTCCACTGGCTGATGAGAAGCTGAAAAGGCAGCGCTGGGCGAATCCACTGGCCGACGGGTGGCTGAAAAGGCAGGATCGAGGGAGTCTACCGACTGATGAGAAGCTGTGAACGCAAGATCTGGCGAGTCCACCGGCCGGTGAGCGGCCGGATAGGCAGGACCGGGCGAGGCCACCTGCTGGCCGGCGGGGGAGGACGCATCAAACGTCTCGGCAGCGGCTGGCTCGTCGTCAGACGGCGGAGCGGCCGGCACCGTGAGGTCCTGCGGCTGCCGCGCGGCCGCCATCTCCTCCTCCTGGGCCAGCGGCTGGGCGGCGGCCGGTGCCGCCTCGCCCTCGGTCTGCTCAGCGTGGCGTGCGGTCGCTGTCAGGTCCTCTGGCTGCAGCTCGGGCGGCTCCGGCCGGCCGGCGGCCGACAGGTCCGAGGCCGGCCGCGGCGCCGACAGATCCTGCGGCCCATCCTCGGTCCCAGCGGCGGCGGCGGCGGCGGCGGCGACAGTCGGCCGGCGCGCCGCCGCGGACAGGTCCACCGCCGCCGACAGGTCGACGGCGGTGTCGGACCGCGTCGGCGGGCGGCGCCGGTCGCGGCCGCTTGGCGGGCGGCGCGGCGTCGCGGTGGCGCCGGTGCGCCGGCAGGTCGGCCAGCGACGGGTCCGAGCAGCGGTCGGCCAGCAGCGCCGCCGTCGACAGTACCACCTTGGCCTCGGGGCACTCGGAGCCCGGCCGCGGGAACAGCAGGTCATGGAAGAACTCGATGATCTGCGCGCCGTGTTTGGCCGGCACGCACGGCTCCAGCGCCGACTTGAGCCGCTCCCAGTTGGTGCTGCCGTCGGGCAGCGGGCGCGTGAAGTTCACCGCGTCCGGAGCGCCCCGGTAGAACTCGGCGCACAGCCGCTGCGGCAGACACGCCCGCCGGTTACACGACGCCCGGACGGCCGCCGGGGCGGCTCGTGCCAACTGACGGGCATTCCGCCGGCGGGAGAAACATTGCGCTCAACACCTGCGCAGGCTGCGCGGCGCCGACTAACTGGTCGTAAACGTCTAGCACCTCAAATTCGCGTCCGTCCATCATTCCAAAGTAGACGGCAATCGGCTGAATGACCCACCAATAAATGGCATTCCCAGCTTACCGTTCCGTAACAGCTTCCCGTTCTGGCACAGAGTGAACACAGGCCGCTACCGAGGCTTTCTTGAGCCGGCGATTCCCATTACAGGACGCATAACAGGACGCTCCCCTCCGCCAGGCGGCCCGCACGCCTCCGGCGGCGGCCTCAGTCTCGCGCTCACCATCTCGGTCAGGGCGTCCTGGTGGATGTACGAGTCGCGCGCCACCGTGTACTCCATGGCCATGGGACGCGGGTAGTCGCCCGGGCGCATCTCGTGCGGCGGCATCACCCAGTAGCAGAGCAGGTTCGACTGCAGCGGTCGCTTCTTGTTCTTGGGGAACGGCGCTGCGGGAGCGGTAACGCGTGAGGGGCCCGTCGTCTCTGGACCCGGTGAGCGCGTGACACCGGGAACGGGCGCTCGATCACACAGTTGTGATCAGGTGCACTGGGCATTCAAAAGAGACGCCACTCGTTTGATTCGCAATCATCCTGACGTTGAAACTGCACGTCGCCGCCGCCAACTTGAAAGCTGGAAATGCTGTGGGAGGGAGGAAGTAATTGGGAGCAGGGAGGACCAGTTGCTCCAATTAACCCAATGTATGGCACTGTCTAGCCGTTCACCACCAACTACAAGATGGGAAAGTCATATGCGGTGAAAAAGGATAAATCGCAAGCTATTCCTATTAAAATAGCATCTCTGACTTCATTCGCTGGCATCTGGCTATCAAAAGTAATACTCACGTGCTGGCGACCGGTCGGGTTGTGATGCGATCCCCCAAAACGCGGCTCCATGGTGAATGAGATTTTAGGGTGCCCCCATGGACTACTATGGCCCCTATGTGTCCTAACTGTTACACACCTAAGGTGGCACGAAAACTCTGACAATTTTGTCATTTATAAGTAAAACAGCACGACGCACCACGGCACTGTGTAAAACCGAATACGACGCGAACAACAGCCGGGCATCCGCCAGTCCTACGGCCCAGCAGCGCCGGAGCTGGTGGCCGGCACCGCGCTCACTGTAGATCATGCCGACGCAGGGCGTGTAGCTGGCGTCGCTGCTGCCCTTCATCTTGATCTGATAGTCGAGCTGCAGGTCCGAGTCGCGGATGGTGGGCGTCGGCGGACTGTGCGGATGCGAGTGGTACCAGCCCACCTGCGGCGCACACAATCAGACCGGCGCCGGTCAGCCGCGGCGGCCCCGCCGCGCCAGACATACCGCCGCCGCCGCCGCCGCCGGGCGCCGATGGCAATCGGCGGCCCAGGACTTGCCGAGCGACAGTCGTGAGGGAGGACAGGCCCTGGCGCCCGGCTAAACCGCTGCCCCTACCGATCAGTCATGTTCTTCTCTGATACTCAGGTGAGGTCGACGACCGTTCAAAATTAGCTAAGCACCGAACGAGTTAAGCAAGCGAGAAATGACACACTAAGTAAAACACCGAGGCACAGCAGCTGTAATACGCGATCACTCTCAGCCCCGTTCATCCTCTGAGGGAGCCAACCTAAAGTGGACGGGTATTGTGAGCACGTTTGTATGCTCTAACTCTCCGGCATGCCCAACATATGTTGCTAAGCGACGATTCGCATTCAATTCGAAACCTGCCTCTCGGACCACTGTTCAGTGGCAGACGTAACGTTACCACGCCACGCTGCGTTCTCTCCCACTGGCCGGGCCTACCAGCGTGAGTTTGCGCTCCTCGATGGCCGTGTAAATGTCGTACTCGACACGCTTCCACTTGTTCTTCTCCGCCAGACGGCAGCGCACCGGAAACGCATGGGTGATGGCCAGATCTGGCCAATCAGCGTCGCGTCAGTGCGTGACGTCATTCGCCCGGACGACCGAGCGGATCCTGTTTCTTACACCCCACTCGCATGAATATTTATATGATACCTCGCTTATTATTATTTTTTAATAAGCGAGGCATCCATCCCCACAAGTACCTACGCTAAAGGTGCGCTCGATTAGTCCGGACGACGCAAAATCTGCGTGACGTCACGAACATTCTTTGCCGTCCGGCTCGTCTTGGCTGTTCGTCGACAGTTGGACGGTGTGGATTTTGCATGAAGTCACATCCAAATCAGGAGAAATGCGCGGAATATTTTGGGCGCGCTTGATCGCTACGAGTCAACTGTGGCGGGTGAACTCACAATGTAAAGAGGTGAAATCAAACGCCATACGGCGGGAAATACTTAAACACATCGGGCAGTTTCACAAACACAAAAGCATTCAAAGTTGCATCGTGCCATAATGATTCCCGCGCTGTTCTTCTAATAAAATAAATCACGAAACGCCTCTCCAATCTAATGAAAGCCTGCAGCGTTGCCGCAGGCTATGTGCGGATCGAGCGACACCAAGAGCCTGCATCATATGACTTTACGTATACTCTGTTGTTCTGCAGCAATCAAACGCACACCAGCACACATCAGCTGGTTCCCAAACAGTATGCCCCTATCTTACCCAGCCGTCCTCCGGCCCCTCCCCCTGAACAGTATCCCGTAAGATCACACAAGCAATGTGCACTAAACAGGGGCCACCAGAGCTTATAATGATGACGTTTTGGGCTTAACGGCCTGGTCACCTGGCGCATAAACATGAATGATCATGAGACGCTGGTGGCCCTGTGTGCTAGTGTTCCAGCGGCGCCGCCTGTGCCGACGTGTGCTCCTCCCCACTGACCGTGCGTGTTGACGTCCCAGCGGCCGGCCAGGTATCCGACTACCTCTGAGTCGGTGAGGTGAGAGTGGAAGCCGACCACGGTGAGCGCAGTGCTGCTCGTCACCGTCACCGTGAACGGCTGGATCTTGCCCAGCTCGCTGAACGGCACGCATTCCAGCAGCGTACTCGGGTCACTGGAACGCAGACGCGTGCTGAGCACTACCAGTAGCGCGTTCAGACCGCTGGAGCACTCGCTCAGAGCGCTGATGGCTCAAGCGGCGTGCTCGGCCTATTGCAAGACGAACACGTGCTGAACCGTGCAGCGTGGTCGGGTGCATAGGATATATAGATAGATAGATAGATGTGCATATATATATATATATATATATATATATATATATATTTATATATATATATATATATATATATATATATATATATATATATATATATATATATAAGGTATATCTTGTACCTAGGATCCCTCACAACACGGCTTTTCCGGCATCCATGTCATATACGTTGGACACAAAAGTGAAAACACATGGACGATACACATGGCGATAACACGGCACAACAGATTCATCTGAGCCGCAGGCAAGCGACGGGCGTGCCGTTTAAGGCCCGAGCGTTTACAGTGGAAGACGGGGAGTGTCTGATGGTGGCGAATACCACATGCAAGTTGCTCGGAAAACACACGGTCGACGCGAACTCGTTGCGCGCTCGCGGGGACTGTCACACGTAGTCAGCTTTGGCTCGGGTGGCACGTGCGGACACTGAGGCACGCCTCCGGTGCGCGGTGCGTCAATGGTAAGATGGGTCATCCGATACAACAGGAGTACGCAAATATATGCAGTCAGACAGACTTACTGGTCTGCGCTCCTGGTGCCCAGCACCTCATGTTTGACGATGATCTTCTGGATCAGGGCCCGTTTCTTCAGCAGCAGATCCTTCTTCTCATCCTCATATGCTGCGGTTCGGCAAAAGGACCATATGACAGTTATGGCCACAAACGATTATTCGTCGGTCTGGACCCACGGAACACACTAACTGCGGTTTGGCATAAGGACCATATGACAGTCACAGCCACGAACGATCACTCATCGTTCTGGACTCACGGAACACACGAACTGCGGTTTGGCATAAGGACCATATGACAGTCATAGCCACGAACGATCACTCATCGGTCTGGACCCACGGAACACACGAGCAGCGGGCCTGGCTCACAAATGCTCGGCTGGACACGCAGGGTACCATAACCTCGAACTAAACGCATTACGATTTTAAAAGGCCCATAATTCCAGTCAAATATTCAACAGCACAGACACTATAGATGCTACATTTTCAAAGGTTATTACCCGATGACCCACGAAACCAAATGTGCCTGCAAAGCTCCTTCGCGTAGTACTCATGGCAGATGACCAAACTCCTTGACCAACTACGTATCTAACGACATGTCCATATGAACACTGCCGGTGTTACACTGACCACTTTCATATTCCTCTTCTTGTTCTCCTTGCTCACGCTCTCTCTCCCGTCGCCTTTTAAATAGCATGTTCTTGAAAATGTCCAGTTTCTTTCCACGGTACTTAACCTGTAAGAGAAGCGAGCATTGTCTATGGTACTGACCTGAATTATAACCATGGAACCATTGCATGAACAAACCCTGAGCAGCGTCAACCTTTCCCCTGAACCTAACAGTACCCCAATTGGTGCTGCAAGAGTAGGCGGCCAAAAAAAAAAACATTTAACGGCAAAAACAAACAAACAGAAAACAACACAAATAAAGGGCCAAGCGCGCTATGTCGCGCTACGCCGCGTGTATTTTCGCGGGCACCAGCGGCGTGCACTACAGTCCGGTAACCGACCATGTGACCCCGGCGGCAGATACCGGCTGCCCGTACCGAAGTCCAGCTGCAGCCCCAGCGGCCTGCACTACAGCCCGGCGACCGACTATGTAACCCCGGCGGCAGATACCGGCTGCCCGCACCGAAGCCCAGCTGCAGCCCCAGCGGCCTGCACTACAGCCCGGCGACCGACTATGTGACCCCGGCGGCAGACACCGGCTGCCCGCACCGGAGCCCAGCTGCAGCCCCAGCGGCCTGCACTACAGCCCGGCGACCGACTGTGTGACCCCGGCGGCAGACACAGACTGCCCGTACCGAAGCCCAGCCGCAGCCGGACTTTTTCTCCGGGTTGACGATCTTCTTGCAGTGTATGGCCCAGGAGCTGGGCGAGCTGAACAGCTCGGAGGTCTCTTGGGAGCGGATCTGACCGTCGGCCAGCAGGTCACCGCGGAACTTCTGGCCCTGAATCACGACACGCAGGCACACGCTGTCAGACACTGGAGACGCGCATGTCAGCGGAACACGCTCATCTGAACCAGCTTTAACGGTTCGGCCATGGAAGTTGTCAGTGCACCCCCAAAACGGACTGGTTTAAGTATGGACCATAGCCCGCTCAACGTCAGGGAGGGATTGGCTTGCGCTGATTTTTTGCTCATGGCAAATCATCCGCTAGTGATGACTACAACGTGTGCTGTGGCGCTGACTTGTGAAAATATACTTCAACGGCAGTTCAATGTTGACCCTGATTTGTTCAACACAGCTCACCTCAACACTCCCTGAGTACATTCAACAAACCAGCTCGTCATCGTGCCTGCCCTGCATTCTGCCGTCCAGTCAGAAACACGTAACTAACATTTTTCTCGAAATTGGGTTATTGCTGTCATTAGATTCGTCTCAAAGAGCCGCGTACTTTGACCACGTGAAAAGTGTATGTTCATGATTTTGAAAAGAATTAAAAGGGATATGAGGTTGGTAGATTCAAATATAAATAGCACCTGTAAGATTTCCAAAGACAGAAACGAGTAGCTGGCACGTATCTGTGAAACACTCAACTGCTCCCATGCGCTCCGCGTTCAAGGTAAAAAACGCGTATCCGCTTACATACGCGATTTGGCCACTTACGATCAACCTCAGTACCTTGTCAAAAACGCGTATCTGTGAAGTTACGTGTTTTGTCATTGGGAACCGTTGGAAATTGAGCAGTTACGTGTTTTTCGTCTTTTTCATACACTAGAAGGATAACAGTTTCGGTGTGTTTATACCATAGGTCTAAACCAGGGGTAGATCCAGTAACAGTGGGTCTTGACCACGGCTATTTACCACCAAAGAACCATCATCGTTCTGCCATGCATAACGGGTACGCCTGACTCCACGTCTGGCAGTACACCTAGCAGATGGTTAACGTTTGTAGAGACGTCCCCGACCCTGAATGGGTTAAGTGCGGGACATGACAACATCCTTCCTTGGTTTCATGGAATAGTTCAATCACCCATACGATGCGTAGCAACTGCACGACAAACGCGTAACTGTGCAAATACTTGTTTTTGCCGAGATACGAGACATTGCTGAGTCCCTCTGTACCACTGACAAAACACAAATGCTATCATATACACATTTTTGCCCAGATATGCCTTTTGGTTTTGACCACCATTTGGTTTCAATACAGTCTTCCCATGCCAAAAGACATCCTCAGCAGTTAAGACTGGTTATTGCCAGTTATTTTAATTTTGTATATTGCAAGATAGGGAATTGTTTTATCTCCTGATTGGTGTACAATTTCTATCTAATGCTTCTTATTTACAACCATGATGCCAAAACAACATAAAAATGGTCTCCTGAACAATTCTGAACTTGCTGGCAATGCATTTCTTACTTTTGACAGCAGCACTGCATTCATGGCACAGGTTCACTGCCCTCATTTCTGCCCTGATACGTGCCATTCGTTTCACCATGTTTCACCATCCAACTTCCTGGGGACTTGGGTCACCAAATCCCACAAACGGGCTGTGTACAGTCACCCCTGCAGAAGCCGCCGTCGGCCGCCGCCACTGACCAGGTAGTCGATGGACATGGCACCATCGCCTGGCTCCAGGAACCCCTCCTTCATGAGCAGCGGGAGCGTGACACCGCGGCTGGCCAAGCCGCCGCGGCTGCGTGCGCTCCGGCCCGACGGCAGCGTGTCTGAGTCAGCAGTCGACTGCAGGTCATCCTCTTCCTCCAGCACACTCGCGTCATCATCGTCGATCAACGACTCGCCAGTGACCGACATTGTCCAGCTGGTGTGGGGGAAAGGGGGTCAGAGGTGAGCAGTAAATGCTGGTGGAGGCAAAGAGACCATCAGGTTGGCTGTGTTGATAGTGGTATGGTACTGCTGCCACATGTGATGCTGATCTGAACAATGCTGGAGTGTGGGGATGTTGTGTAAAAAGAAGAACCTTTTGCATGATCGGTCAAAAATGTTTTGACAAGCATTGCTGCGTGACAAAATTGAAGTGCAGATGGAGAAGTTTATAAAAAGCTGACTGAGAGCCTTATGATTCCACAGACAATCATCCACAGAGCATGGTAGCTGTAAACATTTGCATAGTAGTAAAGTGTTACTAGTGAGGGTAACTTTCTTCAATACAATGTCATGAGATGAAAGCATGCATAATAAGAACATAACTTAACTTTATTAGGATGAATAGCCTTTTACATTTGGTTTCTAAGGATGTGTCACAAGCAATTGAATATAATTGTCACTATAGAAAGAAACCAGTGGCCTTTGCATAATCCACAGCTCAACAGTCTTATTAAAGCACAAATGGGCTAGAGCCGAACATCTATTTTTAGCCTGTGATCATAATTACAGCATTATATTTTCTTGAAACACGTCTCCCTTGCACCAGACTGCGAAAAATACACCTTCACCAAACATGTCTGGTAAAGCAAAAACATCTGCAACAATTTAATAATGGATGCATCATAAATCCTAGCACTGATCAGTAGGCATCACTGATCAGCATCACCTTCACTGCATGTAGAATGTATGTGTCAAGGTGCTTCTGGCAAAAACACCTTTTACATGTCTGCATGAAAAATGTGTAAGAGTTTCACATAACCAGATATTACATGGTTTTTGCACATGCAAGCATAAAGTTCAGCACACCAATGACACATAAGTGCCAAGCAAAATTAATGAATTTTTAAGACTGGCCCATGCCCTGAACTTAGTGGCAGATGTTCAGCAAATTCAAGGCACTTGGATTTACAGCTTACATGCACGGAAATATTCGACGCAGTTTTGCCGCTAACCGAGCACCCCCCAACGGTCCACGCACTTTTAGTCCGGATCGTGGACCGGCACGTCAGGGCACCTCCACCCCCGTGATGTGCCCGCGAGCCATCAGTCACAAATGGTGGCATTTCAGACATAACGAACAGCACACATTCATTACCCATGTAATAAGCGCACCGATGTATCTACAACTATCGTTGACCGAATTTATTTGCTTACCTCCCACCACTACCGCTGCTCGTACCTCCAACAACGAAACAAGCAAGTTAGATCGCCTTGCAAGCGCCCCAAACAACCACTACCGCCACTCATCGTCAACACGCGGCAAAAAAGTGCGCACTAGTGACCGGTCGCTAGAGACTTTTTATGACAAAATATCTCGAGATAAACCTCCGAGTTCTAGATCACTGAGATCCTCTGTGTATTTTGTTTCCGGTAGCAGAAAAACGTCCCTGGTGGACAAAATCGAGTTGTGTTTCGTTGCAGTCACCTCCATTCTGGAAAATATTTATTGAAGTTTGGTGGCCCAGGCTCGGCCCCCACCGCCGCCAATGATACCCGCCAGGCGCAACCATTTTCTCAGAGGTGCGCGCGTGCTCGAAGCCATTCAAGATTTGGCCATGTGTAGAGCGAACGAGAGAGCAGAGCGAGATAAACTCATAAACGCACGCAGAAAGACCATTTTACCATAGACATCTTACGTCAATTAGCTTCTGAATGAGCGTAGGGGCCCAACGAAAGCTGCCCAGCTGTACTTGAGAACTTGTACAGCGTCAGAGAACACCTATGTGCTGCCAGTGAATGTTTGCTTAGTTTGGCGAGCGCCGCTTCTAGGCGCTCGCGTTCCCCTCCTCCTGCCCCAGGCTCCAGGCATCCCTCCCCTTCTCTTGCCCCAGGCAGGAGGAGGGGAGGGATGCGACGGGGGGGGGGGGGGCAGGAGAGAGGGAAGACAAAGGAGAAGACTCAGAGAGCCGCCGGCGCGGGGACGGATGCGCCGGCGGGACAGACTGTGGAGTGCCTGTGACGCGTATCAAATACTGAAGTGCCTTTGGATGAATGTACCAGTGAGCCGGAAACGAGACGCCAGAACAGCAGCACTTACATACTATCCTTTCTCGATATAGACCAGCACGTCTCACAACGCCTGGCATTACGCGCTT
The DNA here is from genome assembly GCF_011947565.3 of Pollicipes pollicipes. Classification (NCBI taxonomy): domain Eukaryota; kingdom Metazoa; phylum Arthropoda; class Thecostraca; order Pollicipedomorpha; family Pollicipedidae; genus Pollicipes; species Pollicipes pollicipes. The sequence goes on from NW_023596225.1 coordinate 14,250,892, forward strand.
CACGTCTTATTCCAAAGAAGCCTAGTCAGCCGCTACCTTCCACCACGGTCATGACAAAATCGATATCAGCAAACAAGCCCGTGGAAGACGCCCGCCACTAAGAGAGGGGCCGCTGTGTGTCCGAGTTGCCGCACATCGTCCCATCGTCCAAGGGCACGATTTGCAGTGCCTCATTCTCGGCGAGGTTATGAGGTGCAGCCGCTCGTTGGCCATTCGCTGCACGTAAATCGCGCCCCGCAGTTAGGGCCATTTTGGCCGACCGACCAGCGGATACACGGGCCCGGCCACGGAGGTTGACAGAATGGTGGTGCAGCGTTCCCGTTGGCTGAACGCCGATGCGCGTGGCGTTTCTCCCTCGGGTTTGCAGGCACCCGGACAGCATGCCGACCGGCACCGCTGGAGTTGTGTCACTGTCGCATGGAGGCGTCTGTGGCCTTCTCTCAGTACGGATCAGCCATTGTGCGAGCGCCCATGAATGCCCATGAGCCACTGAGCAAACTCAGTCCACGCACGCTGCACCCCGGCGTCCACCTCCGCCTGCTCCGGTGAGGCTGTTCTCGACGGTCCCGACACCGCGGGGTCGGCTGCCCCTACCGGCCCTCTTGACCCAGTGCCGGGCGCTTCCGACAAGGGACGCAAGAGGCGCAAACCGTCCCCGCTGGACCAATCACGAAGGTTCGTCTATTCGCACCAGAAGAGGTGCGCGCGGTGGTTGTCATGGCGGTGATGGGCGCGACTTTGGAGAATAGGCCTAGTGCTCTTGGAAGGCGTTGACAGCGTAAATTGGACTCGTATAATTTTTTAGTCCAATTTAAGTTTAGAAAACTAGCCTGGACTCGAATTTACAAAATTCGAGTCAAGTTAGAAGACAGCAGTGAGCATTTCGACTCGCTGCGACCGGGCAAATGACAGGTGTTGCGCTCCCTGACTCGCACGTCCCTTTATTGAAACACATACTGATTATATATGTGTTATAGCATTTTGATTTATTGACACTGCTGACAGCATAAAATGGGCCGATCCTGGCTGTAGTGCAATGCCAGGCCAACACGCGGCAGGGCAGGAGCAAGCTCCAGTAACCCTACCAATGTTTAAAAATCAGTTTAACATTCTGGTCCCCTTAATGTAACGGAATGTGGACACTGCGCTAAAATAACGATTACATTGAACATTATCAAATCCGCTGAAGTCCTTTTGTGTGCTATTCATTTAATATCATAGATATTTCCATTACTGACTTACTTCGCATTTGACACTTTCTCCAGGCGCTTTCCTCCCGCTAACATTGCTCCGAACCAACGGTGATATACTCAGTCGGGACGTGTCAGCACACGATTTACCGTCACGATTCCCAGAACCAGGGCCTCACGCGCACAAGACCTACGCCCAGCAGGCTTACGCTCACTGGACCCTACGCCTACGACGCCTACGCTCACAAGACCTGATCAAGATTCTCTACAAGATCTGCGCTCGCTGGGCCTACGCGCGTGAGGCTTGCGATGACGTCAGTCCCGAATTATGGATTCACTGTTGAAGGGCACATCGACACCTATCGTAGAGAGCGTAATCGAAAGACAACTGTTACGTCACAATAGAGCGCTGTCCGCTACTGCATGGCTCTGCATAGCACCGCGCTACACTTGAGCAAAACTGGCATTAAGACGAATTCAACAAGCGTAAAAGTAATGAGCACAGCAAAGTTTTTCGTTTCAGCAAACCCAACAATCCTGTTAAATACAATCTCTATGCGATTATGTTATGCTGCCCAGCAGTACCAATATACCTGGAGCGTTGCAATGATCCATTTGTACCAATGTTTTGCAACGTTTCAGGCGGCACTCCGACGCATTAAAAAAAAAAACTTGGTGTTGATGTGCTAACGCGCCACCCTGACGGACGCTGCCTGAACCCAGAGCGGCACGCGTGTCCGGCTGTCGCACTTTCTGATCGAGCGTGACGTTCTCGGGAGCGGGGCCGGCAGTCACGGACAGGGGTGTAGTTTTCCTTTCAGTTCGGGAGGAGGTTAACTTGGGCTCCAGCCCCCCCCCCCCCTTTCCTAACAAAAAAACTGAAAGGAAATGGGCCAAATTTGGGGAGAAAACTGATTTTTGGCGTACTTGAGGGTAGGTTGGGTCATTTTTCACTGTGCAACCCCTCCAACTCATTTTGTGAATCTATGCCCCTGGTCATGGGGCATGATGAAACGCAAACAAGGGAGGTCGGCAGGGACGCAGCGGAGTCAGGAGATCCCCATTAGGCCGTCCGCATTGTTTGCTTAAACATCATAGAGGGCTCCCTCGATGCCCTCGTCCTCCCTCGATTCCCTGAGTGCTTACTTAGGTGCCCCCTTCAGAAAATCCTTGATGCATCCCTGTAGCCCATCAAGGCCGGTGTAAGGGTCAGGTCTCCGAAACAATGAAACCGTTCGCAGGCGGACGGACGCAGGTCCCTAAATTCATAAGTATTTCAGGGTGAGACCGCAAGATCGGGTCTCCGTAGAAATTTTACCCGAAAAGATGACATGTACCCTAGTGAGATGAACAACGAAATGGCCGATACGAGAGAGCCAGGTCTGCGGATATTTCCCAGGATGGGGTTAGACGAAACTAACGTGCTATGAACATCAATATATAGGATCACAGAGGCACAGTCACATTATAGAAGCCGAGAAGCTCGCCTACGTAGGCCGGATGTGGTCTGAGGAGAGGTGGGATGGCTCTGTGCCCAGGGCAGAGTCCCATCATCCCGTCACGTCCCCTGCGCCACATTTCCCGCTGCGCCCTCAGAACACCACCGGCCACACTCTGAGAAACAGAGCTTTCTTCTCTACCTTGCCTCATGGGCCAGAGGTGTGACTAGCCCATGTGGAGCCCACTTGGTGCCCACCTACATAGAAATCAAATGCTGTTGTGTGAATTGAATTAACAGTGTCTGGTTGTCGCCTCTCTGAAAAATGCTGCCTCGTTTGCTTCATAATAGGGTTTAATGAGCGCTTAAATTATGATGGCCAGCCCTATGGCACCATTCGAAACCAAGTCTCTTGCCCATGCTAAGTCCGTTGCCCATCTGAGCCCATGTGAGCCATCTGAGACCTATGTGGTATCCAAATGAGCGTGCTGGCTGAGGTGGGCGGGTTCGACTCGCTGTGGCATTCGCTTTTTGTTATTTGACCCACCCACGAAGCAGTCATACCCAAGACCTAAGCTTCAAAAGTGATGTGACATTTTGATGGCGCTTTTGCTACCATAGTTTTTGAAGAAATCCGCCAAAATGTTTGCGAAATGAACTGATAACCAATGCCGATGAGGGCATCCCAAGTTGATCTACTGCGGGTCAGTTATTCCAAAAGGACGTTTTAAGGCGGGGGTGAAAGGGCAATTGACTTTGGTAGCATTCACTCTACTAACGTCAAACGGCTATCCGCCTGCGCAGCTCAGTTTGGTTTGAGCTCCTCTCTCCTGTCCGCGGCGGCCGGGTAGGGTGGGCGAGAGCCGTTCCGGTGGTCGCTGTTTGTTCCTGACGTCATGAGACCAGTGGACAACAAAAAAATTGGTCCAGCGATCTAAAGCCACGTGCGGATTTATTTCTGACTGCAGGCCAGGGAAAAATTCGTTAGGCTTGCCTTTCTAATACCGCGCACAAGCGAAATGATAGATGCATTTCGTTAACCCGGCTAATGTTACACGGCAGTAATGTAAGAAATGTCTGCGAAGTCTAGGTAACCCGGCCTTATTTAGCCCGACAGCAAATGTGAAATAAAGCACGAGACGCACACATTTTGTTCTGATAAAAACAATATACTTGAACAAAGTACAGACAGTGCAATTCCGCAACGTTATAGTGACTGCCGTCGGCAGTCTGTGTACTAAAGCATTTTATATAATCAAAGGAACAGCGCGACTTTACTGACACATATAGCATATTAGGGCTGGACACAGGCACCCCTATCAGAACCAAGGGGCAGGCAAGATGCGGACAGAAAGGCTCCTCAAACCGGCTAAATAACTGAACGAGTAGGACGGCTGAACAGCCAGACGCACCCATTGTAATATTTTGCTGGAAGCGTTGTGTTTTGTTTGTTTTTTGTCTTACGCGTGCCTTTTCCTACATGAAAACCGTAATTAAGGCAGTCAGTGCAAAATGTGTTACATTGTGTCTCACTGACCTTCGATGCATGTGGTCCACTCGTAGAAATTGTCGGTTAGGTACGGCTATGAATGACATAGCTAAGTTCGTCTTCAGCTTTCGTAGTTTCAAAATCTAAAGTGGATGAATCCCACCAAATAGAACCCACACAGAGCAGTCAACATGCATGAGCGTTTAACAGCTGCTGGCCATAAGTGACGAGCGAATCCTGATTCATGAGCGGTCGGCATATTGCAGTGATGCTGCCGTCTGTCTGAACAACGGAACAAAACAGTGGCTTTGCATTTTTTTACCATCTCAACACCTCGGCTTGAATCGATATCACGATTAAAAACAATGATGATGCTAATTCGTTTTTAAATGCCAGATCGGTCGCCACGATCCGGACTTAGTGTCCCAAGCTACTTTTTGGCCGCCATGGGATTTGTATAGGGGTTCTGTGAGTAACATCCGAAAATCTGGGTTTTTAAGGCACACAGAAGACCTTTTCATATATCCATACCCTTCCATTGAGCTAGCCATTGCTGTTGTGTCGGATATGTCATTAATTTTGATGTTTCCAATGTCATGTTAAATACTCACAAAAAGTTGTTCATGAAAATTAAGGACAAATGGGGTACTTCGACTTTGGTACTGAGTTCAATTTGTCAATCTCTGGAGCATGAAAGATGGATAATGGGTTCATGTCGTGTTTTAGCATGCTTTCTCTTCCTGTCGCTCATGCTCTTGCTCTCTGTGCATTAATGTTTTTTTTTTAACTTATGTCATCATGGATGCCTTCAGAAGCTGCCACGGACAAGCTTTCTGCAGACAACGCGCAGGACGAACTGCAAGGGAGGAAATGCCTGTATAACGTGGGTAGACCGCACTCCAGTGAACGACAGAAACCGCAGGGAACAAGGCGGGCGCTGATGCGGCGACACCCCGCCTCCCACCCCCCCCCCCCCCCCCCCAACGTTATTCTGGGTGGCTATGCAAGATTAAGCTGTTCACATGATGGAGGCATGCGATATCTGCAGATAAGGTGTTGGAATACAGAGCATTGCTAATGGATTGTTTTGGGATTATGTAAAGGTGTTGTAATATCGCCAGGCATGACAACAATATTGTGAGACCACGTCAAAAACTTTGTAGCCTTGGAGACATTGAATACATTTATAGTGTGGAAACAGGCAGATTTACGCGACTGAGGGCAAATAACGTCGGCTGGACAACGAGGGTACGTCGGCTGGAGAGCCTGACCAACGTCGGCTACAGAGCTGGCGAACGTCGGCTGGAGAGCGAAACACGTCGGCTGGAGAGCGGGCGAACGTCGGCTGGAGAGCGGGCGAGCGTCGGCTACAGAGCTGGCGAACGCCGGCTGGAGAGCGAAACACGTCGGCTGGAGAGCAGGCGAACGTCGGCTGGAGAGCGGAGCACGTCGGCTGGACAACGGGCGAACGTCGGCTGGAGAGTGGGCGAACGTCGGCTGGAGAGCTGACCAACGTCGGCTACAGAGCTGGCGAACGTCGGCTGGAGAGCGAGGCGCGTCGGCTGGAGAGCGGGCGAACATCGGCTGGAGAACGGGGCGCGTCGGCTGGAGAGCGGGCGAACGTCGGCTGGAGAGCGAGGCACGTCGGCTGGAGAGCGGGCGGACGTCGGCTACAGAGCCGGTGAACGTCGGTTGGAGAGCGAGGCACGTCGGCTGGAGAGCGGGCGGAACGTCGGCTGGAGAGCGGGGGCACGTCAGCTGGAGAGCGGGCGAACGTCGGCTGGAGAGCGGGGCACGTCGGCTGGAGAGCGGGCGAACGTCGGCTGGAGAGCGGGGCACGTCGGCCGGGCGAACGTCCGGCTGGGAGAACGGGGCGCGTCGGCTTGAGAGCGGGCGAACGTCGGCTGGAGAGCGGGGCACGTCAGGCTGGAGAGCAGGCGTACGTCGGCTGGAGAGCGGGCGAACATCGGGTTGACAGCGGAGAGAGAGCCCAATGTGTATGGCGGCTGGACGTTGGTAAATGTCTAGGCTAGACATCGCTGAACGTCGGCTGAACGTCGGTATGTGCGGATATATCCGAAGTCCAGCCGACGTCGGTATGTTTGGGGAGGGGGGGGGGGGGGGAGGAAGGAGCCTCCTGACTGAATAAGAACCTATACCCAGAGGAGAAAAAGCATGGGCCTTTATGGGAGTTCTTCTTGAACAGTCCGCAACTCTCTCTGCAAAAGAACAAAGATTTCACACAGGTCGTGGGAGATGTTCCAATCTTCGCACTTTTTCAGGTGGTATTCGAAATCATTCTGGAAATGCATCAGGAGTTGATCGGAAATCTGGACATTTCGACAAAAGTTTCAAAACGAGTGGGGCTTCTGATCAGTGCGCTCCAGTTACAGGCAACGAGCACCGTTTAAGATGTTCTCTAAGGCGAAAGCCTTTAATGCAGACCAATAAAGAACAATTCAATAGCCAGGATAACCACGAGACTACAGCTTGTTTATTTTCAACCTTGAGTTATGAAGTTCCGACCGGCTTCATGACCGGTCGTAAATTAAACTGAGACGAAACACTATGCGGCGACGGAAGCCGACCCATAATACGACCTCGCTCCACCAGACTGCACTGCCGGGTAGGCTATAGCGCGAACCTCGCTCACCAGACTGCACTGTGTATCACCTGTGCATCCCCGGTAGTCTATAGCGCGGTCCCACTCTTTCCACCAGACTGCAATGAATCACCTGTGCATCCCTGGTAGTCCATAGCGCCATCCCACTCTTTCCACCAGACTGCAATGGGTCACCTGTGCATCCCCGGTAGTCTATAGCGCGGTCCCACTCTTTCCACCAGACTGCAATGAATCACCTGTGCATCCCTGGTAGCGCCATCCCACTCTTTCCACCAGACTGCAATGGGTCACCTGTGCATCCCCGGTAGTCTATAGCGCGACCTCACTCTTTCCACCAGACTGCAATGAGTCACCTGTGCATCCCCGGTAGCCTATAGCGTGACCTCACTCTTTCCACCAGACTGCAATTAATCACCTGTGCATCCCTGGTAGTCTATAGCGCGACCTCACTCTTTCCACCAGACTGCAATGAATCACCTGTGCACCCCCGGTAGTCTATAGCGCGACCTCACTCTTTCCACCAGACTACAATGAGTCACCTGTGCGACCACTGCAGCAGTCGGTGCGTTGAGGACTTTTCCGGACTTGAGTTCGCCAACGTCAACCTTGGGGGCAACGACGGCAACACCCCGCTGGACTACACCCGCCGCCCAGGCAGGTCAGTGACCTCGCCAGGTCAAGAAACGGAGATCGGTGACACCACGTGACTTCGGACAGATTGGTCAAAGGTCCCAATCTTAGGTCATAATTCAGCGGTCACTAACCCTGCATGAGGTCAGACTCAGTGCGTGTCAGTTGGTGGGTGCACGGGTTCAAACTCTGGGGGAGGGCGCACGTGGTCAGACTCTGGAGGCACCAGTCAGCCGCACCACGTGAGGTCAAAGCACATCCCAGAGTGAGCTGTGAGTTCAAAACATCGCTATCGATCCCGGGAGGACGCATCGGTATGTGACCTGTCACGATTTAAGGACAACTCCATGCTGTCGGGACACATCAGCAATGGCACCTCAACGATTCAGGGTGTATCGTCAAGTGACCCCTCCGATATATCAAGTCACGTTGGGTGATAAGTAATTCGAGAGGCCGTGACACTTCAGAGTGAACTACTTACGTGAGGCCGAGAAGCCTTTTTTATAACATTTGCAGCCTTTTGAACACGGTCGTTCGTTCGCAGCGGGAGGCGCTGTATGTTTTTTGATAATTCACATGCTGACCATAAATGGCGGCCTTCGTTGTTCATCAGGATGCTAGTTCAAAGTGCATGTTCGATGGTGTTATTGTTTGATTAACTTTTAGGCGATCGGTATTGAGCGAGATCGTATTCAGCCTGACGTCACAGCGCTTTCAGGGCACGCCGAAGTAGTAAGTGCATTCCTTAAGAATTTTTACGGTATTGCAGTGGATACCAGGAAAAAGCAAGGCATTACTCCGCTCAAAGCATGCGTGCAAGGCAAAGAACGATGTGCAAAACTGCTAGACGGGCAAGGCAATATGTAGCACACCCACACAGAGTATGCACATCACCTCCAGTCCTTTGCAACCGACTCCTTGCAAGTTCCTTGTACCATTTATGTGCAGGCAATTTGTTTCAGTCACGGCCGAGCTGTCGAATTACGTAGAGATGTTCGCGTGCCAGCTCGTCTGCAGCATACGGTCGTGACGGATGGGGCAGCGACAGAGCCGTTGCCCACTGAACAGCTGCCCGGTGATGATGACGATTTGGGCTTTATAGCGCGCCGACTACCCTGGTCATATGGCACCCACAGCTGCCGGGTGGTGACAGGTGGCGCGGGACCCTGCTGCGCTCTGACCAGCACCGAGTGGGCCTACATGTGCGACTGGCCAGGCTGCGCCCGCCTGCTGGAGGCCCAACAGCTGCCCACCGGTCCCAGTCCCAGCGCCGGCGCTGGGTGCTGTCGCGGCGCGGGAGCAACGGTGTCGGCCGGCCACGCCAGCGAGCCGGAGCTCAACGGCGACACTGGCATCGCCTAGCTACCGCGCTGCTTCTGGGCCTCGGCGTGTGCGGCCGCAGCGACAGTCCACCGGCTTGGCCCGCCACCTGCCGGTCGGCCCGACTCGCCGCCTAGCGGGCGACAACCGAGCCCAGTATCCGCGTGCTGGAGGTGGGGGCACCCGTCGAACCGGTGATGGTCCGCTTCGGCGATCCGGTGCCGCCTGAGCTGTGTGCCCGGCAACAAAACTAGATGGGTCTCCGCTGCATTCGTCGGCGGAAGTTGATAGCGGCAGCGGTGGCACCTGAGAGAGGGCGACCGTCAGTGGAAGGCGGCGGCGGCGGCGCGCCATGCTGAGGTGGCAGCGGCACCTGAGAGAGGGCGACCGTCAGGGGAAGGCGGCGGCGGCGGCGCGCCATGCTGAGGTGGCAGCGGCATCTGAGGAGCGGCGACCGTCAGTGGAAGGCGGCGGCGGCGGCGCGCCATGCTGGGGTGGCAGCGGCATCTGAGGAGCGGCGACCGTTGGTGGAAGGCGGCGGCGGCGGCGCGCCATGCTGAGGTGGCAGCGGCATCTGAGGAGCGGTGACCGTTGGTAGAAGGCGGCGGCGGCGGCGCGCCATGCTGAGGTGGCAGCGGCATCTGAGGAGCGGCGACCGTCAGTGGAAGGCGGCGGCGGCGGCGCGCCATGCTGAGGTAGCAGCGGCATCTGAGGAGCGGCGACCGTTGGTGGAAGGCGGCGGCGGCGGCGCGCCATGCTGAGGTAGCAGCGGCATCTGAGGAGCGGCGACCGTCGGCGGAAGGTGGTAATGATTTTCAGGCTTGAAGTTCTTTGAACGGACTCTGGAATTGGCATGCCACTTCTCTACCTCTGTCATATGACGTGCTGCCAGCCATGCAGCTCCTAATGACGGGTCAGCAGGAGACATCCTGAAATGCAGGCAAAAAAAAAACGTTTAATCCATCCTGACAAGCAACCGGTTGCGTTAGATAGGAAGTTGTAGGGCGATCTCAATAAAATCATCTTCGCTAAATGGACAAAAACGTCATCATTCTTTCATGTTAGTGGCATGACCACTGGTAACAAAGCACCGTATATGCTTAAGTCCCTTTAGTGACACTGGTTTTTGGTATTTACCACAGGCAGCCAGGATGTCTAGAGCATTAATGAGGGCATGTCCGTGATATCCCCTACAGGCATTTTGGTGAAGACCAGTCAATATCTTGTCTAGATACACATGACCCACGTGACCATGGTCTGAACCACAGTGCCCCAACCTGACTCCAAACAAAGACCCAAGACCACTGAAGCGTGACTGATCTAATCACGCCATTCAAAATTAATTTGCTGCATAACAAAACAAGGCTTGCAAAGCTGGCGTATGATGGCATCAGTCTCGAAACAAAAAATTGTTTTGATGAAAGAGGAAGGAACGCATGCGATCCAAGTGGAAGTGAGAAATTGGTGCCTATGCTGGCCATAATCATCTAGTCATGGCAGCTGCGTAGCCTATAACTTATTCATTTTCGTATTATTAACATAATTTTGCAACTGAAGCCCCGTTGTATAAAATTCACATCTCAGGAAAAAAGTAACTTCACGAAAATAAGAAACTTTGTTCACTTACGTCGTGAAATATATCAGAGACTTGTAATTTTAAACCTGCATGTTACTCTACCAAGATTGTCATGTAGGATCCTTTTTCACCAACCTTGAAACAACGTTGCTCGTAGTTCGTGCCGTAACAGCTTTCAAGGTGACGTCCTTTGCAAAGAAATACATGAATCTTCTAAATCGTGAAGTCTCACACTTATTTAGCTATACAGTGGCCAGACTTTCTGTGGTAGTGGATGACTACTGCTGTGACCTAGCAAAGCGCGGTCTTACTGAACACTTTTGCACTGCGTAATAAAGGCGCCATTTGGTCTTCAGCACATCAACAATGGAAGTCATTTTGAATTACCACCGCATACCAACTGTTGTTCATAAATGGGATGTGATTACAACCATTCAAGCAAATACGTTTCGGCTGTACTTTTGGCAAGAGCCGTGCTGCTTCATGATGTGATTGCGGTGGGCGGAGTTTTCTCCGATCGGTAGCCGCATTAGCCAGAGCCGAACACCAGTTCTTCGTAGAATCTGCGCTTTGCGCATGCGCCAAGTTTTATCCACAGCGGTGCGGAGATTGCTTTACTTTACTCGTAGTCCACTCCTCCGGAGTGGTGATCGCTGTCAGTGGCGGCGCCTGGGTTAGCCCGTCGGGGGTTCAAGAGACAGGGAAAAGGTGCCTCGCCGCACTTAGAGCCAGAGGCTGACTGGGAGCAGGGGAGTGAGGTGCGCGGCGCGCTCGGGTGAGGCATTTGTGCTGGAGCGGTGGATGGTTGCTGGTGCTCGTCCGTGGGAGCGTGGCGCGTTGTGAAAGTTCCCTTTGTGCTGAGATCGTCGGTGTCTGCCCTGCGACCTGAACAGATCTACCACCTCGAGTCGGACCACTTTGTGCAGTCTGAGAAGCGTGAGCGTGTAATCACCAGCAGGTTAGTGTTGATCTTTGATACTCTGTGTTATATTTCCTATTTGTGGCCTCGTGGACCTTGCATTTTGGTTGCCACTTAATGCCAATGTGTGCTCTCTGTATCCATGATGCATTTACTATGTGTAACAGAGTGGAGACCTATGAGAGCAGTTGAACTGTGGCTTTCTTCCTTCACATTGGGGCATGATATTTATGTCATGGTGTAGGTGTCTGTAACATCACCAATGCCTGTCAAAAGCCACATCTGGCCGCACCTTTAGTTGATGTTGGTCATATCACTACTTGGTAATCCTGCTATGCTTCAAAAATGCACATTTTACTGGCAGCAGCAGCACCTGTGACATCAATCAGCCAACATTTTATTACATGTATAGTGGTAATCTGTGTGCTCAGAGTTTGATGCATGGTTACCACCAACTTCAGCACATAGTGAGCCAAGTTCCAAGGAATTGTGCCATTTCAAAACTGATGCCATGCAGTTATGTTTGAAAGTGTTGCACACACAATAACTTGATAGTTCAGTGCAGAATGGCCTGACCTGAGTTTGATGCTTGCAAGCACACAGTTAAGCTCATCAATGTCTTGTAAACATCCCGCATAGAAGATTATCTTTGCTGGCAGGGATGCCTGCCTTTACTTATTGGTAGGTAGGTGTCTACTGGTTTAAGCACATTATGTGAACACTGATGTCACAAGGTTAGTTTCTCATCTTGTTAGGTCCATCTCGCAATCTGTTAGGAGGCTGAGGTACTGTTGCAAAATGTGTGTGCAGAGATTTGAGCTGTATTATGACAATTTAACTCCACTGTTAACCATTCTACTATAATTGTAGGCTTATAAAAGCAGGGAAGTAGCAACAAAAGTCTTATTTTCACTCATACTGGGGTCCTTTAAGGAATCATTTGATTTGTTGTATTATCAGTTAGGTATCTTATCTTTTTAATTATGTCATGGAATGTTGGGTGTGCTTTTCATGTTATTTGCATTATGATGAAATTGGGTCAAATGTAATCCTAAGATGTTGCATTCTTAGTGTTGTTCTAAAACTACAATGACTCAAAAAGGTGATTCTTGGATTATTAAGTTATGAAGCTATCAGCCATCAGTTCATCACAAAATCAGTTAACCAGCAAGCCACTGGAGTCAGGTCAGTTAAAAGTGGCCCCCAAAACTGGCTGTTTGCAACCAAACTGTTATTAGATACTGCTTTCCCATAAAACCTAGATGCAATTATGATGCCAGGCCAATGTAAGGTTGATGTGTTACACTCTATTCTTTGTTTTGCCCTGAATCTGGTTATCAGCCTTTGCTGCTTGTTGCGACACCGAGTTGCTCAAGTTGTCCCATGTGCTAGCATGCCAACCATGGCAGGTTTCCACAAAACAAGTTTGGGTCAGTGATGCGGCTCAAGATGTGAGGCATTGAAGCTGCCTGAAGTATCTCATTGGCAACTTACATTTCTGCTGGAGTTCATACACTCAGATATGTGTGACCCTTTGCACTAAGTGCTGATAGTCCTGTGGCAGGATGTTAAGAAGCATTAGCAGCACATGTGACAATGGAATTTCGGCTATTTTTCAGCTTTATCTTCCAGGAGTAGGCTTGAGCAACTGTCCAGTCCAGGTCACCAAGCCATTTCATTCAATACTTCAACTAGGAGCCCACTCAAAAGATTGCTTCCCAAAGGTCTAGGAGATGGCACTAATTAGCTTGACAGATGCTATTACCAGGCAGTCTGGGACAGCCCATTGGAAACTTCCCCATGATAGCAGGCTATCACTAGTTGCAAACTCTTGGGTATGGCATTAGCCTTTGTGAAGATAATGTAAAAAGAATGTTAATGTGCTGTTTAGATATTGGTGCTTAGTATATGTTATGCTTTTTTAGTGTGAAGTTAGTGGAAGTCTTTATCAGTCAGATAGGTATCATATTTGTAAACATTTTGTTGGAGCCCCCTCCCCCAAACAATCCCTGTAGCCAATTAACATGGAACCATACAGGATCCTGGATCCACCCTTGCAGTGCAGGCACATAAAGGGATACTAGTGATAATCATCAAATGTTTGTCATAATAGTGATATAGGTTCACTTCTTATGCCTGCTGGCTGGCCTTAATTGGCTTACCAAGATACAGGCAGGTGGCCTGGCATGAAATTGATGCTTGCCACTCCAATTTTTTAGTCAGCCATTGATAAAATGATAGATAAATAATTCAGAGATTAGTGGCCTGTTGGAAACATACAGAAGATAAATAATTCAAAGATTAGTGGCTTGTTGGAAACATACAGACCACTAGTTTAGATCCCACCATCACAGTAAGCAGTTGTTTTTCAAAAACAGTTTCCAAAAATATGTTCTGTAATATGGAACTTGGAGCCATGGCACAGGCCCTGTGTCTGCTTGTCTGGTGTGGCACAGACCCAGTGTCGGCTTGGCTGGCATGGCCAATCACCACCTGGGCATCAGTTTTATTTTGCCATACGTAGTTTCTGGAACACAAACCCACCTGCCTACTATACAGTGGCCATATGTCTAGTTTGCCACCGACTTGACAACAGGGATGGGTGCAGTGGCTTCTTTGAACTGCAGTGTTTTTTTCTTTATCACAAGTTTGAAGCGATGCCAAATTGCACAGATTTGCTGTTGCAAGCCACTTTGTTTGGAAACTCAGATGGTTTGGCCATTAAGCTCATGAAGTCACAGCATTGAGTTGTTTTCTGTCCTGTGCAACATTCACCCTTCAGTGTTCTTCAGGTCATCCTGTCCTGTTGCGGCAGGCAGACCTGCAAAGCTGGCTGGCGTGTGTACGCGTGTTGGCGTAGATGTATGTCTGTGTGTGTGCTTTGGCTTGTGCTGTGGGGACCAGGGGCGGCGGCCGGCAATGGGGGCGCCTGCTGGGCTGGCTCCGTACTCCAGCCCCGGAACTGGCAGCGGCCGCGTCAGGATGGCTCGCGCGTCCTCGCTCCCCAATAAACATCTCGGCGTGATTGACGTGTAAATGTGTTTTGTTCGAGCGCTGGTATTTGCGGTGCGCTCATTGGACAAAAGAACTAGCTCACCTTAGCTGTCTGTCAATGACGACATTGGGGTGTGGCCTGTTGATGATCGCGGTATTTTGATATTGAGAGCGATTTGACCCACAAATATACTCTAATTTAGAATATTTCGGCACCGACATTTTGTATTCACTACGTTTATTTGTATTCGAACTCCCTTTTCACTACGGAGATTTCTCGGGATGCAATATCAAATACAAGTTATGGGATCAACAAAGGAGTCAACTCTTTCAGAATGCATTATCAAGTGAAATAATTGGGATCTAACAGAGGTAACAAGACACCGTCTATAGCAATGGCAACGAATCAGTCAGTTCAGTTATTCCTGTGAACTGACTTGCCCGTCTGCGTCCGCTGTGTTGCCCTTCTTATGACCCGTGACCGGACCTAGACCGGAGCCACATCTGTCCACGTGTGGGCGGACATTACACCTCTCTTGTGATGACATGTAACCCGACCTGTGACCCGATTGGCGACTCTGGTCAGCCTGGCGTGCGGCGCGCCGCCCCTCTGGTGACCTGTGACCTGACCTGTATTGGTCCGCAGGCGGGCGGGCATGGCACCGGCCCTTTAATGACCCATGACCCGACCTGTGACTCGATTGGCGGCTGTGGTTAGGTCGGCGGGCGTCGTGCCGTCCCTCTGATGATCTGTGTGACCTGTGGCCTGAGCCGTGACCTGACCTCTCGTTTGTCGGCAGGTCGGCGGACGCTGTGCTGTCTGATTGTCTGTGTGGACCCGTGACCTGAGCCGTGACCTGACCTCTCGTTTGTCGGCAGGTCGGCGAGCGCTGTACTGTCTAATGGTCTGTGTGGACCCGTGACCCGAGCCGTGATCTGACCTCTCGTTTGTCGGCAGGTCGGCGGGCACCGTGCCGCGCCTCTGATGGCCGTGGTGGGCACCCGCAGCTCCCGGCAGTGTATGATGGCGTTCCACGCCGTCAGCGGCCCGCAGAATGCCATCTTGGCCGCCGCCCAGCCCATGTTCGCGTCGGTGGTGCCGACCGACGCCCAGCCGGACAGGCCCATCGGCTACGGCGCGTTCGGCGTCGTCTGGTGAGTACCGCGGCCGCCACTTGGGCTTCGGGACGGGGCAGCACCGCTGGAGACGGTCCGCGGGCCCAGTCGCGTGACGCGCGCCCGCCGCACGGCAGGAGACAGGCACGCGGGGCGGGAGAGGACGGAACGGGGCGTGTGCGCAGGCGAGGGCGGCGCACGTTCGTGGGAGAAGAGAGATGCTGCCGTAGGTAATATCCCTCGACGACGCAGGCAATGTATGGTTGAATGAACTCCGGCGAAGAGAGCCCATCCGGCTCCACTCCCCGGGGAGCGAGCGCCGTCGGGGAGGGGTGGTCGGCAAGGCGTGGGGCGTTCGCGGGGAGCGATTACAGCTCACTGACTGGCGCGGCGGCTGGGGAGAAAGAGCTGGCAAGGCTCGCATCGGCAGGGGGGAACGGATGACAGTCGTCGGGTATTGATTTGCTCTGCTGAGGTTCAATAACGAGCGACACCAAATTAATAAATGTCGCTGATTTCGTATAAACGAAGCCATCATTATGCCAGCACGACCCCCGTTTGAACGGAAATGGCTCTTCCAGGTCAGCTGTGACCTTTCACCTGTTAGAAGCTACTCCCTCCGCCGAGACGGCCGTGCCCTGGCCCCGGCCCACGTTAGCTCTCCGCTCTGGGCTGGCGCCGCGACAGATGCTCCGGCTGCAGCCGGCGATCTGTCGCGGCGCCAGCGTGCCGCGACGACGTTACACAACGTGCTCCATCCGATGGCAGTGCCCCGTATCGTTCGGACCCGGGATGTGGAACTAAACGGCGGTGGACAGTGCACGCTGCAGCCGTCGGGCTGAGCGCAGGTGACCACGCCGCCTTACAAAGCGGCTGGCTCGTTCACTGCCGCCGGGTGGTGGTGCTGCCGGTGCCGGAGTGCCCCCCCCCCCCCACCCCCACCCTCCTGGTGGCGGAGGTGCGCCGTCCCGTCTGACACGAACTCTACTGCGGCTGCAGCTCGGCGGCGGCCGCTGTAACCATGCGGGGTTGCCTCGAGCCCCCTGCTGGCCGCCAGCAGCCCGCTTAAGCGCGCGCGCGCGCTCGCGCGGGTTTCGCTTTCATTGACTGCCAGCGCTTCGCCTGACCTCGTAACCCACTTCGTTTCCATACGCCAACTGGCGATCGGCGGAAAGGGAGAGCCGCGGCGGACTTTCTCTGGAGGTGCACGTGTGCGCGGCTTCGGCCGCTGCGTCCCTCTGGACCGGTGGCGCCCGGCCAGCCCCCACGGGGGCTGTTTTGTCGGGACCCGCCGCACTGGCCATCTGCCGCTCGCGCGCCCGGCCGGCCGACCCACCGACCGTCGGGCGAAAATAGGCCGCGGGTGGTGTTTGCGACGCGTCTCTGGTCCGGACCAGAGTTGTGCTCGCGCCTCGCTGAACGGCTCACTCGCTGCCGCCCCTGACGGCGGCGGCGTCCGCGTGCCGGCGCCGGCGCCGGCTGGCCGCCGGTCGCTGCCTCGTCTACGGTGGCCCACATGCCGCGGCACGCGTTGCAGCGCGGCGCCGACCGATGACGCAAAGACCGGGCGGTGGGCAGGCGGCGTTCGCCGGCGGTGCGCGGTCGGCCGAGCGACCTCCGACCGCCGCTGCCGCTGTCGACACGAGCCGAGCGCTGCAGCGTGTTGGCGCTCGATCGGTTCACAAGATGAGCGCCGCCGCTGCCGTGACCATCTAACCGAGCACGCCCCCTTATCGAACGCGAGGCCACGATCCGCTTTCGCGGCCGGCAGCCGGGCGCTGGGTCAAAGGCGAGGCGTGCTTGCCCGGGCCGCGGAGAAAGGCGGCGTCGCTGGGGTGTATCCAGCGCCGCCCGTCGTTCCACCAACTCCCGACCGCCCGAGCCGGTAGAGAGGTCGCGGGCGCACGCGCGCGCGACGCGGTGGTGCGGCCCGCACGGGCGCGCGCCCCTCGCCCGGGTGAGAGGCTGGAGTGGGGTCGCGCGCGCCATGGCCGCGACTAACGCGCCCTATTTGCGGCGCGCCGTCCGGCGCGGACCAGATGTACGAGCAGCTGTCGCCGGTGACTGGGGCGTCGGCAGCGGCGGACACTGCTGGCGCCGGGAGCCGTTCGAGACTTGCCGCGCTGCAGCGGCGCCTATTGTGACGCGGCCGACTGGGTGCGAACCGAGCTGCACTGCCCGCTGCAGCGGCCGGCGGCGGCGGCCAGTTTCACCGGCCACGCGGCCGCGCGGACCCGGCCGGACCCGCGGCAGGCCCGGCGGCGCGGCCGGCCGGCGTCGCCGCTGACGCACGGAGTGAGTCGGCGCCCGGTTATGACGCACGCCGCTGACTCTCAAGCTCCATCCGGCTGGACAGCAGCGCCCGCTGGTCGGCCCGGAGCGTGGCCACGCACGGCGCATGAGGAGCGTACCCAGCCGGGCTCTTGAGTGAAGGGTTTCGAGGGCCGATGGCGCGCCAGGTGGGGAGAACGGCGCCGGTGGCCGGTCGTCGCCAGTCGGACTGGCGTTGGCTGGCGCCGGTGCGACGCACGCCGACATGCGAATCACCGCCGCCGCGGTGGCCCTGATTGCTTAACCCAGTTGGTGGGCGGCCGACTGGCTGCGGCTGCGCTGCTGCGCCAGCCGGCCGGTCTGCGGCGGTCCGGACGGCCGGTGAGGTGATGTTGGACGCCCCGTGGGGTGAGGACGGCCGGCGAGGCGAGGACGGCCGGTGAGGTGACGTTGGACGGCCGGTGGGGTGACGTTGGACGGCCGGTGGGGTGAGGTCGTGACGGGTCCGCGCTGGCGGGATCAGTTTCGCCTGCGGTGTCTGCGCTTCTGTTCCGCCGATCCCCTGCATAGTTTCCTCACCCAATATGCATTTACTGTCTGTCCGGCGGCTCCTTTCCGGCTATTTTTCTGTTGTTTCCACCGACTTTCCGTAATCGGTGTCCTTTGCTCTCCTGTCCGCGCCATTTTCCTCTCTGTTCTCTCCCGCTCGTTGTTCTGTTCTCTTTCCTACCCGTGCTGGCGCAGCACGGATTTCGTCTCTCCATCTGGCGCGGGTCGAGTCCGTCTGAGTAATGACTGATTAGGCATGGCCTGGCTCTGTTTGACAATACGATACAATTTGACGTGGCATGGACGCCCGGAGCGACTCGCTGGAAGTGCTCGCTTATGAAACATTTCGTCATATCGCACGCCGTCTTGGTCCGCAGTTTGCTCCAGCGTCGCTTCCATGGAGTGTCCCACGGGACGTTTGCAGCCATGTTGCCTCTCGTCAGCCGACCATCGGGCGTTGTCCGCCGCTGACACGCCGGTGACAGGCCCACGTGGTGTCCCCGTGCTGACCTCCGGCCGGCCGACGGCCGCCTCCTCCGCCCGCGCCGCCCCTTGTCGGCCGGCCCGGCGCGCCCGGCCGCTTTGTGCGCTTTGTGTGCGGAGGAGCGGGCGCCGGCCTGCGCTCCGTGACATTTGCCGGACGGGCAGGTGTGTGCGCGCGCCGCCGGCGGCGCCACCACCTGCCGGTGCTGTGCGGCGCGCTGTCGTGGCGGCCTCGGCCGGCGGCAGCAGGCCAGCGCGCCCGGCCGGCGCACTGCGGCCGACAGCCGACGGCAGGAGAAAAGGCGGGAGCTGACAGTCGAGGACGGGAGAGAGGCCGGGCCGACAGCCGCCGGCACGAGAGTGTCAGCGGCCGGTGGAGGAGGCAGCGAGAGCGGCCTGCGACCGAAGCCTCCAGCCGGAGACCGGGCCTCCAGCCGGAGACCGGAGCCTCCAGCGAGACCGGAGCCTGCAGCCGGAGACAGGAGAGAGGACCGGTCGCATCGCTGCGCCACTTCACCTGGCTTTCCACACGCTGCTTGCCGGCCGGGTCTTTGTTATCTAGCTTCCTGTTCGGTCGTTGGAGCCTGTCGACGACATGCCTAGCTGCCTGTCGTGATGTCCCCATCCGGCCTGAACGCGCTCATTGTGTACGGCACCGACCATCAGATACCACTCCCTCTAGGTGTCTCTGGCGCTGTTCAGAGCGGCGCCACCATGTCCGGCGCGCCGTTCAGAGCGGTGCCACCGTGTCCCTCGCGCCGTTCAGAGCGGTGCCACAATGTTTGTTGGACGCTTGGCGGCCGCCGAGCGGGGCCGACTGTTTTCTCGGAGGCGAAGGCTGACAGATCACGCCGTCGTCAATGCCGCCGCTCTCCGCGGTGCCTTGTGGCGCCGCATCGGCCGCCGTAAATAGCCAGCTGTTATGAAGCCACTCGCGGTATTGATTCGCGGCGCGGTTCCCACGCTCACGGCGGCCGTGTTTACGCCGTGCGTCGTCTCCGCGCCGGTCGGCCGCCCGCTCGCCCGAAATGGCCCCGGCGCCCCATTAGCCAGCCGGCGGTAATCGGGCGGTCTGGGAGCCGTGCCGTGCCTGGCTGCCGGGAGCGGCTCCTGGCGGTCCCGGCGGGCCAGGCGCGGGCCGCGCAGGAGCGTCTCCCCCCCCCCCCCCCCCCCTCCCGGCGGTGTGACAAGCCGGGAATCGGCGCGGGCAGCGCGGCAGCGTGACCGAGCCGTGTTTTGGCGGCGGGTGGCGCGCGTCAGCCGCCGCCGTCTTTGTGGCGGCCCGTCCGTGCACGGGAAGCCCTGGCGGAGACGCTACCGAGTATCTCTATAAGGCCGCCGCCGAATCGGAGGGGCGTCGTGTAGCGCGAACCGGCCGGGCCGGGCCGCCCCGCGGCCGCTGGCCAGGAATGTCCGCCGGACGCGATCTGATGGCCGCCGCTTCAGGGTCAGCAGGCGCCGGCGACCGCGCGTCCACGCCCGCTCCGTGGACAATGAATGAGCCGGCGCGCTGCTCCGGCGGCGTGCCGCTCGGCCGGAGACTCAGCATGCACGCCAGCCGACGGTAATTGGCGCGCGCGCGGCCGCCGCGTGACGTCACCGCGCGGCTCCCACGGGCCGGCCGGCCGCTGACGTGCCGGACTGGTTTTCGGGATCGCGGCTGAACAAAGGGCTCGGCGCGCGGCGCAAGGTCAGGCGGACGCCGCCGGGAACGGTGGCCGCCGCCGGCGCAGGGGTGGCGCCGCGACCGACCGCCGCCAGCGGCGATGACGGTGCTCGGCGCCCCGCGACAGACCCTGGCCGGCGGTGTGACGTCACCGGCCGTACGTGACGAGAGAGCAGCCCTCGTCCTGTGTCGCGAGCCAGCCCGGCTCGTGTGCGCGGCTCCTCAGCGGGCGCGGCGGTACCGGTGCGGTCTCTAGAGGGTAGGAGCTGGTGGTCTCAGCCCTCCCCGGCGGCGTACCCTGGCCGCCGCTCGGGCGGACGGGCCGGTCCCACGCGGCGGCGCGGCCGGCCGGCCGGTTCACGGCCGGTCTGTGTGTCGGCGGCACCGCTGAATCAGAGCCGGACATTTCCGCGCGGCGCGCCGGCCTTCTCTCTCCGCAGACCCTGCCGCCGCCGGCAGCCGGCAGCCGGGCGGCGGCGGGATCTGCGGCGCCTCGCCGCCCCGACCCCGGCGTCACGAGCTGCGGACGCGCGCCTCCCCGGGCGGGGCCGATGCCCTCCGCGGCTCGCAAAAAGCTCCGGTGCCGTCCGCCCGGGCCAGCGGCGGCCGGCATGTCCGGGCCGGCACCGTGGGAGAGCGATGCTCGCGCGCCGCCTCCGGGGCTGACGGCGCCACCTCGGAGGCCTCGGTCCGTCCGGGTCAGCTCGGGGGCGGTGTGGCTAGGGCGTGTCCATCGCTGGCGCGACCGCACCACCTCAGCGGGGGTTTTCCCGGCTGCCTGTCGATAGATCGTGCGAGTGCCGGGTGACATAGCGCAGCTGCCGGGGAGTGCGGTGGCGCGCTGACGTGTGAAGCCCAGGTGAAGGCGGGGGCTGAGTCCGGTGCGTCACAACTTACAGGAGGTGTAGGTTACGGACGCGGGTCGCCTTTGGGGCGCCGAGACCGGTCCATGTCGCCGGGAGTTGGTCAGGGTCAGATCGGTCGGCAGCTTGTCCGGTCGGACCCCGACCCCGGTCGCCAACGGGTTAAAAACGCAGAACACGTCGAGGTCGGGTCATCTTGACAGGGCCCAATCTGGCGTCGGCTGGGACGCTGCGTCCTGTCGTGTGTTCGGTGGCGGTAGGTGGCGCCGGTAATCCCTGGGGATCGCCGGGGGTCTATATATCCAACTGCGTCACCATTTGAGTAATCGTGCCTTACTTCCTGCACGCTGTGCGACCGCAGCTGTGTCCCGACGTTGGTTGTGGCGGAAGGGGGGGGGGGAGGGGGCTCCGGGAAAAGCCCCACTCCAGTTCGGCCCCCACATGGTTATCAGGCACCACTGTCCGGCGCCGTCTGCCTGGTGGCCAGCCGGGTCAGTTACACACTGGCACTGTCCGGCGCCGTCTGCCTGGTGGCCAGCCGGTTCAGTTACACACTGGCACTGTCCGGCGCCGTCTGCCTGGTGGCCAGCCGGGTCAGTTACACACTGGCACTGTCCGGCGCCGTCTGCCTGGTGGCCAGCCGGGTCAGTTACACACTGGCACTGTCCGGCGCCGTCTGCCTGGTGGCCAGCCGGGTCAGTTACACACTGGCACTGTCCGGCGCCGTCTGCCTGGTGGCCAGCTGGGTCAGTTATACACTGACGTGCAGCGGTCTTGACGCCGTGAAGCCCAGCCTAGTCGGGCCGTGCTGCTCAGCGAGGCTGCCAGCCTTCTGACGATCGGCGGCGCCCGGCCGGCGGGGCCGAGCTGGGACGTGCCGCGTCCCCGCGTCCCTAGTCGGGCTGGGCTGCTCAGCGAGGCTGCCAGCTGTCTGACGATCGGCGGCGCCCGGCCGGCGGGGACCGAGCTGTGGGCGGACGTGGCGTCGGCCCCGCCGTGCCGGCACCACAGGACGCGCCGCGTCCCTGCGGCGGCAATGGACCAGATTGGGCGGCCCTTCCGCCGTGCCGCTGACGCCGCCATCCGGCTCAGGACGGCGCAGTCGGCCGCCACAGGAAGGGGCGCTGCCCGCCGTCGCGGCTGCTGCGGCCGCCGCCACCGCCACCGCCGGCCGCCTCCGCCACCGCCGGCCGCCTCCGAGTCCCGCCGCGGCGCAGGCGGCCGCTTTCTCCACCGGCCAACGGCACGGCGTGCGTGCTGGCTGGCTGGCGTAGCGACGGTCTGCCGGGCCCTTGCGCCGGCTCGGGTCGGCCACGGGGTGAGCGTCGCCGGCGGCCGGATGTCGACCGCGGGCGTCGACCCGCCGCCGCCCGGGCGCGCCGCGCGGCCGGCGGCGGCGCGAAACCCTAGCCGGCGTGCGGACGGCTTCGCTCGCCGTCGGCGTCGGCCGGGTGGAGCCGGCTGCAGGGACGCGCCGACAGCCGACGGCCAGCCGAGCCGTCGGCGGGCCGCACGCGGACCGGCCTTCAGCTGGCGGCGCCGACAGGCGGGGCGTCGCGCTCGAGGGTCGCCAGCTGGCCCACTGCGCACAGTTTGGTTCGGGATGGATTGTCTCGCCCGCGATCCGGGCGATGGCGATCACACCGGCTGCGCACGGGTGGGTCGTACGCTCGCCATTGGTCTCTGTCACGTTGCCAGTGTTCTCAGCGGCAGTTTGAGCCATTTGTGGGGCTGTGGGCGGCCGGGTCGGGCCTCGCCCGTCGGAACTGGGCGCTCGGTCGCGCCGCAGCTGGCCGGCGGCCGGTCGTGCGCGGCGTGCGGTGAAGGGCCGCCGGCGCCCGGCTGCAGGGCCGTCCGCCGTCCGCCGTCCGCCGTCCCAGGGTCATCCGCCGGCTGCCGGCCGTGCGCCCGCGCCCGCCGCAGCTGCCCCCACTCACCTTGGCCACCGGCAGCCCGGCTCCGCGGCGCCGCTTTTTACCGGCCACATCAAGGCTCCGGCGCCGAAAAACGGCCTGTATCGGCCGCATCAGCCTTGGGTGCGCGCCGCGCGGGGCCGGCGTCCCCTGCCCCGGCGTGCAGTGTCGCCACTTCCTCGTCGGTCGTGCGGGGTGTCGTCGTCATCGGCGGCGGCGGCGGCGGGCCCGCCAGCCTCGGCGCGCTGGCGGCGTGCCTCCCCGCCGGCCCGGCGACGCGGGAGGCCGCCCGGGGAGGGGGAGCGGCGTCAGGTCAGCGGGGTCAGCCCGCCGCCGGGCACGCCGGCCCAAGGACGCGTTGAGAGCGCAGCACGACGAGCGCCCGCGCGTGCGCGACGCAGGGCGTGTTTGTGCGCGCACCTCCCGATCTAATTTTAGATGTCTGTTCCCGCGTGCGCTGGTGTTTGTATGGCGTGCGAGCATTGGCGGGACGGCGAATCGGAATGAGAGCGTGGATGCTGGGCGGGTGGACGACCGACGCGGAGGGGGCGTTGGTCGGGCGCTTGCGCTCGCCGCCACTGAAGAGGAAGAGAGGGGTACAGAAGGAGGGCGTCATTTGCAGGCGAGTCACGTCCTGCGGAGTATTGTGATCCCGCCCGTGGCGTGCATGGTCGGAACGCTTCTCCGGAAGAGGAAACTATGTTCCAGTCAGCGCATGTTTACAGCCGTGGTTATCATGCAGTGGGCGCCCAATGTGACGTCAGTGTCGTCGGTTTCAGGGCCGTCACAGATCCCAGGGACGGCAAACGAGTGGCGCTCAAGAAAATGCCCAACGTCTTCCAGACTCTGGTGTCGGCCAAACGCGTCTTCAGGGAGCTCAAGATGCTGTGCTTCTTCAAACACGACAACGTGAGTAGTTGGGCCCGCCGCCCAGGCTCGACAACTCGTCTTGCGCGCCAGGGTCGCGCGCGCCCGTCCGGCATGTTGCGCGGCCGCCGAAGTCGTGTCGACACTCGGAGCGACGCGCGCTGCCTGCCAGCGGGTCTACGGTCCGCCTCTCCGCCGGCCTCGCGCGTGCTTCGTATGCCCGTGCTGTGCACGCGCGCTGTGTATGTGCGCTGTCGCTGCAGACCAGGCCTGCTGGACGACGGCAGCGTCTGCTGTGCAGCAGCTGACGGCCGGCCGGCGGCCGGCGGCTGCTCTGTGCGCGGCGAGCCGTCCTGACGCCGGCGGAGGAGCCCAGCGCGTGTGTACCGGGCCGGCCGTGCGGCCAGCTGCGCCGCCTGGCCGGCCGCCACATGTCGGCTCTTTGTCCCGACACGGCCGGCCGGGTCCTTGAACCGATCGCGCTCCGCCCGGCTGGCCGCCGCCGCCGAGCGGGCGACGCGGCCCAGCTGCGCGACGCCACGCGACGCGATGTGGCCACGCCGCCGCGTCGAGCTGGGTGGGCTGCCGATGAGATGTGGTGCCGCTCCGGTCTGCCGGCGCGTGTTTGGGTTATCTGCAAAATAACAGCATAATAGACACGGCGGGTTTCCTCGCTGCCGAGCAGCGCGCGTTTGTGATGACCCGATGTTTGTGTGCATTTGGTGTGTATTATGGAGCTCGTGTGCTGGCGTGGAAGGCCTGAGCTGCGAGGTTCGTTGTCCGGTGGGCCTTGCGAGGGCCAGTTTGTTGCTAGCCGCTGTTAAGCCCCAGCAATCAGCTGATAAGCTGGCGGAAGCCATGACCAGGCGTCCGCTGCTTCCCTATCACCCATGCCCCGCTTCCCTGCTTCCTTGTCGCCGATGCCCCGCTTTCCTGCTTTCTTGTCGCCGATTGTGGTCCCACAAAAAAAACTTCTGTCCGTGAAATGGGACGCCACTACAACAGAGGCTTCTGGCTGTACCTTGCAGCCCCGGTGACGCGGAGTAAAGCCTGCCGTGCCTTCAAGGCTGGCCTGCTGGTATATCCGCCATCTGAAGTGTACTGGCGGCGATGTGTGTTTATAGGCAGGGGTGACCGTGTGTCGGTCCGTGCGGGGCGGTCCTGTGGAGCGCAACTGACGGATATGACGCACGACGATCATTCTGACCCACTTGCACTTCAATTGGCGGGGGGGGGGGGGGAGACGGGACTTCATTGCCGGGTGGAGTTTGCAACGATAGGCGACACCAACCTTCTGTTTGTCTTTTTGCCTTACGCAACTCCCCGGCAAAATGTCGGGTCGAGGAAGGCCCTGTAGCATTGTTGCACCACTGAATGCGGTGGCTGGTGCTGCTTGGAATGTGTCTGGTGCAATCCTAGGTGGCCGTAGCCGATCAGCTTCGATATCCTGAACTTATCCCTGTAATCTCACATGGATATGCCTCTGTTCACGCTTCAGGCATTGTTTCCGTCCTATGTTAATGCCCGTGCAATGCTATAAAACGGAAAACCTGTCCGTGTTATCAAACTGGACTTGTACCGTTTTTGTTTTCATCAAACGCATCTCAACATCGTCAACAACGCTGACTTTTAAAGTCGCATCAAATGAGATCTGTTTCTGTACGATTCATGAAGCTCTTCATAATGGGAGTGGTTTGACCCCAGCGGAGGTCAGGGATGGCTGCCAGCTGCTCCCGAAGGGAGAAGTCGTGGGAGATCGGCCAGCGCATGACATGCCTTGAAAACATTCGACACCTTTTGTGACGCATCTCCGAAACCGCTCATCGGTACGGCGCCTGCCCCCCCCCCCCCCCCCCCCCACCCATCGTGCGGTTGGCCAACATCATGTCCGGCGGCCTCCGGGTCTACCAGCTGTGATCAGGGGAGAGGAGGGGTCTGGAAGGAAAACCCTGACTGAGGAATAAAGCGCCACCAGAAAATGACTCACCATTTGTGACTTACCGGGGTGGAAATGGGTGCACTCTGGGACAGTATCGTCAAAAGCAGGCCTCAGCGGCTTTTCGGCTTCGACAAGATAGCACGAGGCGCATGCACCGCTGTCGTCTGACGCCAACCGTCTGTTGCAGGTGCTCTCGGCGCTGGACATTCTGCAGCCGCCGCACATAGACTTTTTCCAGGAGATGTATCCTTTTCTCGCCGGATTGAGGGCGCGCGGCCAGGGGGCACCGTCCAGAGGGATGAGTGCTCAAGTTGGCCAGACGTCCGTGCCGTGGAGCGAGACGGCAGGGTGGTGCTTGGGCGGGGTGCTGAGCCACCCGCGCGCAGAAAGGTTCCTTCTGTGGCGGGGGATGCCTGGAGTGGACGCGGGCCGGGGTCGCGGGGCGCGCTGTTTGACACGCCCGGCTCCCGGTCCGGCTCGGGACACTCGGGCCAGCGGCGGGCGAGGAGGACCGCGGGCCGGGGTCGCGGGGCGTGCTGTTTGACACGCCCGGCTCCCGGTCAGGCTCGGGACGCTCGGGTCAGCGGCGGGCGAGGAGGATCGCGGTCCGGGCGCCGCGCCGAGCGCTCGAGACCGACAGCACGAGGTCGGGAGAGGGGACGCGGCGCGTCGAGCCGAGCCGAGCCGAGCCGAGCCGAGCCGAGCCGAGCCGAGCCCGCCTTTGCAGAGCGGCGCCGGGCGACGGGGCGCGCCGCCGCCGTCCGCCGGCCGCACGCTCGTGTGCGTCTGTGCGCGCCCGGCGCGGGGGTCAATAGCACGGGTGGAGGGCGGCGGCCGCCGGCCGGGGCGCTATCACCCGCTCCTCCCCCGGCCGCGGGGTCACCGCACCTGCTGGCTGACCAATCATCGGCCGCCGGCTGCGTCACAAACAAACGCGCGGCCGGCCGGCGCCGCCCGGGTCACGGGAGCAGGCGGCCGGTGCCCGGCGGACGGCCGCGCCCCGCCGGCTGCGCCTGAGGGTCGCGCCCCGCGCAGCCGCCACGATGTTTGCGTGGGGTTTTGTTACGTTTAGTTTATGCTGGTTGTTGTCGCGGGGCTTAGGGGGTGTTGTGAGCTCATGGCGGCATTGATCTGGAGGGTGCGTGGTTGATGGTGGATCGGCGCGGACTGCCACGTTGTTGATGGGGCAGCCGGGCTAAGCGTTTTTGACGCTAATCGTTACAGCGCTTACGTGCGTTGTGAGATAATTTTCTGATACGCCCTACTAATACGACGAGTCATCACAGAATATCTTAACGGCGCTGATGGGCCGTTTCACGAGTTTTTGCCGGCAGAGCAGACCTGCACTAAATAACTGCCGGGCACCGGCTCGCGTTCTCCCCCTCCCCCTCCGGTGCCCCTCGCCCAGTCGATCGGCACGCCCCGCTGCGCCGAGTTGGCGCGGACATCACGTGGGGTAACCGAGCTCGCTCAATATGGATGAGCGTCCAAGCGCCGTGTGCGGAGGTAATTGGGGACTGGAGCGTGTTATCTGATGGTGCCGACGCCGGCCGGTCGGCGGCGGCCGCCTCGCACTCCCTCGGCACCGACGCGACACCGACACCGACCGGCCGGGCTGCACGGTTTGACGGCTTATGGCGATCATAACACGGCGTCGAACACGGCGACATCGCCGTCCAGATGCGTGAACACCACCCGTCGGCGGAGGGCTTGCGTGGGTCGTAAACGCCTCTGCGAATGGCAGCCTGTTGATTTGACGGGCAAACGCTGAGAATGTGCTGCGGTTGTCTTGGACGTCCCGTTGGACCTGGAAGCCGCACATGATGGTGACGGCCGTCTAGCTGTTCTGCCTCACGTTCACCAGGTCAAACGTCCGATGTGTTTGACCCGTTTGGCTCCGTCAGAGCGCGGCCGGACGGGCTGCCGCATCCCTGAGCCGTGTCGTCCATTTCGTCCGCCTCGCCCTGCCCCGTGTGCCCGTGCCGACCCGTGGCCGGCCGTCACGTGGCGGCGGCGGCGGCGGCGGCGGCGGCGGCGGCGCGTGGTACTCCAGGTGCGTGCGCGTGCGCGGCCGAAGCCGGTGACCGCGCTGCGCTCCGGCGGCCGGGGCCGGCGCTGACGCAACAGCCGGGCGCCGGTCGAGTCAGCGGCCGCGCGACCCCCGCGCCGCCCTCTGCAGCGCGCCGCCGCCGCCGCCTCCGCTGCCGCACGGCCGCCGCACGACCGCCAGCGGCGCTGATTGAGGATGTCGAGTGCGGTGGACAGTAGGGGGCAGGGGCGCCGACAGCCAACGCAGCATTTTGGTGACTGCTCCTTTTTTCGTGGCGAGCGGGTTCTGTCGTCGACACCGCCTTGTTACTGGCGAAGGCAGCGGTTTTGGACGTCCCGGAGCGCGGCGGCAGCTCTTGAGCGCCAGCCATCGCCGCTGTTCGGAGTTTTTAGCGGGCTGACGATGGTTGGATCACACTGCACCCCTATGTCGCCTGTCGCCGCCCCCGCTGGCTTGCTAGCTGCGTCATATGCCCCCCCCCCCCCCCCCCCCCCCCACATGAATAACACATAGCGATTTTTAGCCTGCTATAGGCCCTTGCACGTGTGCGAAAGCGCGGGGCTTAATTGTCTGTCCCCTCTCCCTGCTGCATGAACCAGAAAATGGCGTCTGATTGTGTGCCGCTCGGCCGGAGAGACCGATCTGTTCTGATTAGTCGTCGGCCTGCATCAGTGGGAGGGGGGGGGGAGGCTGTCGTTCCCCCTGCCGTGCCGCGCTCTCCGTCTGCACGTGCGCCCGGCCCGGCCGGACCCCGTTAGACGATTAGCGGGCGGCTGTCGGCGTCGCCCACCAGCTCCTGTGATGTGGCCGCCTGTGGACCGGCCGGCACGGACGCGTGTCGCTCCCGCCCCCTCCCTCCGGGCGCCGGCGGCACCCGCACAGGTCAGCTGGTCCCAAAGGACACAGCCGGTCCTGGCAGGTCAGAGGGACCCGGGACGCGCAGCAGAGGTCAGGATGTTCCCCGGAGGCTCGGCACCCCATATGCCAGACATGTCAGCCGGCGCGGGAAGGCCAGTCGGACTAGAAAGGTCGGCCACACAGGGGAGGCCAGTTGGAGGGGTCAGATGTGTCTCGGGAGTTCGGATGGGCGGGAGAGGTCGGGCGGACCAGTGACGCTGTCAGGTGACGAACATGACAACGGCTCTGTCGCCCAACCCCATTACGATTTGGCCCGGGTATTCTCCAATTCAAAACGTGCCAATGCCACGCGCTAGTTTTGTTCAAATCACACTGGATCGAGGCTGGTGTAACGTGACGAGCGCGTGTGAGACACACCACGCATGCGGTGCGCAGGCCGGCTGGCGGTGCTGGCCGGACGAAGTGTGCCGCGAAGCCCAGGCCGCGGCGGAACGGACGCCCCTGCCCGGCCCGGGCAGGCGGAGAGCACCGCTGCAGCACGGCCGCCGGCCGGCCGTCCGACCCCCTGTCTCGGGTCTGCGGCTCGAACCAGCGGCAAAAACGGGCGGGCCATCGGCGCCGCGCCGACAAAGGCGCGCGCCCATTGTGGCGTCGGGCGCGGCGCGGGCGACGAGTTATGACGGGGGCCGTCCTTGTTTCCACAAGGCTGCGGCGGACGGCGCAGACGCCGCCCGGCCCGGCCCGGCCCCGGTCTGGCCCCGGAGACACAAAGCGGCGGAGCGGCGCCCCTCCACGTGGTGCGCCGCCCGCCCCTCCCGCCGCGCCGCTGAGAAAGGGTGCTGAAGGCGGGGCAAGGTGCCGCGCGCAGGTGAATAGCACGGCGGGGAGGGCGGGCACCGGCCGGCTGTTTGGCACGCCGCGACCGCTCAAAGAGACGCGCAGCCCCCTCAGTCGCGAGCGGTCGTCCAGGGGCCGGGCGATTCGAATGTAAATGCCATTGCGTTCCTTCGTCGGTTCTCGCCGCGTTCCGGTCGGGAGCCGTCCCTCTCGACCCTCGTTTGATGGCGCGCTTGCGTCGTTTCATGGCCGGGCTGGTGTCGCCGGTCGAGCGCCTTGTTTGCGGGAGATTGGGACCGACCTGACCGACGCAAACAGCGTGTTAGCGGCACGGCGGTGCGCGAGAACGGCCGGCCTGTTGTGGCGAACCGCGACAGCGGCAGGCCGCCGGCCGCTAATTGACTGGGCCGAATTCTCGGAGGCGGACGGCCGCCGCCGCCGCCATGGGTCGCAGTAGCCGGAGCCGGCCACTGCCGGCGGTATCCTGCCTGGAGATATGGCCGCCTGCACGCGGAGGTGGGGACGGTTCGGGAGGGTAGGGGGGGGGGGGGGGGCGGCACCGAGCCGTTGTCGGCGTCGCTCCCGCTCCGGCGATTTAAACCGCACCGCAGCACCTGCCGGATACGCCGGTCGGTGCCCCCTGCGCCGCGTGTGCTCCCCCTATTTGTATCGACCGGCGGCGCGCGCCCCGCGCCGTCACCATTGTTCGTCCCGTCGCGACCGACGCGGCGTCCGACGGGGCCGTCGGGGGACGCCCCCCGCTCGCTCGATAGGCGGCCGCGCGCTGCATCTGTCGCCGGCGCGCCGCTGCCGCCGCCGCCGCCGCCTCGGCGCGTTCCCACGCCGGCGTCGCTGCAGCCGCCGGGCGCCGCTGGCGCCGCCAACGGCCGCCATTTAAAAATTAAAGGGCTGGCGAGGGGCGTCCGGCGCTGTTTACTGCCAGCGCGCGGTATGCGCCGATAGGATCGCCGCCGTCGGCCGCCGGTCAGCGCCGCGCGGTTTTTGCGGCGGAGAGCGCGCCGCCGACCCGGTCGACCCCTTTGTCTCAGGCGGCTCGGCCACCGTCCTCGGCGGTCTTTGTGGCGGCCGGCCGGTGCGGCACCGGCGCGATTAATGGAGTCGACGGGCGGAGCAGGGTCTTTGCGGTGCGCTTTCGATAATTGTGTTTGTGGATGGCGATTGTCGGGCGCAGTTCATCATGGTTAGCTGTCTCCGCACCGTGTGGATCTTTTTATCAACTGTTACATCTGTCGCTTTTTCTCCGTGATCTCATTTGCCGTATCGGTGCAAGCCTTGTTCTGCTGACTTCTTATCGACGCGCCACGGTTGCCGGATGGGCTATTGATAGCGAGGGAACCGTTGTCTGGCAGAGACGAACGCTGCAGATGATCGTGCTCAACTGAGTGTTTTGTTCTGTTCGAAATGAATCGCTCATTTGTTGCACCTCTCACCACACTGTCCAGACACTGGGCCCGAGATATAGTTTATATCAGAGGGGATGATGAGCTGCTCAGCTATATTTGTCGAACTTTTTTGTTTGCTTGCTGCAAAGTCGCACGTGACACAGTAAAAGGTATTTCAGATGATGTTGGAAAGAATTGTCCCAGGCTCCTGGCTCTTCGACATTATGAGTTCAGGGTTCTTAATGCCGAATATGCCGACAGTTAAAGACCTTCAATGCGCCTAGAGCTTCTAGTTAAACAACCTTATCCAGCGAATGTTGGTTATGTTGCCAATGTTCCGCGTTTCAGCATGCAGTTTGAATCACGAGTTAATGGCGTTTTACACAAAAAAGAAGCAGTTAAAAACCACAACACGTGAATTCAGAAAATGCTCCGAATATGGGCAGACACTGTCACCATGAAGTTATCAAAATAATAGACTATCCGAGCTTCCACATCCCGACGCCCGAACCACGGCCGTACGCCAAAGGCTGCATGAGATACGGGCAACTGAGCCGAAAGGCTACGGTAACCCATACTGGGTATTCATGTCCTAGCGCCCAGTGCACGATGCTGCTAAGATCTGCTCAGGGCTGCTAAGGCGCTGCTCAGTATGGGTCATCATGACATCACTACGTAACCGCCCGTGTTTTGTGCATTCCTTGGTGCATGACCTTGTACTAGGTGTTAGGATGTGGGAGCTCGGATGATTCTGATATCTTTTTATTGACAATATTTGCGCAGGCTCGCAGTGTGATTGTCTAGTGTGTAGTCTTACGTATCTTGGTTTATAATGTATTTTTTGTTTAATCGTATCAACTCGTGATCATAACCGTAGGTTAAGACGTTCGGTATTTACAATGCAAATAGTTTTTTCTTCTTGACGATATTTGACCATTACCTCCTGGCGAATGTAAGTTACCATAATGACTCTGAGCCCAAATGAGGGTCTTAATTAGTCAATTATAGCTGAGTCTTCGCTGGTGATTGACAGAAGGTAAATGATCAGTTCCCTGTATGTTACGACTTACTTTCAATTTCACAAAAACGTGGCGGCTTGTGTAAGTCACCGAACAAAGAGGCTGTTACCTTGTTTCTTGTGATCAAGATAATTACCAGAAAGTTACATGATATGCCGTCAAGAACCCGCCCGCGGGAATTGCGTGCTGCCCTCTATTCGAACCAATACTGTTCCAGCTCTGTTGCGAGGAAGTTTGTATAGAGCCCGCTCCCTCTACCGTAGTCGTACGGACACCGGCAGGCTCGCTGTCTGGAAGGGAACGGTCCTCGGTTCTGCAGCCCCGCCAACCTGCCCAGTACAGTGGCGTAGTGAACGGTCGTCGGCTCTGCAGCCCTGCCAGCCTGCCGAACACAGTGGCGTAGTGAACGGTCCTCGGCTCTGCAGCCCCGCCACCCTGCCCAGTACAGTGGCGTAGTGAACGGTCCTCGGCTCTGCAGCCCCGCCACCCTGCCCAGTACAGTGGCGTAGTGAACGGTCGTCGGCTCTGCAGCCCCGCCACCCTGCCGAACACAGTGGCGTAGCCAGGATTTCGCCCAGCAGGGAACCAAATTATGGCATACGAGCCATTTTGTCCAATGGGTCTTCACTTCATCGCCAGAGGTTTGTTTTTGGACCCGGGAGCCTTTTTAGCCTCGGGATTTGATTTTGATGCATCGAGGGCGCATTTTTATGTTCTAGAAGCCGTACTATTATCTTAAGCAGGCAAGAAGTACTTGGCGTTCGGACTCATAGTGCCCCCGCAATCTCGAGAAGCGGAGGGTTTTTGGGCTCCAGAGTATTTTGCTCTTCTCGGCTACACCGCTGGCCTGGTATGACGACGGTGAGCCACTGCTCCATTCGTCCAGTGGGGAGCCGGGGCCTCCTGTTATAACGCCGCGGCCCCGGCCCGGCCCGGAGAGAGAGGGCACTAGATCAGAGGCAGGGACGTAGGACCGGTCTGGGCAGGCCGTCCCTCAGACCGTCTCAGCGGTGTAAACAGGTGGGCCGGGCTGGGCTGCGGGCCGCGGAGCCAGGCCGGGGACGTGTGGCCGGCCGGCTGGTGGGCCGGGCTGGGCTGCGGGCCGCGGAGCCAGGCCGAGGACGCGTGGCCGGCCGGCTGGTGGGCCGGGCCGGGCTGCGGGCCGCGGAGCCAGGCCAGGGACGCGTGGCCGGCCGGCTGGTGGGCCGGGCCGGGCTGCGGGCCGCGGAGCCAGGCCGGGGACGCGTGGTCGGCCGGCTGATGGACCAGGCCGCCCGGCCCGGCTCACCAGCCGGCCGACCACGCGTCCCGGCCTGGCTCCGCGGCCCGCAGCCCTGTCCGGCTCACCAGCCGGCCGGCCACACGTCCCCGGCCTGGCTTCGCGGCCCGCAGCCCGGCCCGGCCCACCAGCCGGCCGACCACGCGTCCCCGGCGGCGCTCCTTCGGTCCGGCCCACCAGCCGGCCGGCGCTCGGCCCCGGCGGCGCTCCCTCGGTCCGGCTCACCAGCCGGCCGACGCTCGGCCCCGGCGGCGCTCCCTCGGTCCGGCCCACCAGCCGGCCGGCGCTCGGCCCCGGCGGCGCTTCCCCGGCGGCGCTTCCCCGGCCCGCGCGCAGGAGCGCCGCTGCCACCCAATGCCAGGCCGCCGATAGCTACGCAGCGTTCAGGGATAATGCTAGCGGCACGGGTGCGCCCGAGGCGGAGGATGGCGCTACTGCACCGCGTCTGGTAGCTATGGCAACCGAGTTGTCATAGGAGTGGGGGAAACACCCAGGCCGTAATGTTGGGCTTAATGACGTTCGTGTTGGTATTTCGCTGTGTTTACTGAGCTTCGTGGCTGAGTTCACTGGTAGAAGCAGCTTGAAGTAAGCGAACTCCCTAAGCAATTGGTTGTGGTCTGTGTTGCTCTTGGAGAGCAGTGTGAGGCCCAGATACCATTGCGTGTTGTGCAAATGCCAGGCGCGTCGGGCTGCGGTTAGTACGCTAGCACTTGTGCTTCTCGCTGATAAAGTGAACTGTATTAGCGTCCATAAAATTGGACATGTCTGTCTTCAAAGATTGGCAATTGGGTTAGTGATATGGTTGGCGATAAGCGATCGCTCATGCAGTCAAACTGCATATAGGGAAATCGCTCGTCCATTCCAACTGTGATACGTTTGTGTGAGGCGGAATATCTTGGGCCATTCCCAGGAAAAGTACTTGTCAGATGAACGTCTAGCTTGGAGAACAATGAAAACACAGAGATCTTGTGTTAGATTTTCGTCAGCAGGCTAGTTTTAAGTTCGGCGCGGTGTCGAAGTTCCCCCACCGCACCGCGACAGCTGGGGCCTGGCTGAGATATGCGATGAATCACGCCTCGAAAGCCACTTTTTAATCGTGCTCGTCACGTACATTGTCGAAACCTGGTAAACATGCTCTGGGCCGTGCTGATTCGGCTCCAGGGAGAGACTGCCTGCTCTGGGCCGCGCTGATTCGGCTCCAGCGAGAGACTGCCTGCTCTGGGCCGTGCCGATCCGGCTCCAGCGAGAGACTGCCGCGGGGGAGCATGACGGCTGCTGTCATCAGTCGCCGATCTCGGTAGCGCCCGCCAGCCGCGGTCGGCGCTGCTCCGGCCGTCAGACCGATCCGCGGCGGCCGACTCCGGCTTTGGACCGGCGCCGTCACTACCTGTGAGCGCCAGCCGCGGTCGTGTTTCAGGCTCGCTCTCTCTGGGTATTGATCTGCCGGCGCTAATCTGCCCCGACTCGGCGCCGGCAACCGGTGGTGTAAAACGCCCGTAACGGTGCAGCTGCGAGGGGTGAGCCGCAGGGCTCCGCGGCCGGCGCCGACTGGCTGGCGGGCCGGTCCCGTGGCACGTGTGGGCTGCCGCCCAGCCGGGTGGCGCTCCACCTGGCTCTGGCCGTGGCCACACTCAGACGACACTTGAGGCTTTGGGGTGGTAATATAACGTCAATCTTGTCGTTGCCGTATTGGATGATGGGTTTGCGTGTGGCAGTCGGCTGGGCGGATGGTCGCGGACGGACCTGACGGGCTGGCGGGGGGGGGGGGGGGCGCTGCGCTGGGCGGCCGCCGGCCGGGGACGGGACCTGGGAGCATCGAGCGACCAGGTCAGCTCGCCGCGACAGGACACGACCACCTGTATGGTCTGAGGCATGACACGCCCGCCGGCTCTGGGTGTTGGTGGCCACCGGCCGGCCGTGCCGTGCCGTGCCGTGCGATCTCCTTGACCAGGCGCCGTGCAGATACGTGGTGACGGAGCTGATGCAGAGCGACCTGCACAAGATCATCGTGTCGCCGCAGCATCTGTCGGCCGACCACGTCAAGGTGTTCCTCTACCAGATCCTGCGAGGTGAGTGCGACGCTGGATCCGATACCCTGGCCTGGTCTGGTGTGTGGTCTGGTCTGATCTGGTCTGGTCTGGTCTGGTCTGGTCTAAGGTCTGTCGCGCTCTGGTGGGTCGGCTGAGGGAAGGTCATGCTGTTGAGTAACGGCTCGGAAGCTATTCAATTATGGCGGCTGGTAGTTCTGATAGTTCTGATAGTTCAACTGTGTGTGGACCCCGGCGACCGTTTGTATGAGGGGGATGGGTGGGGGTGGAGGCGGAGGTGCTTCGCTCCTGCTAGGCCGTTGCCGACCGGCCGGCTTTGTCTTGCCCGTCCGAACGCTTGCTCCTCTCCCCGGCGGGCCGTGAGTATGTCTGTCTGTCTGTGCGTGTGTTTATGTATGTGTGTGTGTCTGTGTGTTGATGACGGCGGGCTCGGTCGTTGCCCGGTCGGCCGGGCCGGGCCAGACCGGCCGACCGGGGGAGGGGAGGGCAGATTGAACTCGCGAGCTCGGCTCCTATCGATTCTAGCCCTGTGGCATGGCGACGACCGGCCCGGCAACCCACTGCTGCCCTCTCGCCGGCGCTGGCCAACGACGCAGTCCCGGGTCACCTCAGCACACCGTCGCTCTCTCCCGCCACCGGCTGGCGGCTCCGTCCTCTGTCGGCTCACTCGGCTCGCTTTCTGGTGGATCCCTGCAGGCTCCGGGCCCGTTTCCGATCATGGGCATGCCCTGATCACTCCCATTCTCTATTGCTTTTCTTGCTGGCTGTACGGGCTGGCCGGCCGGTCGCTTTTTGCGCTCATCTTTACAGAACATGATCTTTTTGCATTGTTTCTTGCGTTCGGCCTTCCCGGTCGGCCCTCCCGCCTCGCATTGTCTCCTGATGCAGCCCTGTCGCCTTGCCGCCTGCACTCCCGCGCTGGCCCCTATCTCGCACATCATGCTCGCCTTCCTCGGATCCCTTTTCTGATACACAATCCCTCTTCATCGCCCCTCCCCTCTCAGCAGCTTTCGCGCCGATGGTGGATACGTGGCAGTTGCTGGGCGCTGTGGGCTCGGCTCATTTCCCCGGCGGCTCGGCGTCGGTTAGATTTCCCTGTGATTGATTACAACGTCGGAACAGCGTAGGGGAAGCGGAGTCGGAGGACGGCCGCCGCCAGGGCCGGGTCGCGCCCGCTGGCCGCACTCGGTGGGGCGCGTCTGCCGGCTGCGATGGCTGCCGGCGTCGCACGGCTCGCGCTGGACCGAGGCGCGCTCCGGGATCTGGCGTTCCGACGGCGCTGGACTCGCGGGATGTGTCGTGTAAACTGATGGTTGTACAATGTCTACTGATGCCGAGATACGCGAAACGCTGGAAAGGCGGCATGTGCGGTGCGGTCGTGCTTTAGGCGGCAATTGTAATGAACCATTGCAAAGGAATGTCTGCTATGGCTGTCCCGACATGGGCTGCCAAATAGCACCCTTGTTTGTGTTAGTTTTTGTCTTAGTCGGGCGTCCAATTTGACGGGGAACCTTGGGATCAGCATCCGAATCGTCGCTAGACAGTCCCGTTCGGTCATCACCGACCTCGCCACGCGCGTGGTCCCAACGGCGGCACGCTCCGCTCCCGTCTGCCATCCCGGCAGCGTTGAGAGACCTCCGGCGGGCCAGGCGTTACCAGCCGGCCGCTCGCGGTGAAGGCGGGATTGTCTCCTCGCGTCGGGGAAAACCGGCGGCTGCGGCGCTCGCCGGTCGCCGTTTGCCAGCTCGGCGGTCACCCGTGTGACCAGTGTGTGTGACACGGCTGGTTGCAGACATGGTCACACGAGTGGGGCCAGCTGCTGCTTGGCGACTGTTGGCGGCAGTGTTGTTCGGTGCTGGGCTCCTCGGTAAACGAGGGCTGTCTTGCCGTTCTCGCACGTTACGCGAGATAAACGCACGACGTCAGCCCGTGACGCCATAGGTTCCTCTGCACCCCCAGCAGTGTGCGCTCCATTGCTGTGAGCTCATCGGCGCCGCGCGCGTGGTGGGTGCTGTCGTCACAGACCTACCGACACGCGCCGTGGGCCTGTACCCGGCACGTGGTGACGACCGTGGCGGCCGGTCGGGTTCAGGCGGGCGGCGTGTGCGCTGGCGCGGCACACTCTGGCGCAAAGCTGGCCAGCATTTCGCCACCTATTTGTGTCAAGGCTGGTCGATGCGGAACGGGTAAATTGTTTTCCTTCGGCTGTTTCTCCCTAAAGGGACCTTTATGATGCGGCATAATTGCTTGGTTGCCGTTAATTGGATGCAATCATGAGTTGTAAGAGATAAATGATATCGCTCTCTCACATGACTTCAGCACGCTTTAACAGGCCAGTCTTTCCAAATTGACACGTAGTTCCATGAGGAGGCCAGCTCTGGTTTGCAACATTCAAATCTCAAGAACTGCATTGTTCCGTCCTCTGGCGTTGGTCGCGGTCTTCCAACAGCGAACGCTGGTCGTTCCAGGTGTGTGCCCACCTGTCTGTGCTTGACCCTGTGGCTGGCCTGCGATCTGGCCGCTTTTGAGCACCAGTCCCAGTCATCCGAACTGGCTCGTGCACCAGTCCGAGTCATCCGAACTGGCTCATGCACCAGTCCGACTCATCCGAACTGGCTCGTGCACCAGTCCGAGTCGTCCGAACTGGCCCGCAGTCGGATGCCGTAATGGAGACTCGCATGTTTGGCGTGCATGGTTGGAGGAGTGCTTACGGTACCCTTGTCAGGTCAGCACGGCGCCTTCTTTAAAGGGTGAACACATTCCGGCGAGTGCCGACCGCCGGTTTTCGACCCGCGGACTGTTCTGCGTGAAGACAGATCCATCTGACGACATGAAACGAGGGCGCCAGGTTCCCACATGCTGGGAAACCATTGTGTCCATTGCAATAGCCAGGCTGCCGTCCTGTATTTCTCGACAGCTTTCAGCAGTGTCATTTTTATTGTGCAAGGGATGACTTATCGCCGGCTGACCGGCTTTTGCAAGTTTCCACGGTGCTGGAATAGTCGAGACGAGTTTTGGACTGTGCCTCAACATGCAACTGTCTTCACAATGTGGGTCAAGTTGCCAAACGTATCGGCACCCGGCTGTCAGGAGTGACGTCACGTCTGGTGTCACCTGGTCCGGCTTTGTCTGGGCGGCCGGCGCCGGCCCGTCCTCGCCGCCGCCTTTCGCCGCGCGGGACAGGGACGGGTCCGTCCGGCGACGCGCTGACAGCTCTGTTGCGAGACGCTGACAGGCGCCGTCACCGCGCGGCCGACCGCCGGCTTCTTGCGGCCCGGTCGAGGCCGGGCTCGGCGACGGCGACCGGCGCCTCGGCGCGCGGCCCCGCGGCGCCGGGCGGCGCGCGGTTGCGTGTGCCGGCGGCGGGTGACCACACAACACGCGCTGCGGTGCGGCCGGCCCCTGTCGCCGCCCGGCGGCCTTCGCCGCATGCTCCGCCGACCGTGTCGGGCAGTTGGCCGTCGGCCCAGCGGCGGCGAGCGTCTGCCGGCGGTGCGAGCCGAGTCGCCGCTCCTGTGTCGGCCAGGCTGGCCACCACACGGGAATCGGCCGCCTCTCGATGTGCTCGGCACGTCGGACGGGGTTGGAACCCTCTTTTCGATGTACTGGGCACGTCGGACGTGGTTGGAACCCTCTTCTCGATGTACTGAGCACGTCGGACGTGGTTGGAACCCTCTTCTCGATGTACTGGGCACGTCGGGCGTGGTTGGAACCCTCTTCTCGATGTCCTCGGCACGCCGGGCGTGGTTGGAACCCTCCCTTGGCGGGAGTGATCGTTCGGCTGTGGTAGAATCACTTCTGCTTTGGTGGGATCGGTCGCCCTGTTCGAGTAGCATTCCTGCCGCCTTGGCGGAGTCCTCTTGCGAATCCTCGCCCGTTGGGACGCGCGGCAGAGCGCTCATGCGCGGTGTTCTGCGGCGCTCTCCGAGGCGTGGACGGCACACCAGGCCTTGCGGCGCTGGACCGCGGTCGGGCTGGCGAAGGTTCGCCGCTCTGACCCGGATGTTGCACCCGCGGCCGGTCGGGCCCGCTCCGTGCCGGACGCCGGTGCGTGACGCCGGTCAGTGGGGAGGGGGGCAGGGTATCGTCAGTGGGTTGAGGCCGTGCCGGAGGGCCGGCGTGAGGCCGGGCGCGCGCTTTGGTGCGTCCTGGGGACACGGCCGGCTGCGGCGACAGACTGCTGCGCCCAATCGCCGCCCGCTCTCACAGGCAATCGCCGGTTTCGTAAACCCGACGTGCGTTCAGGCAGCGCGAGAACTTGACCCACATCCAGCCGCGTGTGGGCTTCACTCTCTTTCACCGGCCGCTTGCGCTGCCGGCCGCCGGCGGCGCCACCGTCGCGCCGCCCACCTCGCTTCGCCCATGGCCGGCCCGGCCCTGAACTTTACCTACTAAACTCGGGGAAACAGGTCATGTGTTACGTGTGCTACTGGGGCCGTGCCACGTGGATTTGCTGGGGACTGTCCCCGGACGGGACGCTTTGGACGGGCGAGTGTCACGTAAGGGCCCGTTCTGAAACGTTGGGTTTGGTGCTGTTTTGGTCGCGAGACCTGTGACTCGACGACGCGCCGCCTTTTGGTAATCCGATCGGTGGTCAGTGGGCCGGCTACGCAGCCAGGGTCCGCTGTGGCGAACCGAACCGAACCCGCGCCGATGCGCGACATGTGGCCCGGCTCCCCCGCGTACCGGCGTCTTGTTTTGGCTCTGGGCAGCAGGTGGGCGCACGCGACCCGTGCTGCCCTCTGCGTCGCCGGCCGCCGGATCGGGTCTCGCGGGGACGCTCTCCGCGGAGGGGACGCTGCCCGTCGGCGGCCGCGCGCCCGGCGCCCCGCGCGCCCGGCCCGGCGCCCGTTCGGCCTGCTTTCCGCCGGCCGTGGAAAGTGCGTGGCAGCAGAGAAACCGGGCAGCGACGACCGTGAGCCGCGAATTCACATGGCGGCTGTTGTGACAGATGTACGCGCGGCAGCACAAGACCGTCTCCGCCATTGTCGCCACCGAACTCCGCTTTCGTGCGGGAAACAATGCGGCGCGTCCTGGCGTCGACAGCAGAGAAACCGGCCGGCCGCCGACGCCGGCAGCGTCCGGCCGGCCCGACGCTCGGCCGCTGGTGGCGTCCGTAGACTGCACGAGGGCTCCTTTGTTGTAGAGGTGCTGGCGTCGCGGCGCGCAGCGTTCCTCACTGTGTCGGCTATCATGGCCTCTGCAGTGTCTGCCACAGGGCCGGTCTTGTGTATGTCTTCTCGCTGTGCGGGACTTGTGACCTTGGTGGCGCCTCCTGTCAAGGGAGCGCCCGTTCCCCTCCGCGGACCGCGGACCGAGACCCTAACCGGCTGAGCGCTGGTGCGCGGGCCGCCCCCTTCGCCGCCGGCTGTTGTAACGTGTGGGCAGAACGCGCCGCCGCGTTGGTCAGCGTGCGCCGAGTGGCGCCGCCTCGGTTGACTTTCGTCAGCGCGGCTTCTCACGGCCGGCGGCGGGGCGCCAGGCTCGCGCGTGGGACGGCGCCCGCCGCCGGCCGGACGTTCCTTGAGCGCCGGCCTCGGACGGCACTCGAGCCCAGCTGCGGCGTCACATGTGATGACAGGAAGACCTGGCGGCGCGGCGCTGGGCGTTCGGCCGGGTCGGTCGGTCGGCCGCGCCGGGTGGTGCCGACTGTCCCCGCGCCGGTCCGGGCTAGTGGTGCTGGTGTCGCGGCCTGGCTCGGCGACCGCAGAATGGCGCCGCATCTACGTCCGCCGGCCGCTTGTAAGACCGCCGGCCGGCTGCGGCGGGAAAGGTGTCCGTCGGGGCAACGTGTCGGCCAGAGCAGAGCAGCCTCCTCCAGTCGTCTGGGGATCAGCGACGGCCGCTGACAGTGGGGCTGTTGTCGCTAACCGCCGGAGGTCAGGCGGATCTACGCGCCGCTGACCTTGCCGGGCCGGCGGCGCCCCGGACGCGGCGGAGATGCCAGTGGTGAAGTGGTATGGCCGCCGCCGCCGCCGCCGCCGGTGGTCCTTTCAAACTGGCGGCGTCGGCCGCGTGCGGCGGAGCTGCTGGCGCAACGACTGCTGACCGAGTCAGATGGTGTCTATCTCTCTCTTCTCTCTCTCTCTCTCTCTCTCTCTTCTCTCTCTCTCATCCTCTCTCTCTCTCTCTCTCCTCTATCTCTCTCTCTCTCTCTCTCTCTCTCTCTCTCTCTCTCTCTCTCTTATCTCTCTCTCTCTCTCTCTCTCTCTCTCTCTCTCTCTCTCTCTCTCTCTCCTCTCCTCTCTCTTCTCTCTCTCTCTCTCTCTCTCTCTCTCTCTCTCCTCTCTCTCTCTCTCTCTCTCTCTCTCTCTCTCTCTCTATCTCTCTCTCTTCTCTCTCCTCTTCTCTCTCTCTCTCTCTCTATCTCTCCTCTCTCTCTCTCTCTTCTCTCTCTCTTCGCTCTCTCTCTCCTCTATCTCTCTCTCTTCTTCTCCTCTCTCTCTCTCTCTCCTCTCTCTCTCTCTCCTCTCTCTCTCTCTCTCTCCTCTCTCCTCTCTCTCTCTCTCGCTCTCGCTCTCTCTCTCTCTCTCTCCTCTCCGCTCTCTCCTCTCTCTCTCTCCTCTCTCTCTCTCTCTCTCTCGCTCTCGCTCTCTCTCTCTCCTCTCTCTCTCTCTCTCTCTCTCTCTCTCTCTCTCTCTCTCGCTCTCTCTCTAGCGCTCTCCCTCTATCTGGTGGTCAAGGAGGATGTGCCCATCTCCTGCTTTGGGCGATCGGTTAAGCTGGTTGCCGTTGCGATCAGCTGCCCGCAATGAGATGCGGACACATTTGATATGCACCAGCAGGAGTGAGAGGGAAAGTGTAAGGAAGCTCTGAAGGCAAGTGTTGTAACTTCAATAGCCCTTGTCCTCATGCTGCACCCACTTGCATCAGTTGCGGTGTATAGAATGCTTCTCCGAAGGGAAGAAGTAGACTGCCTCTCT
Organism: Pollicipes pollicipes; assembly: GCF_011947565.3. Taxonomy (NCBI): domain Eukaryota; kingdom Metazoa; phylum Arthropoda; class Thecostraca; order Pollicipedomorpha; family Pollicipedidae; genus Pollicipes; species Pollicipes pollicipes. The sequence goes on from NW_023596225.1 coordinate 14,293,155, forward strand.
ATGCACTGAATGCTTCCTTGCATTATCGCCATTTCCGCAAGACATAGCTGAGGAGTATTTCCGTCTTTTGGGCTGACTGGGATGACAGTGCTTTACGTGACACACGCGCCAGGGTGACAGTGCCAACGCCAACATGACGCACGCTTGCGCTCATGGAACCCGCTGATTAGTCACCAGATTACGGCAGTTTTCCCGTTAGGACTGAACTCCCCGTCCTGACCAACCGCAACCAGTCACCAGGACCAACCACACCAGTCACCAGGACCCAACCACACCAGTCAATAGGACCAAACCATACCAGCCACCAGGCCCCAACCGCCCACGCCAGTCCCGCCCACCGCGTCCGACCCATCCCCCAGCTCCCCAGGGCAGCGTGCGGGTTGGCGTCAGCGGAGGCGCGCGTCCGCTGACGCCGGCGGGCGGCGGGCCGCGGCGGCTGGGCGGCGGCGAGCACGGCCGCGCCGGCGTGGGACTTGTGAAAGGGAGGGTCGTGAGGGCGCCGGACACGCTCGGGCGAGCCGCGCCGGCCCCGCACCGCCGTAGTGTGGCCTTGCGCGGCCTGGCCGCCCGGCCGCCAGCCGCACGGCGAGAGGGCGGGCGGCGATCAATAGTTGGAAATAGCAGCGGCCAGCCGCCCGTCGCCGGCCCCCGCCCAGCTGAGTGCCCGCCCTGGCCGGCTCACGCACCCTCGCCCCGCCCGGCCCCGCCTCGGTAGCACGGGCATTGTCCGTGCGCCTTTGTTTGCGTTTGCGGCCATGCGGGCGGGTGTATTGGGACATCGTAACGAATGGGCACCACCGTAATGCGCGCTGTCACTGGTCACGCTCAGGGGACGCTGGGAGCCGTGCGCCGGCTCTTGCGGGCTTGTGTGTGTGTGTGCGTGTGCGTGTGGGTGTGGGTGTGCTCTCGTGTGACGTACTGACATATTTTTTCCGAAAGCGAACATGTGATGAGGGCGATTGTTCACAGCGGGTGTACTCGTGGCACGTTTCGATAATGGTGCGGCTCCCTTGTCGGCTCTCGGGAGTGCGTGGTGTGCGTTTGTTGTTACGGCCGCCTGTCCAGCGGGTGTTCGTTCGAATGTGTACGGGCGTGTTCGCACGTCGCCGTCGGTGCCCCGTGCGCCTGCGCTGACCCCGGTCTCGCCTTGCAGGCCTCAAGTACCTGCACTCCGCCAAAATACTTCATAGAGATATCAAGCCGGGTAACCTGCTGGTCAACTCTAACTGTGTACTGAAGGTGAGCTCCCGACTCGTCCCGGCCGCCTCAGCGGCGGCGCGGCGGCAGGCAGCCCCGGCCGCCCCCGGCCGCCCGACACCGGCAGCGACCCACTCTCCCGCCCCACGCGGTCGTGCAAGAAGCGCGCGCAAAAACGGTCCGCCTTTGTGGTGCGGCGGGTCGGCCTGCGCCGGCCGGCGCGACCGGCGCAGGCCGCGATCTGTTTGCCCTCCGCCGGCCGGTAACTGGGGCAGGCGGCGGCGAGCCTTGGTGCGCTCGCGTCGGTCGGCGGCACTTTCACTGGCCGGCCGGCCGTCGACGCATTGTGCGCCGGGCGCTGGTCGGCGGCGTCACCCTTGAGGGGTTCTCAGGCGGCCGTGTCCTCGCGGCCGGCCGTTTCCAGCCGCGTCGCCCGCAGGTTTCAGGGCCGGCCCCGGCGGGGGGCCGGCTCCGGCGCCCGCCAGTGGGAACTGGCTTCGGACTGGGTGGGAGCGGGACGGGACGCACTGAGATACACGAGCGGGCGCCGAGCGCGGCGGTTCCGTCGGCGGGCGCCGAGCTCAGCTGCCCCCACTGACGATTATGACGCGCACTGCAAAGTCGCTCGCCGATCTTCCGTCACCCGTTCGTCCGCAGTAGGGCTCGATGACGCGCCGGGGTGACGTCACGCGGGTCACGTGACTCACGTGTAGCGTCCGGCGCACGTGTAACGGTCTGGTGTTAGGTCATGGTCGGGACAGCCCGAGGTCTGAGTCAGGCGCCGGGCCTTCCGCCAGCGGCAGCTTTGACTCAGGCGGCTCGGTGAACGCCGCCGGGCGATCCAGCAGCAGCAGCTGACGAGCCGTGCCTGCTCCATGGCTGTCCGTTCACCAGGAAATGGACCGTGCTCACGCGGCGCCCTTCCGGGAAATTCGAGACATGCTCGGAAATGGGATCGACAGGTAGCGCACGTGGCTGTCGGTCCAGCTGCCGCCAGCCGGTCTTTGTCGGCAAGTCGGACTGATTGGATCGGCTCATGCGAACCACTCAACGGGGCGCAGGAGCGAGGATGGCCGAGATTTAGATGGCATCGGACCGGGAATGGAGCGGACCGAACAAAGCCCGGCCGACCGCCGGCGACCGACGAAGCAGCGGGCGCCGCTCCTGACCGCCTCCGTCGCGCCGGTCCGCACAAAGAGGCGTGCACCGTCGCCACGTGGACAAAGGGCTGCATTGCGCGCGTGGCCGCGCGACGGCCGGCGGCCGTGTTGCTGCAGCGGCGCTGATTTATTAAAACGGCGGACGAGCGGCGCTCTGTCGGCGCCGCGCTCGGAGCGCGCCGAGCGCCGTGGCCTCTGCAGCGGCCTCCGGTCGGATGGCCGGCCGCGGCGGCGATAGCGGGCCCGATAGCGCGCCGGTGCCCGCTTTCCAAACGCGGCCGCCGGTATCTCGTCATCCACGGAGCGGGCGGCCTGCAGTTTCCTCGCTGATGTCAACGGCCGGCCGGCTGGCTGTCGCGGGCCGGGCGCCGTTTCCCCGTTACTGACAGTGCTGGGATTTGCCGGCGCTCGGAGAAAGCCGCGTGGAGCTCGTGCTGTCAGAAACAAAGGCTAGGTGCATGCCGCTGCGGTGGGCGGGATGTATCATATCAAATATCGCGCTGGAGCGTAATACCCTTACATCAACCACGAAGCCATTCAGCTAGTTGTGATAGAGCGCTGACGTGCGACGCTAGGCTTCGAACGGTTTTCTATAAACGTACTCGGCCTGCTCCTGAACAAAGACTCGTCTGCGCTGTTCAGGTGACTGGCTCTCGCTGCTGGTGTGTTGACGATCCAGCCGCGCACCTGGCCGCCTCTCGCGATGCGGCTGTTGATGACCAGTGTTCATCCCTGTGATGTTTCTGGCGGCGCCCATGTCCGCCGCAGCAGTCTGCCCACCTGTCACGCCCCCCCCCCCCCCCCCCCCTGTGACGCACCTGACCCGTCCCGTCCGCCGCAGATCTGCGACTTTGGGCTGGCGCGGGTGGAGGAGCCGAACCGGCGCCGCCACATGACCCAGGATGGTGGTGACGCCAGTACTACCGGGCGCCCGAGATCCTGATGGGCGCCACCCACTACGACGCGGCCGTTGACATGTGGTCGGTAGGGCTGCATCTTCGCCGAGCTGCTCGGCCGCCGGATACTGTTCCAGGTGGGCGTCGCACAGCGCTGCTGTCGGACCGCGGACACGGACGGTGGGAGGCGGTCCCTGAGGTCCTGCGTCACGTGTTCATTGAAGGTTGCCAAGCCACGCCCACCCCGTCACACTCACGCCCATGCGGGCCCTGTTGGGGCTGGTCTTGCCCACAGTTTCAGGGCTGTGTTCAGTTGACTCGTGTTTCGGTGCGTTACTTAGTCGTGCGTCTAGTATCGGTCCGCGCTAGAAGACACTGGGCCTGACAGCGACTCTATCAGCAACGAATGTGATCTGACCTAACGTGACCCGGCATCGGCAGGCGTCAACGCCCATCCAGCAGCTGGAGCTCATCACAGACCTGCTGGGCTCGCCGGGCGCCGACGACATGCTGACGGTGTGCCAGGGCGCGCGCCAGCACATGCTGCGTCGGCCCTACAAGCCGGCCTCGCTGCACGTGCTCTACAGCCTCTCCAGCCAGACAAGTCCGGACGCCGTCCACCTGCTGGCGCAGATGCTCGCCTTCAACCCGGTCAGTGGCGACCGGTGATGTTTATTTACCCAGCGCCGTGTGACCGCGCGTTGGTCTCGCTCGCCTGCGCGCCCGGCTGTGCCGCCTCAGCTCCGGCCGGGGGGCGTACGATCCTCTGCCGTGGCCAGCTCCCGTTCGCGTGTCGTCGTGCCTGTTCGCGTGGCCCCACTGCAGCCTGCCCTGCGGTCAGCCTGTCGTGGCCGCCGCGAGAACATCCGCTGCGCGGCGCGCCGTACGGTCGGCTCGGGGATGAGGCCGAGTCGGCCAGGCGGCTGCCATACCGCGGTAGTGCCGACAGCCCCTCCAAATGCGATGGGGGATGGCACGGTCGGCTCGGGGATGAGGCCGAGTCGGCCAGGCGGCTGCCATACCGCGGTAGTGCCGACAGCCCCTCCAAATGCGATGGGGGTGGGGGATGGCACGCTGACCATAGGGGCCAGCGGTACAGGGGAGCCGATGCGTCCGGTGAGGGGAGCGGGAGGGAGCTAAGCCGGCTACCTCAACTAGTGATTACCCTCTGGGGACAACTGAACTCCAGTCGATATGATAACGAGGGGGGGGGGGGCACATGTGTGTGGGCGAGGTCCACACGTGCGTGTGTTCATCTTCAGGTGTGTCGTTTGTCTTGATATCACGGCTTACGCCTCGTCCCAGTCTGTACAGCTGGGCCGAGACACAACGCATCCCCGTCCAGTGGGTGGACCGGGGCTCTGTGGTGTGACTCACCGTCCTAGCGACATCTGCCCAGTGTTTCCCCACCCGCGTGAGGCCGGCGACGGCCACCGGTGCGTAGCTTGCCATCCGTGCCCCGACCGAGAACGATCAGCTCTCGCGCACGGCGGCGCACGCCAGACGGGGCGCGGCCGTGCGCCGCCGCCGGGGTCGGGTCAGATAGCCGTCCGGGCGCGCCGGCGTCGCCTCCCGACACCCCTCCCCCAGCGGCGCTCTGTGCCGGCGGCTGCCGACGCCGCGCCTGTCCCGGCCGTACGGGTGGGCAGGTGGCGTGCCTTCCGACGCGCGCCGTGTGTTGTGTGCGAATGCTTTACGGTCGGCTAGCCGGCTCGCTTCGTGCGGACTATCTGGCCACCGAGCCGTCTCCTATAATGACGCCTCGTGCGCGCACGTGTCGCGGTCGGCCGGAGGTGGGACGCCGGTGACGTCCGCACACTGCCAGACGAGTGAAACCTCGGATCGCAGCGGATGGCGGCAACAAAAACACTGAGGCTTCGGCGGGCGCGGGCCCGGCCGCCGGCTGATGTTGGCGGACGGATTACCCGATAGATAACATCGTGTTCTTGTCGGTTCCGGAAGCGGACGTCCAACTCAAGGACCGTGACTTTCCAATGTGGGCAACGACCGCGCCGCTGAAGGACGGACCGGGCCGGCCGCGGCGTGGCACTGGACTGGCCAGGGGTCGGCCGGTGGGGCGCCAGGGAGCGGCCGGCCCGCCCGACCACCTCCGCGGCCGTGAGGCAATCGGGACAGGTCACAAGGCCTCCTCTGTTGCTGGGAGCCGGCCCAGCGCAACCGCTCCACAACGGCCCGCTCGTGCGCCCGTTCGGTGAGAGGCGACTTCTGCCGATGTAGCCGCCAGGGCCTCACGTAACCCGCTTCACGTGCCTTAACCGGCGGGCTTATCTGATTCCGTAAGGCCTCGGGGACCACCCGTGACCGGGCCCGCACAGAGAGCAGTTGGGACAGGACAGCTCTCCGACCGCCCGCGTCACACTTCAAAACTACGCCGCACCGCACTGACGTCAAGCCAAAGCACGCCTTGCGCGGCATCCGTGTGGGCTCCGTTACGCTTACTCCGTGCACACGTGCCCGACAGGCGCTTATGCTGTTCCGGTGTGCGTTATTTATGACCCGTGCGGATCGGCGTGCTGGCAGTACACGGCGGCCGGTGCGCCGGACCGCCGTGCGACGGTTTGTCGAGCGGCGGTCGTGGCTGCCGCCCGCCGGCGCCGGACCGTCCGTCCGGGCCGTCCGTCCCGCCGTCCGGGCCGTCCGTCCTGCCGTTCCTCCTGTCACTCTTCAGCCCGCCGCGGACTCAACTGCTTCTCGGTTGCCGTGCTGCGCAGTGTCGTGCCACGCTGTGCTGTGCTGTGTTGTGTTTGGCATTGCCATGTTATGTCATGCGATATCGTGCTATGATATGCCATGCAGACTGGCGCCCTGTCTCCGGGTTAAGCGTTCCTGGTGCACTGTACTGCGCTGTGTTGTGCTATACTGTGCTGGTCGGCACTCAGTCCGTGAGGGAGACGGCTTTTCCACGCTGCGCTGCGTTGTGTTGCACTCTGTGCCGTGCCGTGCCGTGCCGTGCCGGGCTGACCGGCGCGTCGTTCCCAGGGGAAGCGGCTGCTGCGTGTGACAGACGCCCTGAGTCACCCGTACCTGGACGAGGGCCGGCTGCGCTACCACGCGTGCATGTGCCGCTGCTGCTGGTCGTCCGGGCCGCAGCGGCAGTACACCACCGACTACGAGCCGGCCGCCCATCAGCCGTTCGACGACACCTGGGAGCGCGAGCTCACCTCGGTCGTCCAGGTCAAAGGTGGGCAAGGGGGCGCGCGCGGCGCTGCTCGCCCGACGCCGGGCGGCGCTGCGAGCGGCAGAACACTGGTCGGTGTTCGTTGGCGTGTGGGTGGAACTGGGAAGCAGCGGGATGCAATGTGTAGGCACCGCTTGACTATGTTGCATCGCAACTGATTCTTGACAGCGTTGCAGATAATTTCGTCTGCATTTCAAATAAGCGCTACCTTAGTTCGGATAGTTCGCGCTATTGTGCGCTCTTGGTGATGAAACACTGTTGGTATTCTGGAAGGGCAGCGGCTTGAAAGGCACAAACATGCTTGACAAACGAATGTCGCATGAAGTGGTGCGGCTTAATTCGAAAAAATGGCGATGCTCTAGCATCTCCTTTCTGTCTTTTTTTCGTCGCTGCCCTGTCGCTACCGGCAAGCGGGTGCCGGGTTTTTATGTCTGCTCGTCTAGTGTGACCACTGACCGCCTGTGTCGGCGGCCGCGCCCATCTCCGTGTCTCGCCGCTCAGTCTGTCCTCTGCTCTCGGCTGACTGCCTCCCTCCCGACAGACCGGATGCGTAAGTTCATCGTGAACCACATGAGCCCTGAGAAGGTTCCGCTCTGCATCAACCCCCAGTCGGCCGCCTACAAGAGCTTCGCCAGGTGAGTGTGCGATGCTCTGTTACGAGGCCGCTGGCAGGTGCTGTGGTTGGGCCGCTGCGCTCATTCCTCTCTCCAATGTTGCGCAAGGTGTTGGCCTTTCTGGTGCCGCGTTGTGCGGTGCGAGAGGCGTCCGGGTGTCACATTTTCGTTGGATCCGCGTCCGGCCAAAGTTATGTTTGAGATAGACAGTTTGAAAAAGATGAGGCAATGGTAAGGTAAGGTAACCCGTACAGAGAATGCGTTCTCGTCGGAGAACGCGGACGTTTGTTGAGATGCGCGCTGTCTTGGCTGTTTGTTTAGCATGTTGGCTGAACTTCGAGTCGGCCGCACGCAGCAGCAGCCCTGTTTCTGTCTTGCCTTGGCTGCTGGACAGTGGAACAGCACAGTGGCAGGCTTGTTTGGGTCATCACAAGGCACAAACGCACCTTAGCGGATATCGTGATAATGTATTATTTGGAAGTAGCGCACATGGGACTGGCACCGAGGGCAGCGCCTTGTGATTTTCGTTTCAATATTTTACCCGCGTTCTGACCGGTCGCTCCTTTGCAGCTCGACGGTGGCGCACCCGAGCGAACTGCCGCCGTCGCCTCACCAGTGGGACGCGTTGACGGCGCTGGTGACCTAGCCCCGCTCTCTGACCTCGACCGGGCATTGTCTCGCCGCCTGCCCCCTCCCCCGGACCGGACAGCACGGGCCGAGGCAGCGCCGCCTCCACTGCCGTTAGGTGATAAGCGCCGGTGCGCTGAGCGGGCGCGCACCGGCTCGCCGCGCCGCGCCGCGCCACGCCGCGCGCCGGCCGACTCGGCGCTCCGATCTCAATGGCGGCCGCCGCCGCCCCCGCCTCTGCCGCTGCCGTCGTCCCCGCCGCCACGGCCGCGATCGCCGGCCCAGGATCTCGTGAATGATGCCGTTGAACTGGGACCAGCGCCGCGCGCGCGGGCGAATGGTGCGCCTCGCCGCGCGCGCGTGGATCTGTGTTGTGTGCGCGCGCTGGCCCGCCGGGCGCAGTGAAGCCGATGTGTCTGTCTTTCACTCGCGTAGCAGCTCCCCTCCGCCGGCCGCGCCCTCGGCCGCCTCATATCAGTCAGCCTGCCTCTAGTCGGGGCCGCGGTCGGCTGGCTGCCCGGCCCGGCGTCCGGCAGTCGTCAGCCCGGTCCGGCCTTAGCCGCCGCCGCGCCCCCTCTCATCTGTACATAGGTCGCTCGGACGTGCCGCGGTGCCCCTCTGACCCGACACAGCCCGACCTGACCTGACTTGACTCCGCGCGGGCTCGCGCGTTTTTTAGTCGCCGTGGTAGGTGCTCCGTAGTAAGCGTCTTCGTCGTTTCTACTTATTTTAGCTGTGTGTAGCGACTGGCCGGTTTTAGAATACGGGACGCTCGGAGTGCTCCCCGCCGCTCCCCACTAGGGTTATGTGTGTGAATGGTTTAGTTGCTTCCACGCCCGACCCCAAGTGCGACTTTCACGATTGTCTGTGATGTAATTTACAATCAAATGCTGTACATTGTGTGCATTACCGCTTCTAGGTGCCGAATATCTCGAGGCGAACCTCCCGATAGTGTCTGATGAAATGCTTCAAAATGGCTAGACGGTTTTATGTGGGTTGCACGATCCTCGACCGGACACACGAGTACGGTGGATGTTACTTCACTTATACGGCTAAGTGATGCAATTGTCGACTAATGATACACAGTGACCCGCCCATCGAATGTAAAACATTGTATATTAATACACTTTTGTATCCGCCCGGACAATGCGTTTGACGCCGGTATGAGCTATGGAAAGGGCGGAAGCTGAGGGCTTCCGCCTTTTGATCCTCACGATGTCCGCTTTCGTAACACTTGGAAAAACTCTGGGGTGGGGTGGGGGGGGGTCGAAGATGAAGGCCATCTTAAAACGGCAGTACATTGACATTTTTTAAAAGAAATGAATACAACAAAGCGAGGTAACCATAGCGAAATTGTTAGGTTGACTTTCGTGACACCTAGAGAAAAGTAACTTTAATGCCAAGGTAACACAAGAGCGTGGCACCTTGGGGTTGGTTCATTTGCAAAACAGATGCGACAAATGGGTTTCACATTGGTGCTCGTGATGTCCCACTTCAAGAACATGTGCAAACAAACCCAAGGTCCAAAGGTACGGGGTCACAAAACGCGGGGTATCCTGGCATGTATTCGTTTACAAAGGACATTCTAAGCAAGTTGGATAAGCATAGTGATGCTCATGATGTTCACTTTTGTCACACTTCAAAAACAGCTTTCAAGGTCAAATGTCAAGTAACAAAAACGATACTCCAGCATGCATTTGTTACCAAGAAATACAAGAAAATAATGTCTATTGATATAAGTGATGTCTGCCTTCGTCACATGTGGAAAACAAGCCTAAGGTCAGGGGTGTATTACTAAGTCACTCAAAATACGGCATTCTGGCACAGTATTCGCTAACTTAAAATTCATTTAAACGGTATCATATTGATGCTCCAGCTAGCCCTGCTTTTGTCTACTGGGAAAATATGAAGGTCAAGGTCACACAAAACGCGCATTCCTGATATTCATTTATCTATAAAGATATGCAACAACATAGGCCATAAAATGATCAATATGATGTCCGTCTTCGTTTCCCCTTGGTAAAACCAGCTCAAAAGTCAATGTGAAATGTTGAGCTCACACAAACGCGTTCTGGGTTACTTCGTTGGTATCATTTTTGTTCGTTAAAAGACCACAGGACAACATGTCTATCATAGTTGTGCTCGTGATTGTCTTTTTACGTCACATCTAGAAAAAGTGCAAGTGCAACAAACGCTGACACCATGAGTATGAATATTCGCACGATTGTTGTATCTCCTTACTAAACAAATAAATGGTAGGTCGGTACGGCGGTTTGTGCCACCTTGACCTCTCACCTTGAAAGTTGATTTTTTTGCACGTGTGACGCGAAACCAGGCACCAACGAGCATATCCAGTTAAACACTTTTGTTGATCTTAGGTAAACTAATAAATTCTGGGGTGTCGTATCAGTTCGACACATTTTTGTCGCATTTCTTCGTTAACAAAGAAATGGTAGTGTAGTGCGCTTTGTTTGACCTTGACCTTTGAAGTTATTTTAATGCAGATATGACGAAAGAGGATATCACGAGCAAAAACTGACATCCCTTTTGTTGCACTTCCTTTATGAGCGAAGAAATGTCACTGGATCCCATTTTTATGTAAGCATGATTTTTTATCAAGAAATTGAGCTTGTGTGGTTGTGACGAAGGTGAATATCGCGGGGATCGGTGTGATGCTCATTTTTTGGATTTCTCAGATAAACGAAGGCGAGGTTACTCAAGTTTTAACCTTTTATTAACCTGTAGAGTCCAAGCTAAGTGACATAGAGAAGAAAGGATTACAGAAGCGTGAGTAGCTCAATGAATTGACTTGGGAAGACAGCTGTTGGAGAGCTGAACTCAACGCTCAATTCGAACACGAACACAATGGCGTTTGAATTTTTTTCCTGTATCGTTCCGTTATCCTTTAAACCTTTTCCTTACTCCCTTAGTCATACGCTCAGGGTGGTTCGACACCCAGCCGGTTTTCTCCTTGAAATACTGGTACACGACTTATCATGTATTTTCATTTGATGAAGACTGCTGATAGAAATGGTAGCGTGCTGTGCAGGCCATAAAGAACAAGATGTAGCACTCACAACACTCAGGGATATAATCAACACCTACACACTGGTACTAGCACTGGAAAACTACAAAGACCGACTGTCCATCGACAGTCACATTTCATCCCGTCTAACCCGGGATGCAAGGCCTAAGTCCTTACATGCTAGAAGAGGCACGGAGTCTCAGCAGCACATGTAGCGCTGGCCCTCGCCAATCCTGGCCAGAGCGAGTGACTCGAATTCTATAACCAAACATTTTATACCGCCGGAGAGTGGTCGGTAACGGTTGGGTAGTGTCAGCCCACCCGACGCTGAAGAGCAGTTGTTCGCCAGGCGTGAGTGACGCAGTTGCTGTGCTGGGCCACCGTTCAGTGGTGACGCCCTGCTCCTGTGCCCGCCTTCGCGTGGCTTCGGACGCTGCAGCGCATGACACGACGCGGCGGCCGTGTCAAGCCGCAGGGGACGCCGTGACGTCCGGCAGTGGCCACGCGGTGGCCGTGTTGCTACCAGGGACGCTGTGACGTCCGACGGAGGCGACGCGGTGGTCGTGCTGAGCTGCAAGTTGCGTGGGTCTCGTAACATCGAACGCGGTCCCCCCTCCCCCCGGCAGGCCTCCGCCCTCCGGGTGGACAGTCGTTAGCCCTGAGCGCCGGCCCCCGGGACGGGCCGGTTCGGCGACACTTCCGATGGCGTCCGAGCGTAGACCTTGAGCGCAGGTTTTCGGGACGGGCCGGTCCGACGGCCTGCCTTGTCCGGTGGCTTGGTGAAAGTTGTCGGTCGCTGGGTCGGACTGTGGCACAGCTCTTATTTCCCACAATATCAGTTGATGGACATCAATGCACCGTAGTGGGCGAGCAGTACTAAATAATGATTATATTGGCAGTGCTTAATATAACTGTTATTCACCATTACAACGTCGTTTCACCAGTATCTCGTGGCATATCGTAGGTTGTTCACACAGCATAAGAACGTTGGACTGGTGGCACCCAAAAAACCCGGAGCTGAGTGTTTTTCTGACATTAGGTTCAAACCATGACACCGAATCAAGTGAAAGATATCCGCGAAGAGATGAGTCTGGAAAGTATAATGGATAAGGCCCATGAATTTGCCCCCCCCCCGCACCCTGAAAGCGCAAAGTTTGACCCTGTTTTTAAGTCTGCAGTAGTAGTGCCGTTTGTAGGTAAAGGCTGCGGAAGTTTTCGCAGTTGAAGTACAATTGAAGCGTTGTCGCGTAGAACTATTGCCGTCGCAGCTCTGTCGGTCCACGTTTTGCAACAACACTATAGCCCCCCCCCCTCCCCGTTCCTATATGAATGGCTTCGCGACAATGGCAAAGGTGATTTTTAATCTGGTGTGTTTTCTCTCAATGATGACGGGCAATGAATACATTTTAAAAATGGGAGCACTACGTAAGAATGTGGTAGCGCTGCCCACTATTTCCCAAACTGGCGCAAAAATGAAATAGACTGGCGCAGACAAACGCAATACGGGTGTTTTCGGTTCTGCGGGTCGCTCGCGATCTCAGATATCTTCGTTTCTATTTACATTACTGGACCGAATCCACGGTTCGAGCTAACCAACCTTCCTAGCCCCATACTAAGTGTAATGCCCTTGCGGCATTGAAGCTCAGCAAGGCGGTGATGCTGACTTGTTGGTGACAAGCAAATAACTCCGTGGGGACCCGTCAATTTCTGATTAACTTTGCAAATGAAGTTTCGGGGGAAAATTTCTGAGCCAGTATGCATCAAGCAGTTCACCTGTAAGTTATGCTTGTTGCTGTCATGGGGCTCTGTTCCTTATTCGGAGATGGAGGTTGTATATCATTGCCTGCTGCTCACCTGGGCAAGAAGTGTGGACCACAGGAAATTAAGCAAATTAGTTGTTGTTTGTGGATCATACATGGTAAAAAGACAATTGTAGGAGCTTTCTCATAGCTTATTTTTGTATAAAAGGCACCTGTGATATTTATGCCTGTGAATGGACTGTCCAGCCCATCATGTGATGTTGTTCTCTCAAATAGGTTAGCATGCATGATAAGCATATAACATGGTATCATGACCATATATATGTATGTACATGTATATGTTTATGCATACATATATATATATATATACATATATATATACACATATATATATATATATATATCACCATATAGCATGATTTAAACAAGGAATACAACTTTTTAGCATCAAACTGTCACAGTGCCTGCTGCTAACACTGAAAAACTACAAGTGAGGAGCTGCTTACAATGTTAGGACTTTTCAATGATGCAGAATGCTTGAATGGCCATTGCAATGAAAGTAATTTATGGAAATAAGCTAATGAGTTAATGTATAGGTGACAGGAAATTTTGTCCTGACAACCTAGCAAATGAAACTTGCAAAAAGCTGCAAACAAAATCAGTCATAGATTACATGAAGTTTAATTATAACAAAAATCACACTGCATTGTTTGATGCTTGCTCAATTACATGAACTGCTAAACCAGCAAATAACAGCCTAACAGGAACAGCCAAACAGGAACAGGTATATAGTACCGATTAACTCACAGTCTCTGGAAAAATTGATAGCAAGATGATGTAATGATGATAGAATAAATGATGGGCAGATAGCACTAACAACATAGAATGGGATATGTGATGAACATAGGATAGCAGTGTTAGCTGCTCTTTACCCATTTAAAACCATATATCCAAGCCATTTGGGGTGTTGTGATGCCATCGATGTAATATGATTTATCTTATTTCAGCTGTTATCAGTACTTTGGCAAAGCTGCAAAGGTATGCACCTTTCGGATTACTCCTTCTCATCTCATTTTGTAGTGATGGAAGCATCCAGCCTGAGCTCCACACCAGGTTTGTTATATGATATGAAAGCAGAGGCTTTACATTTTGGTAACTTTGTTGTATGGTAGATTGTTGGGCATGTTGTATCAGTTATTTACATGCTTTCTGGTTAATGCTTTAAGGTGTAACAATTTGTCACATCTGTCTCAGGTAAATTGAAATAGATTATTATCTGGTAGCATGTGTTGCATTCAGTAATTGATCATAGCCTTTAGGTAACATGTTAGTGGATTGAGTTTGCATGTACAAAAAAGTATATCAGTCTTTTTGAGTCAAAGGTCTGTTCTTTCAGGTTTGTGGTGTGAATTGCAACAAGGTCACTTCTTCAATGAGTATAATATGGAAGGAGTATCTGCAGAGTTTAATGAAAATCTATCTAGAATTAAAGCAGGTAAGAGTTGTGTTAGTGTGAACTGACATATTCACCATGTGTAAATTGGGTTGTCTGATGAGCTTTTAAGTATGAAGTGATGAATCATGGCTAGTAGCTTCGTTTTAAATTTTAGCAAGTTTGAAGTATTGCATATCATGTGTCTTTTCTGCCTTTGATTGCTTGTTCTGAGGCATTGATATTAAATATTATCTTTACCAAGCTGTACCTTTTTCAGACAACCTGGCAAAAACACTCAGCATTTTAAAATCCAGCACTGCTGTCAGATCTCTCAAGATCAAGCTCACAGGAAACACTCTGCATGTCTAACTTTTGAAATAGAGTCTGTGAGTAAAATCAACTAAATGTTTGGCTTGTGTATATCATGTGCATTTTGCATATATATATATATAGATATAATATTATATATATATATATATATATTTATATATAGATATGTATGTATATTATTATCCAATATATGGTATGCTACATATATAAGCACATAGCTTATAGCCTGCTATATATATATAATATATATATATATATATATATATATATATATATATATATATAGATATATATATATATGGTGTGGAACTGGCCTGTTGATCTTACATCTGCAGTCATCTTCATATTCCTGTTATTTCCCTGTTTTTACATATGATGCTCTGGTAGTGCTGTTAGTGCACAAGCCTTTTTGGAGCAGTTGTATGCCATGCTGATTCATTTGATCAGTGTGTTTATTATTATATATATTGTGTTCCTTTTGGGGCATTTAACTATGAGTTAGAGCAGTCAGTGCTCCAGTGTTATTGTGGGCTCTCAGCTTCTTTATTCGGCGGAGCCTCCGGCCAGGCCGTCCAGTCGTGCCTCTCTCCGATCTTCGCCGATGGTCGGATGGAGATGGGGCCGGCCGGCCGAGCTGGACGGCGCCGTTGAGCCGTCACCCCAGCCACGTCCCGTGACCGCTCGGTCCCCCGAGCCGTGTGGCCGTACCGTGCACCTGCACCCCCAGGTGCCCGAACGCGGCTGACCTGCGGCGGCGCGCGCGGGCAGCGTCGCAGACGTCTCTGGTGCCTCTGCACGCACGAATCCCGGTGGCAGTGCTGCCGCGCCGGCTCTGGGCCTCCTACGCCGAGCGCGCATGCCGCAGTTCCAGGTCAGCTGCGACCTGCCGCCGCTGCGCCTGCTGCGACCCGTGGTCGAGCGCATGCGCGCGCTCGGCCCACGCCTGACCGTGTCGGCCAGCCATGCCGGCCGCCTCCTGCTGCGCGTCGAGTCGGACCAAGGCGTCTGTGGCCACCACTTCTGTGGCCATGCGCACCCACCCCGCAGGTGAGCCGGCCGCCGACCGTGTGGGACGGGTCACGGTCACGTCACGGCCGCCGGGGGGCTCCCGTGATGAATGCTCGGGTGGAAGTAAAGTGATTCGCGGTGATGGTGGGATCGTTGTCGAGTACTTTCAACGGGAACGTGAGAGCCTGTTGGGGTGTATTCTTGGAGAAATAACGTGTGTTCAGTGTGAGTGGGGTTCACGTGAATGCAACTCCTACAACGCAAGCTTTGGAGTGGGCTTTTGCCAGCTTGAATTTGATTATAACTGATTACTGTTAGTGCGTGCTATTGACTGCGTCGTTCTCCCTCGCAATCCTCGATTCGGGAACCGTAAAAAGCATCACAAATCGCTCTAGTTTCCATGTGATATCCTATCCATTTTATAAGCGTGTTGTGTGATTTGTCCGTCACCCATTTGAAGACTGGTGCGCACCATGATTTCGTGGGGCTCCGGGTGGCCTGCACCGGGTTCGCTGTGTGTTGATGCCGGTGACATACCAAACGCTGAGGTTCGTGGGGCTCGGGTGGACCTGCACCGGGTTCGTCTGTGTACTGATGCCGGCTGACATACTGAACGCTGGGGTTCGTGGGGCTCTGGGTGGACCTGCACGGGTTCGTCTGTGTACTGATGCCGGCTGACATACCAAACGCTGGGGCAGGGCATGGCCCAAGATCAGGGGCGGACCA
>NW_023596225.1:14310131-14474748 GCF_011947565.3 Pollicipes pollicipes
TCAAACTCCAGATCTGTGCTAAATGTGGCCCCAGACCTCATCGCGCAACCGCCTTGAACGTGCATGCATGCTCTAAACAAAAGGTCACTGGTCTTCATTTTAGGTCAGAGTCCTTGTTTGACCTTTAAAGGTGTTGGTGACCAAAGACCTCCAAGACTGTTTTGGTTCTTGAATTCGAATAAGCACCAAGGCTTACGCCAGGCGGTTGTTCCTAAAATTAAAATGTTGAACAGGGTGATTTAAGGTCAGCGACCTACTCTGTCCTCAAACACGTCCATGGAAGGTGTCTGCTGAGGTCCCTATTATAGAAAATAAATAGAAATGAACGTCAGAAACTACCCCATAAAGCGATCTCTCCATTAAAAACGCAGACTGTTTTCGAACTCATTCTGACCTTCCTACCAGATCCAAGGTTGGCTGAATATGTTGCAATCCTAATTACATTTGTTCATTGCCTACGAAACTATTTAAGATATGTATGGCTTCGTCTAACACCCCGTTGTCGCATCAGATCAAGGAGTTCCCTAGAAATTTTCAGTTTGCCACTGACTGCCTTGACCTGAACAGGCTAGCGACCTTACAAGGTACATCTAATTTCGTGTACGAAAATATTTACTATTCAATTGCCTACAGCTATGCAAAGTGTGAAAAACCTTCGGGGAGTGGGTCAATTAATTCCCAACCGAGCACGTGTTGGAGGGGATGTTTCACATTTAAAGATATTGAAGCAAGCATCAGGTAAAATGAAACAATCTCACATGTAGCTATTGGTATATATATATATATATATATATATATATATATATATATATATATATATTATATATATATAATATATATATATATTTATATTATATATATATATATATATATATATATTTCTTATATATATATATATATTTAATATATATATATATATATATATATTTTATATATATATATATTTATATATATTATATATATATATATATTGTATATATATATATATATATAAGCAAAAAAGACCGCCTAGACAATACACTTTCTGTTAATAAATACGCCCCTCGATTCGTCATTGTTTGGTTGTGTTATCGTACCTTGCACAGCATTGATTGACGGCCGTTATGTTGGAAATCGTGCTCACCAGCGCCAAATATGAACGACTGGACCATCATGTTTTTCTTGACTTTGATCATCGCATGACATATGAAATGGTGGGATTTTAATGGCATCACTATGACATCATGAACGCTAAGGTGACCCTAAAATGCTTTTCCCAAAATAGCAGGTAGCTCAGAACTAGAGGAATTTGGTCTTAAGAGGGACGCGGCCTGAACTTCAACAAATGGTCTTCAAGATGGCTATTTCATTTCAAAGCCCCATAGAAATGTGGAACACCTCCTGTAAGATATTTTAAGTTGGATTACATAATGGGCCCACAGTAGATTACAGGCACACCTTACAACAACTTGCGATATGTTTCAATGATACTCAGCTGATAGGCTCCTTGTGGTTTTCAGATTTTACGCGTTTGAATAATACACGTGATTAGATAGTGTTGTCGTTTAAAAGTTTACTTACAACCAAAATGGCCAGCATGACATGTCAATCAAACTATTGCCAATAAGCCTGCCCAATTCTCAGATTTACCTGGGCCCACTTGCTCAGAATTTGCGACTACGTAAAACAAAAAACACGACAAGGCGTTTGCCATTAGCATATTTTCCGCATTCAAGATCTTCCACTCCGATGACAGCACACCCGCCCGTTAGTTCACATGACAGTCAGTTACCTACGGCTCTGTTCTCCGGTCAGCTTTCTGGACTGTTTACCTGTGTTCTGGTCCCGAGTGCCGACACCACGCTCCCCACTTTTCCTCTGGTTGCCCACGCCCTCACTGCTTCTGCACCAAGGGTTCTTTTTTAATGTGTTAACTGCGTAACCAGGCCGCCAGTCATCGTCTTGTACCACTTGGCACAAGAAGCTGACCGCCCTTTTGCGCCAATACACTGCCAGTCAGTAAGTCATCCTCACTCCCTGCTACAGTTACCATGGCCCTCACTTTGGCTTGGTAAAGGCGAACAAGGCCGACTTGGTCCCCGTGTCCTTGACCCGCCACCTGTCAATATGTGCTGTGTCATTGCGATGGATGGTGGCCATGTGCAAGGGGCATATCAGCTTCCCACGGCCTGGCAAGGGGCATCCCAGCTTCGCACGGCCTGACAAGGGGCATACCAGCTTCGCACGGTCGGGCATGTCCGTGGAGGACTTCAGTATGTCGACAAGTTTCGTAAGGTTCAGGTGTGGTTGGAGGCATGATGGAGTATCCTTTGAATGATTTAAGTTGCAGGACAATCACTGCGGTGACATTGCAGAATCAGGTACCTGACCTTAGATTCGTAACGCATCTCAACAAAAGATTCGTCTGAGGGAAGGGAGGAGGACCCAATGTGTCACCAAAGCACGGGGCCGAATGCCCTACTGTTTTGCATGGTGAAAGGCCTTTGAGCCTATAAAAGAGCTCCTACCGACCAGTAAAGAACACCTGTCAGTTCATTAGGAGCACCACTACAGGCATGTAGGGGCCCCTTGCCACTGAGCTAGTAGGCGTCTCTACAAGCCGCCAAGAATGCCCACCTCCACTGCCCCCAGCAGGGGCCCATGTTAGAGGCCGGTTAGACCCCCCACGGCAGAATAACGGCGGAATTCAATTCAAGGCACTGGGAGGGGCCCTTTAATGCGTCCGTATGGCCGTGCGGCCCTCATCCCAAACAGACAGTGGGTTACCAGCAGGGTAGGAGATACCTCCCTGAACGTTCTTTAAGGAGCCACCGCCTGCTACTGCAAAACATCCGTCTTGACCTGCCAAAGGGCACCCGTCAGGGCGGGCACAACAGCATCTAACGGACAAGAAAAGACCTTGCTAAAAGGGCCCATCGTTGGACAATCTGAAATCTGGCTGTCGACTTGCAAGAAGGCCCCGCCTGGAGAGCGAAGACAGGCCGGCAAGGGCGCGGGGGGGGGGGGGGGCGGGCAAGGGGGACTCTGCGTAGCCTGGCTGCGAGTGGTACACTCCCAGGGAGATCAAGGGTCTGCCACAGATCTGCCGCTCCGTCCACTCGGCCCAGATCGTGGCGGGTCTAACTGACACTGATATGAAGAGCGATGCTCCTTGCCACTCTCTAGGCTGGGTCTTGTCTGGACGAATATGGTGAGTTGTCTAGCTGCGATACAATGTCGAAATTAATTCGTCCTTTTTACGAAGCAAGATTTTGATGGATACCAGTGGTTCGTATATCATTAGCTCCATAGACAATACTGAGTCTCCGAAAGTAGGAAATCACGAGCGGATTCCGCCTGCTTAGCCGCATGAAGAAGCTACGCCGTCGGCGCCTGGCCGCGTGAAGAAGCTACGCCGTCGGCGCCGGCTGCGCCGCCACCCGTGACGTTCACGTTGACCCGTATCTCAACCTAGCCGTTCAATGTTCAGGATCACTCGGATACGTGTTGCGCACAACGTTGTTCCATGCACTTACAGGACATCGAACAAGCCCTAACTTACCTGTGGTTTGCTCCTGCTTGCTGCACGGAGAACAGCCACCACTGGTATCCTCATCCCACCGCCTCCAACAACATAACCTTGGTTCGCATCTCAATGATGCAGAACGTGTCTTACTACGCTTTCCAAAGATTTTGCTATTTTGAATCGGCTGCCTCCACTGCAAGGCTCGTGCGTGCGTGGACGCTATGTTTATCGTAACTCGAGCTTTACGCCACGTTTCGAGGGCGTTGGCCAAGCTGGCCATCGCACGGCTCGCTTCTCCTGCGTATACAAAACATGCGTTCCTGTCGAGTGGCGAATCACGCGCTCCGCTCGCGCGCACTGTGGCGGACACGGGTATCAGACGGGTATGAATTTATGTTATGGGTTATCAAAAAGCTGAACCGTTTGTGTGAGCAAATTCGACGGAAATCCGTGCACCTGTCTGTGCTGCGTATCTGGCTAAAGAAATGCGTGCAGACAAAAGGCACACAGACAGATAAACGCACACTTGGAAATTAGCCAATTAGATAAGAGAATCCAGCTTGCTTCGCTGTGCGCTGGGGCAGTGATGTTGGCGTCGGAAGTTCGCCGCCAGCGTTGTGACGTTCATTCGTGTCTCAATAACACGAAGTCGATCTCAGTTTAGACACATGCGCAACCAGAATTTTCCTCGCTGAGGCCAAATGTCAAATGTCCTACAAACTCCTGCGAATTGCGACCAAATTTCTGCTAAATAGCCCAGCATGTAGTGCAAGCCTCATGGCTCAGGGGGTGGGGGGCTCCTCTCCCCCCCCCCTCATCCAGCCACCCTACGGTCCACTTGGCTATGATGCCGAATATATATTTGAAAACTTTTACACCGATGAGCCCTTCGGGCACCTTGCTCGTGTAAGCTGTTTTGGCATACCGGGCACCAAATATTTAGTTGTAGTTGTGGTTCATGCTTGCCTTGCCGACGTCGTTGCGGCCGGTATAGCACCGCCTCAATCCACATAACTTCTGTTCGCATATGAGGGATCCACATCAAGTCTTACTTGGGGTTACGAGCACCCCCGATCCACCTTACGACCAGAATGCTGTCTACGCCTCTGACCACGCCGCTGCACCCACTCGTCTGTGAGAGCTCCGCAATTCGCCGGCGTCGCAACAGTCGGCGAAATTACCTCGCACATCGACCGAATCAATGGCCCGGCACACATTGACGGCCAGGTCCGCGGCGTCATCGGCTCATGACGTTTATCCCAGACCTCAGCCGACAATACCTGAGCTCTGACCGCCCAGCGGGCAGGCCGTACCCATGATACCCACTCAGCGGAATCAACTACGGTCGTGGTGAAAAACCATACAAATGATCTTCCTCAAGCCCGGCGCAATGCATGTCAATTTTCAACGGATTTCGTCCGGAAATTCCGTTGCTGAGTGACAATTTAAGCTGGCGCTCTTCGACTCGAGAAGAAGCGGCTTGATTCCGCTGTCGGATTTTGATAGCCATAGCGTACTGCTTTTGACCGTCTAATAATTCTAGTATTATGGTCCCCTCACCAATAACTTCTATCAGCCGTTAAGAAACAGGTTAGTGATGCTATACGTACATCTCGAAATAAAGCCAGGATGCGCGTACTTGCTCATCGGTGTTCAGGTTAAAGGGAATGTTCCATATTTAAAGGCATTGAAGCACACATTAGCTATGATGAAATGAGCTCATTTATGACTCTAAGAATACTTTGAAGAGGAAAAGACTGCTCTAGACAGCACAACTTTTCTGCTCAATAAATATGTTATTCAGTACATAATTTGGCGCCGGCCCATTCACATTCACAGCCGCCGGGAGCGGCTCGGGCCGGTGGCATGTCGGTGCCACTGTTCCGGCCCGTGGCCCGCCTGGCCATGTTGCTCGCGTCGTTACACCTTGCACAACATTGATTGAGAGCCTATTGACGGCCGTTTTATCTGGAAATCGTGCTCATGAACGCTAGATATGAACGACTCGGCAATGATCTTTTTGGCCTCGATCGCCAACGGAATGCCAAGATTTAAATGATATTATGGCACATGGATGCCTGAGTGACCTTGAAGCCGTCTTCCCAAATTAGTATGCACACCTTTGCGGGCCTTTCGCTCAGAAACTAGAGAGGTTTAGGTCTAAGGGAGGGCAGGGCTGCAAACTGCACCTAATTATCGTCAAGGTTATTTCAGGTCAAAATCCCATACAAACATAGAAACTCCCTTTAATATTTCACCACGTGAAGACTGCCTGAATCTGCATAATACTTGTTTTATTTCAAAATCGATTAATGGAAAATTTGAAACTATTTCTTCACGACAGCATAATATTAATGTTTAGGATTGCAGACCTAACAACTTATGCCAGGCTGAAGGCTCCTGACGGCGTGCTTGACGTAGCTACGGCTGTCTTCACGTCAACCGATTCCACCATGACGAAAATTGTTTGCAACCCGACCACATCCAGGCTCCAGTACAAGTCTGTTGCGCTCGTCCGTCCAGCGTCCGCAGCCGGCAGCCGGCGCTGCGCGTGTGCGCGTCATCACACGCACGCCGGCCCGGCCGCATCGGCCGCCGAGCGACTCCAGTGGGCCGCCGGCTGGGGTCCGGCTCGGGGCGCGACACGGCCGCGCGTGGCGGCCCGGCCGGGCCCGCGGCAGTTGCCGAAACGGCACTGACTGACGTGGGCCAGGGCAGTGTTCGGAAATCCGCGCTTTGGTGGGAGACCCCAGCCAGTGGACACGCACGTCGTCTGCTCGGTGAGACCGCCACCGGCGACACCGCAGCCGGCGAGGATCGCCCGCCACCTCTCCAGGCAGCGCGTCGCCCCCGGCGGCTCGGGCCGGTGGCATGTCGGTGCCACTGTTCCGGCCCGTGGCCCGCCTGGCCGTGCTGCTCGGCCGCCCTGCCTGTCAGCGACGTCATCAGAGGCAGCGGCCCGACGGGTCACCGCTTCACCAGCTGTCCCAGTATGTTGGCGCTGCTGACGGGCGCTGCTACACGCGGCGATGACCTCCGCGTCGGTGTTCAACCTGGCGAGAGAGTCCCGCAGTGGCGAACCGGGTGTTCGGCATCGTCAGCATCGTGTTCTACAACACCGTGATCGTCGTGCCGCTCAACGTCCTCTTCCTGGTCAACTGGTGGCGGGGAGACCGGGTCGCTGGCCTGCTGCGGGAATGCGGACGGCTGGTGGAGGGCGCGCCCAAGAGGAGGCTCCACATGGTCGCTGCGCTGCTGTTTCAACGGCCTGCTCGAGTTGCTGCTTGTCATACGATTTGCTACGATCGCCCCCACCGAGCGGTGGCTGCCAGGGTGCATTGGCTGCTATTACTGCGCTCTACGTTTCCTGTTGCTCTGGCAAATTCTGGCGCTGATGATGGACATTGCCGACATATTCCAAAGCGTCACCTCGACCCTACAGCAGCTGGTTGAGGGCGACGACGAAGAGATATCTTGGTCCCCGGCGCACCACCTTCCCACCGAGTGGGCGCCGCCTCTCGCCAGAAACGAGCAGTCCTCCTGCCGGAGAAGCCGGCGGGGAGTCGCACCCCTCCGCCCCCGCCGGCGTGACGTCACAGGCCGGTGTCACGGTGTTGCTGTCTGCCAAGGGGACGGCCCGGCTGGCCGCGGGCTCGGTCGGCGCCCCGGCGTCGCCGCGGTCCGACCCCGACCTGCTGAGCCGGTTGCGCGCAGTCCGCCGCCGCCACGCGCGCGCCTCGCACGTCGTCGACCTCTTCAACCAGGCGTACGGCGTGCAGCTGCTGGCGCTGACGCTCTTCTACTTCGGCATGACAGTGGGCGTAGTGATGCCGGAGTTCGAAGCCGTCACCTCCTCCTGGCGCCACGTCGGCATCCTGTCGCAGATGGTATCTGGGTTTCTGAACGTCAGCTTCCTGTGCCTGGCCGGCGACCGGGTGGCGTCCAGCGCGCAGCAGTCACTGGTCGTGCTGCACGACCGGGTGACGGCCGACCCGCTGGTGCAACTGGAGGCCGTGGTCACCAGCTGCCAGGCGCGCGCCACCGACGCGGCCGTCAGCGCCGCCGGCTTCTTCCGCGTCAACAAGGGCACGTTGCTGTCGCTGGTGGCCGCCCTCCTCACGTACGGCGTCATCCTGATGCAGCTGAACGCTTAGTGGGACCACGCCTTCCTCACCTACGGCGTCATCCTGGTGCAGCTGAAGGTCCAGTAAGACCTCCTGCATCGCTACGGCGTTTTCCTGGTGTAGTTAGACGCTTAATATGGACGGACGCACCACTACTGTACGGCATTCTTTTGTTGCAGCTGTGTGCTTAGTGTACCTCACTGCCTACCTAGTTAATGTGGTGTGTCGTCCTGGTACAACTGAACATCTACCGTCCGTTCTTGCAAAACACACAGTATTATTCTGATGCAGCTGAACGTGTTTTCGGTAACGTGTGTCAAACCATCTTGTGTAGTTATTCTTGGTGGTGCTGAACACCTGGCGTCGTCACAAACCTGACGTAAGGCATCACCCTGACAACACTGCGTGGATATTATAGCCAGCCGCCTCTCACATCACATCATCCTGGCGTAGCTGAAGGTCCTGCTTCACGTATGTAGCTGAAGGTCCTGTGTGACTGCCTGTCTCACGTATGTAGCTGAAGGTCCGATCTGACTGCCTGTCTCACATATGTAGCCGAAGGTCCGATCTGACCGCCTGTCTCACGTATATAGCTGGAGGTCCTGTTTCACGTATGTAGCTGAACGTCCCGTGTGACCGCCTGTCTCAAGTATGTAGCTGAAGGTCCGATGTGACCGCCTGTCTCACGTGTGCGCATACCTACGGCATCCTGTTGGTACTATCGAATACCAAACGTGAAAGCATGGCAACACCCGATGCATAAAGAAGTAAAAACGGCTGTAAAACTGCAACAGCAGCTGACTAACAGTAACTGTTAATACCCTTATGCAGACGCTGTATGCCAAGGGGGTGCAAAATAGTATCACTATTAGTTCTCAACTACCTATCCAACGGATGTGTCACACTATCATGCACGGGGGTGGGCGGAGACTATCAAAACTTCCCACACAGGGTCACACGGCTGAAACTTGATTATGAACGTTTCGGGGTAGCTACACCTTCGGCCATGCTCCCCCCCCCCCCCCCGCCCTCCTAATTGACCGCTCCTGGTTTGCACAATCCAGATTAAAATGCATAGAACATTCGGAAGAGAACGGTCAAAAGGGACTTCAAGGATCCCCGTCAGCGCTGCTCGCGGAAGCGTCGTTCAGGTGGGTCTGCGGATCCCCACAAAACTTACAAGTCAAAACTCGCTTTGTGACTATTTGGGCTGGTCCGGTACATTCCATGCGTCCAGTGCATGTCCAAACGGTTTTTTGAACGCATCCACGCCGGGAAACTAGGAGATGAGCCGCACACCAACAATATAACGCATCAAGATTAAATGCTGTACATTTCGCTTTAGAGCACAGGCATCGTCGCTAACAAGATGTTGAGTTGTGGCGGCGCCTCGGCACGTCTGAACGGGCATCGCATTTTGATGGACGCTGCTGCATGCGATCGTTTTACTTATCGACAGCAAAGATATATTTTGTGTAGCCTTGTTCACGAAACAGGTTCTGTTGCGTGCATCTGATTTGTCGCCACCATCATGTACATGTGGTAGAAAATAAATCCGTCTCGCTAGCGGCACTTCATGAAACGTGGACTGGTGCTGCAGCAGCATACTGAAACGACAGGTGGAATCATTACTTTTCTATTGGTGAGTTATTCATGCACCTAGCCACGCAGTAGCAGTAAATGCTATTCAAGTCTGCACCGCCTGTTGCATCAACACGGGAGAGTCCCACAATCATTATTACAGTCGCACCCCAGGCAAATGTCTCAGACGAAAGACACTTGCAAGAAGCAGCCGGTTCTCTCCAATTGCGGCGGACTCTCTTCAGGCTCACACCGCGCCCTACCGGACTCGATCGAGCCCGCTAGCTCACGGCTCATCTCGCTCACGACCCATCCAAACACCACGGCCGGCTCGGCTCGGCTCGGCTCAGCTCCACATGTTCCGACCGCCGCGCGCGGCGCCGCATCAGAACATGTCTGAGCCCTTGCGGCGGAGGCGGGCCTTGAGTCCGGTGGCGCGGTACTCGGCGCGCTCGGTCAGGTACCGCTCGGTGCACTCCTGTCGGAACTCGGCATTCTCGTACCAGTGCGTCAGGCACGAGCGCAGCGCGTCATTCTCGTTGCGACACTTGTAGACCATGGTGAGCCCGTTGTCGCTGCAGCAGCGCGAGAAGCGCTCGGCCAGCTCGGTGCACTTGTCGCTACGCGCTCGCTCGCGCATGATCTTCGGGATGAGCACTTCGACTTCGACGCGGCGCAGCGAGCGGTCGGCTGGGTCGCCAAGCCCGTGTGGTCCACCAGCCATGCGCGCTGGCAGCACGGTGGCCGGCTCCGGTGCCGCCGCTTCGCTCATCTGTTGGCGCAGCAGGCACAGTCAGGTCATGGTCGCGCAGCGGACGAACAGTAGGAACACAGCATCAGCACTGACCCACCACACACTGAGGCACCAGGCCAGCATAAAACATAGCTCTGGGGCAAAGTGGGGAGTGGAACAGGTTGGGGTAAAGCATAGGGCATGACAGGACTGATCATTGCTGGAGTAGTGCGTTGAGACCCTGGGAACCTTTAATTCTCCAAAGGTTTCATAAAAATCACACTGGAATTATGGTGCACACTTTACTTTGGGCTCCAAAACTGTTCTGGCTGACTCTGTAATCTCAGGGGATATCTCTGCCAATGTCATGTTAGGTATTTTCTTTCAACAGCCTGGGTTAACTTGTGTAACAGGGATCATGCCAGATTAGCCTCAAATGAACAATCAACATAATTGATTATGCTAGAAGCTAGTAAATGAGAACCATGGATAAATGACTACCAGGCAGCAGTGTGCATTTTAACTCATACAAACCCCATATGAATGAATACAACTCCACATATGAAAATGGACAATAGCAAGACCCATTA
The DNA here is from genome assembly GCF_011947565.3 of Pollicipes pollicipes. Classification (NCBI taxonomy): domain Eukaryota; kingdom Metazoa; phylum Arthropoda; class Thecostraca; order Pollicipedomorpha; family Pollicipedidae; genus Pollicipes; species Pollicipes pollicipes. Next base: position 14,320,665 of record NW_023596225.1, read on the forward strand.
TGGTATGGAGTTCACTCAGCATATATGAAGTAGCTTAGTCAATATAGGTAAGATGCTTGCTGCATTTTTGGATTATGCCAGGTTCAGCATAAGTTCTTCAAAGATGTGGAAAACAATAGGTCAATTCAACATGGTCACAGGTATGCAATTGCAATATTTTCAAGTGACATATATGACAAGTTCATAAACTGGTAAGGGACTGGTCTCCAATTGACATATCACTCGCCCATAATATTTAATTGTGTATGGCAACTCAGGAATTTGATGTAAGATGATGCAAAACTCAACTTGTTAGTTGTATTATGGAAGCCTACATTAAATTAGCAGAGCAAGACTCGTCCGGAATGTAACACCTTATCACTCACCTTGTGAACACGAAAGCAGAAATCTAGAGCTAAATCTCCTATTCTGAGTGGACAGCACCCCTCCGCTTCAACCAAAGACGAACCACTGATGGCAAAAATCGGACAGCAGCCGCTTCCCGCACCCCCCTCGACAATCAAAATATGACGACACGCTTGCAGTGACCTGGCATGTTCAACTTGCCTTATGAAATTCACCACAAAAGTCGCAATAGCGCCGTATTTAATGCATTGGTAGTAGAGCTACCAATTTTTACTTCAAGGCTGTACAAAAAAGCGCTGGGACGGCGCATAAATCGCCATTGAAACAAGCCCACTTGGCCAATTTGACCAAAAGAGCTAAAGCAAATTGTGCGATCCACGGCTCGTACAGGCACCGTGCAAACATCCATGAATCAATGCATTCAGAGCCCACGCACGCAGACAAACACTCGTGGGACATTCACTTCAAGTGAAGCCACCAACATCAAACCATCCTCGGTACGTTTGGTGCGGCAGTACACTCACTCAAATGGTCATTGCCCTCAAGATTGAATGCAAGGCACGAGCCTTGAGCAAGAGCAAAATTGCAGATTGTCATCAAGGGCGAAATTGGTGAGGCGTAATGCGCATCCAGGGAAGAAATAGAAAGCTTCGTCGACAACCAACAGTGAAAATCGACGTGCGAGTGCGAGGATCCGCTGCTTGACCCCGCAGTGTCATACCAGGCACGTCTCATGCTAGATTGATGCTCGCTTCTGCATTACCACAAAATGTCCCAATCTTAAGCATGTTAATGGGCTATGTCATTTCAAAATTTCTACCGCAGATTGCTACGCGATGTTTTGTCGCGCATTTTTTAGAACAAGCGTCTAATTTAGGGTATGCAAAGTACATCAAGCGCTACAGCAAAAAACATTACCTTAAAAACGCAGTGCTATATAAACGTCGAAACAGTGGGAGCGCTCAATGTTACGTTTTGACCAAATAAGACAGCACAGACACGGAGTTGAACCCCTGGACATTTACCGCGTGGCTACGTCCATGCCTGTAAGCACGCATATCTCCTCAACGTGAATTGCAGGACTGCTACCTCCAGCGTTGTACTTTATTCACTGATCGTGCTACAAATGTTCAGACCACTAACAAGAAATGCATAAAATCATCGCACATCGTAGGACGTAATGCATAGACAGTATGAAAAATACGAACATTTTTCGTAACCACGTTTAATTGTAAAGTTTCACAACTGATAAAACTGCATGGTATTGTTATGTCAAATGTACGTAGAAATGCCAACAAAACGGTTGCTTTGTCCGACAAAAACAGAAAAATAAATAGTACACTAAAACCCATCGGGTTTGTCTACACATGATTGACCAGGTCAGAAGATGCAGAAAATGTCCTCCAACACTACTCGTCTCGGGCTGCAAATGCGCACGATGTACGAAGACAACGTACATTATGTACAGTCATGGTGGCCGTGCGTCTCTCCCCCGGTAATGGAGATCAGATCGGAGTCCGCTGTCCGCGCGGCGGGAGCGGGCGCGGCGAGCTCACGGGCCGGGGGCCTCGTCGATCACCATGCGGCGGTCCTCGTCGTCCGACTCGGTCGCGGGCACGGCGGAGACATCAGCGGCCAGTGGCGGGCTGAGCACCCCTGCAGTCGCCGGTCCGTCCGTGCCGGCGGCGCTCAGGTCCTGCGGCGAGTCCGCCGAGCGGCCGGCGGGGGAGACCACTTCGGGCGAGCCCATTGGAAGACCAACGTTCGGGTAAGTGGGATCGGGCGAGTCCACTGGCTGATGCGAAGCTGGAAAGGCGGCGCTGGGCGAATCCACTGGCCGACGGGTGGCTGAAAAGGCAGGATCAAGGGAGTCTACCGACTGATGAGAAGCTGAGAACGCAAGATCTGGCGAGTCCACCGGCCGGTGAGCGGCCGGATAGGCAGGACCGGGCGAGGCCACCTGCTGGCCGGCGGGGGAGGACGTATCAAACGTCTCGGCAGCGGCTGGCTCGTCGTCAGACGGCGGAGCGGCCGGCACCGTGAGGTCCTGCGGCTGCCGCGCGGCCGCCATCTCCTCCTCCTGGGCCAGCGGCTGGGCGGCGGCCGGTGCCGCCTCGCCCTCGGTCTGCTCAACGTGGCGTGCGGTCGCTGTCAGGTCCTCTGGCTGCAGCTCGGGCGGCTCCGGCCGGCCGGCGGCCGACAGGTCCGAGGCCGGCCGCGGCGCCGACAGATCCTGCGGCCCATCCTCGGTCCCAGCGGCGGCGGCGACAGTCGGCCGGCGCGCCGCCGCGGACAGGTCCACCGCCGCCGACAGGTCGACGGCGGTGTCGGCCGCGTCGGCGGGCGGCGCCGGTCGCGGCCGCTTGGCGGGCGGCGCGGCGTCGCGGTGGCGCCGGTGCGCCGGCAGGTCGGCCAGCGACGGGTCCGAGCAGCGGTCGGCCAGCAGCGCCGCCGTCGACAGTACCACCTTGGCCTCGGGGCACTCGGAGCCCGGCCGCGGGAACAGCAGGTCATGGAAGAACTCGATGATCTGCGCGCCGTGTTTGGCCGGCACGCACGGCTCCAGCGCCGACTTGAGCCGCTCCCAGTTGGTGCTGCCGTCGGGCAGCGGGCGCGTGAAGTTCACCGCGTCCGGAGCGCCCCGGTAGAACTCCGCGCACAGCCGCTGCGGCAGACACGCCCGCCGGTTACACGACGCCCGGACGGCCGCCGGGGCGGCTCGTGTCAACTGACGGGCATTCCGCCGGCGGGAGAAACATTGCGCTCAACACCTGCGCAGGCTGCGCGGCGCCGACTAACTGGTCGTAAACGTCTAGCACCTCAAATTCGCGTCCGTCCATCATTCCAAAGTAGACGGCAATCGGCTGAATGACCCACCAATAAATGGCATTCCCAGCTTACCGTTCCGTAACAGCTTCCCGTTCTGGCACAGAGTGAACACAGGCCGCTACCGAGGCCTTCTTGAGCCGTCGATTCCCATTACAGGACGCATAACAGGACGCTCCCCTCCGCCAGGCGGCCCGCACGCCTCCGGCGGCGGCCTCAGTCTCGCGCTCACCATCTCGGTCAGGGCGTCCTGGTGAATGTACGAGTCGCGCGCCACCGTGTACTCCATGGCCATGGGACGCGGGTAGTCGCCCGGGCGCATCTCGTGCGGCGGCATCACCCAGTAGCAGAGCAGGTTCGACTGCAGCGGCCGCTTCTTGTTCTTGGGGAACGGCGCTGCGGGAGCGGTAACGCGTGAGGGGCCCGTCGTCTCTGGACCCGGTGAGCGCGTGACACCGGGAACGGGCGCTCGATCACACAGTTGTGATCAGGTGCGTTGGGCATTCAAAAGAGACACCACTCGTTTGATTCGCAATCATCCTGACGTTGAAACTGCACGTCGCCGCCGCCAACTTGAAAGTTGGAAATGCTGTGGGAAGGAGGAAGTAATTGGGAGCAGGGAGGACCAGTTGCTCCAATTAACCCAATGTATGGCACTGTCTAGCCGTTCACCACCAACTACTGCAAGATGGGAAAGTCATATGCGGTGAAAAAGGATAAATCGCAAGCTATTCCTATTAAAATAGCATCTCTGACTTCATTCGCTGGCATCTGGCTATCAAAAGTAATACTCACGTGCTGGCGACCGGTCGGGTTGTGATGCGATCCCCCAAAACGCGGCTTCACGCGATGGTGAATGAGATTTTAGGGTGCCCCCATGGACTACTATGGCCCCTATGTGTCCTAACTGTTACACACCTAAGATGGCACGAAAACTCTGACAATTTTGTCATTTATAAGTAAAACAGCACGACGCACCACGGCACTGTGTAAAACCGAATACGACGCGAACAACAGCCGGGCATCCGCCAGTCCTACGGCCCAGCAGCGCCGGAGCTGGCGGCCGGCACCGCGCTCACTGTAGATCATGCCGACGCAGGGCGTGTAGCTGGCGTCGCTGCTGCCCTTCATCTTGATCTGATAGTCGAGCTGCAGGTCCGAGTCGCGGATGGTGGGCGTCGGCGGACTGTGTGGATGCGAGTGGTACCAGCCCACCTGCGGCGCACACAATCAGACCGGCGCCGGTCAGCCGCGGCGGCCCCGCCGCGCCAGACATACCGCCGCCGCCGCCGCCGCCGGGCGCCGATGGCAATCGGCGGCCCAGGACTTGCCGAGCGACAGTCGTGAGGGAGGACAGGCCCTGGCGCCCGGCTAAACCGCTGCCCCTACCGATCAGTCATGTTCTTCCCTGATACTCAGGTGAGGTCAACGACCGTTCAAAATTAGCTAAGCACCGAACGAGTTAAGCAAGCGAGAAATGACACACTCAGTAAAACACCGAGGCACATCAGCTGTAATACGCGATCACTCTCAGCCCCGTTCATCCTCTGAGGGAGCCAACCTAAAGTGGACGGGTATTGTGAGCACGTTTGTATGCTCTAACTCTCCGGCATGCCCAACATATGTTGCTAAGCGACGATTCGCATTCAATTCGAAACCTGCCTCTCGGACCACTGTTCAGTGGCAGACGTAACGTTACCACGCCACGCTGCATCCTCTCCCACTGGCCGGGCCTACCAGCGTGAGTTTGCGCTCCTCGATGGCCGTGTAAATGTCGTACTCGACACGCTTCCACTTGTTCTTCTCCGCCAGACGGCAGCGCACCGGAAACGCATGGGTGATGGCCAGATCTGGCCAATCAGCGTCGCGTCAGTGAGTGACGTCATTCGCCCGGACGACCGAGCGGATCCTGTTTCTTACACCCCACCCGCATGAATATTTATATGATACCTCGCTTATTATTTTTTTTTAATAAGCGAGGCATCCATCCCCACACGTACCTAGGCTAAAGGTGCGCTCGATTAGTCCGGACGACGCAAAATCTACGTGACGTCACGAACATTCTTTGCCGTCCGGCTCGTCTTGGCTGTTCGTCGACAGTTGGACGGTGTGGATTTTGCATGAAGTCACATCCAAATCAGGAGAAATGCGCGGAATATTTTGGGCGCGCTTGATCGCTACGAGTCAACTGTGGCGGGTGAACTCACAATGTAAAGAGGTGAAATCAAACGCCATACGGCGGGAAATACTTAAACACATCGAGCAGTTTCACAAACACAAAAGCATTCAAAGTTGCATCGTGCCATAATGATTCCCGCGCTGTTCTTCTAATAAAATAAATCACGAAGCGCCTCTCCAATCTAATGAAAGCCTGCAGCGTTGCCGCAGACTATGTGCGGATCGAGTGACACCAAGAGCCTGCATCATATGACTTTACGTATACTCTGTTGTTCTGCAGCAATCAAACGCACACCAGCACACATCAGCTGGTTCCCAAACAGTATGCCCCTATCTTACCCAGCCGTCCTCCGGCCCCTCCCCCCTGAACAGTATCCCGTCAGATCACACAAGCAATGTGCACTAAACAGGGGCCACCAGAGCTTATAATGATGACGTTTTCGGCTTAACGGCCTGGTCACCTGGCGCATAAACATGAATGATCATGAGACGCTGGTGGCCCCGTGTGCTAGTGTTCCAGCGGCGCCGCCTGTGCCGACGTGTGCTCCTCCCCACTGACCGTGCGTGTTGACGTCCCAGCGGCCGGCCAGGTATCCGACCACCTCTGAGTCGGTGAGGTGAGAGTGGAAGCCGACCACGGTGAGCGCAGTGCTGCTCGTCACCGTCACCGTGAACGGCTGGATCTTGCCCAGCTCGCTGAACGGCACGCACTCCAGCAGCGTACTCGGGTCACTGGAACGCAGACGCGTGCTGAGCACTACCAGTAACGCGTTCAGACCGCTGGAGCACTCGCTCAGAGCGCTGATGGCTCAAGCGGCGTGCTCGGCCTATTGCAAGACGAACACATGCTGAACCGTGCAGCGTGGTCGGGTGCATAGGATATATAGATAGATAGATAGATGTGCATATATATATATATATATATATATATATATATATATATATATATATATATAAGGTATATCTTGTACCTAGGATCCCTCACAACACGGCTTTTCCGGCATCCATGTCATATACGTTGGACACAAAAGTGAAAACACATGGACGATACACATGACGATAACACGGCACAACAGATTCATCTGAGCCGCAGGCAAGCGACGGGCGTGCCGTTTAAGGCCCGAGCGTTTACAGCGGAAGACGGGGAGTGTCTGATGGTGGCGAATACCACATGCAAGTTGCTCGGAAAACACACGGTCGACGCGAACTCGTTGCGCGCTCGCGGGGACTGTCACACGTAGTCAGCTTTGGCTCGGGTGGCACGTGCGGACACTGAGGCACGCCTCCGGTGCGCGGTGCGTCAATGGTAAGATGGATCATCTGATACAACAGGAGTACGCAAATATATGCAGTCAGACAGACTTACTGGTCTGCGCTCCTGGTGCCCAGCACCTCGTGTTTGACGATGATCTTCTGGATCAGGGCCCGTTTCTTCAGCAGCAGATCCTTCTTCTCATCCTCATATGCTGCGGTTCGGCAAAAGGACCATACGACAGTTATGGCCACAAACGATTATTCGTCGGTCTGGACCCACGGAACACACTAACTGCGGTTTGGCATAAGGACCATATGACAGTCATAGCCACGAACGATCACTCATCGTTCTGGACTTACGGAACACACGAACTGCGGTTTGGCATAAGGACCATATGACAGTCATAGCCACGAACGATCACTCATCGGTCTGGACCCACGGAACACACGAGCAGCGGGCCTGGCTCACAAATGCTCGGCTGGATACGCAGGGTACCATAACCTCGAACTAAACGCATTACGATTTTAAAAGGCCCATAATTCCAGTCAAATATTCAACAGCACAGGCACTATAGATGCTACATTTTCAAAGGTTATTACCCGATGACCCACGAAACCAAATGTGCCTGCAAAGCTCCTTCGCGTAGTACTCATGGCAGATGACCAAACTCCTTGACCAATTACGCATCTAACGACATGTCCATACGAACACTGCCGGTGTTACACTGACCACTCTCATATTCCTCTTCTTGTTCTCCTTGCTCACGCTCTCTCTCCCGTCGCCTTTTAAATAGCATGTTCTTGAAAATGTCCAGTTTCTTTCCACGGTACTTAACCTGTAAGAGAAGCGAGCATTGTCAATGGTACTGACCTGAATTATAACCATGGAACCATTGCATGAACAAACCCTGAGCAGCGTCAACCTTTCCCCTGAACCTAACAGTACCCCAATTGGTGCTGCAAGAGTAGGCGGCCAAAAAAAAAACATTTAACGGCAAAAACAAACAAACAGAAAACAACACAAATAAAGGGCCAAGCGCGCTATGCCGCGCTACGCCGCGTGTATTTTCGCGGGCACCAGCGGCGTGCACTACAGTCCGGTAACCGACCATGTGACCCCGGCGGCAGACACAGACTGCCCGTACCGAAGCCCAGCCGCAGCCCCACCGGCCTGCACTACAGCCCGGCGACCGACTGTGTGACCCCGGCAGCAGACACAGACTGCCCGTACCGAAGCCCAGCCGCAGCCGGACTTTTTCTCCGGGTTGACGATCTTCTTGCAGTGTATGGCCCAGGAGCTGGGCGAGCTGAACAGCTCGGAGGTCTCTTGGGAGCGGATCTGACCGTCGGCCAGCAGGTCACCGCGGAACTTCTGGCCCTGAATCACGACACGCAGGCACACGCTGTCAGGCACTGGGGACGCGCATGGCAGCGGAACACGCTCATCTGAACCAGCTTTAACGGTTCGGCCATGACAGTTGTCAGTGCACCCCCAAAACGGACTGGTTTAAGTATGGACCATAGCCCGCTCAACGTCAGGGAGGGATTGGCTTGCGCTGATTTTTTGCTCATGGCAAATCATCCGCTAGTGATGACTACAACGTGTGCTGTGGCGCTGACTTGTGAAAATATACTTCAATGGCAGTTCAATGTTGACCCTGATTTGTTCAACACAGCCCACCTCAACACTCCCTGAGTACATTCAACAAACCAGCTCGTCATCGTGCCTGCCCTGCATTCTGCCGTCCAGTCAGAAACACGTAACTAACATTTTTCTCGAAATTGGGTTATTGCTGTCATTAGATTCGTCTCAACGAGCCGCGTATTTTGACCACGTGAAAAGCGTATGTTCATGATTTTGAAAAGAATTAAAAGGGATATGAGGTTGGTAGATTCAAATATAAATAGCACCTGTAAGATTTCCAAAGACAGAAACGAGTAGCTGGCACGTATCTGTGAAACACTCAACTGCTCCCATGCGCTCCGCGTTCAAGGTCACAAACGCGTATCCGCTTACATACGCGATTTGGCCACTTACGATCAACCTCAGTACCTTGTCAAAAACGCGTATCTGTGAAGTTACGTGTTTTGTCATTGGGAACCGTTGGAAATTGAGCAGTTACGTGTTTTTCGTCTCTTTCATACACTAGAAGGATAACAGTTTCGGTGTGTTTATACCATAGGTCTAAACCAGGGGTAGATCCAGTAACAGTGGGTCTTGACCACGGCTATTTACCACCAAAAAACCATCATCATTCTGCCATGCATAACGGGTACGCCTGACTCCACGTCTGGCAGTACACCTAGCAGATGGTTAACGTTTGTAGAGACGTCCCCGACCCTGAATGGGTTAAGTGCGGGACATGACAACATCCTTCCTTGGTTTCATGGAATAGTTCAATCACCCATACGATGCGTAGCAACTGCACGACAAACGCGTAACTGTGCAAATACTTGTTTTTGCCGAGATACGAGACATTGCTGAGTCCCTCTGTACCACTGACAAAACACAAATGCTATCATATACACATTTTTGCCCAGATATGCCTTTTGGTTTTGACCACCATTTGGTTTCAATACAGTCTTCCCATGCCAAAAGACATCCTCAGCAGTTAGGACTGGTTATTGCCAGTTATTTTAATTTTGTATATTGCAAGATAGGGAATTGTTTTGTCTCCTGATTGGTGTACAATTTCTATCTAATGCTTCTTATTTACAACCATGATGCCAAAACAACATAAAAATGGTCTCCTGAACAATTCTGAACTTGCTGGCAATGCATTTCTTACTTTTGACAGCAGCACTGCATTCATGGCACACATTCACTGCCCTCATTTCTGCCCTGATACGTGCCATTTGTTTCACCATGTTTCACCATCCAACTTCCTGGGGACTTGGGTAACCAAATCCCACAAACTGGCTGCGTACAGTCACCCCTGCAGAAGCCGCCGTCGGCCGCCGCCACTGACCAGGTAGTCGATGGACATGGCACCATCGCCTGGCTCCAGGAACCCCTCCTTCATGAGCAGCGGGAGCGTGACACCGCGGCTGGCCAAGCCGCCGCGGCTGCGTGCGCTCCGGCCCGACGGCAGCGTGTCTGAGTCAGCAGTCGACTGCAGGTCATCCTCTTCCTCCAGCACACTCGCGTCATCATCGTCGATCAACGACTCGCCAGTGACTGACATTGTCCTGCTGGTGTGGGGGAAAGGAGGTCAGAGGTGAGCAGTAAATGCTGGTGGAGGCAAAGAGACCATCAGGTTGGCTGTGTTGATAGTGGTATGGTACTGCTGCCACATGTGATGCTGATCTGAACAATGCTGGAGTGTGGGGACGTTGTGTAAAAAGAAGAACATTTTGCATGATCGGTCAAAAATGTTTTGACAAGCATTGCTGAGTGACAAAATTGTAGTGCAGATGGAGAAGTTTATAAAAAGCTGACTGAGAGCCTTATGATTCCACAGACAATCATCCATGGAGCATGGTAGCTGTAAACATTTGCATAGTAAAGTGTTACTAGTGAGGGTAACCTTCTTTAATACAGTGTCATGAGATGAAAGCATGCATAATAAGAACATAACTTAACTTTATTAGGATAAATAGCCTTTTACATTTGGTTTCTAAGGATGTGTCACAAGCAATTGAATATAATTGTCCCTACAGAAAGAAACCAGTGGCCTTTGCATAATCCACAGCTCAGCAGTCTTATTAAAGCACAAATGGGCCAGAGCCAAACATCTATTTTTAGCCTGTGATCATAATTACAGCATTATATTTTCTTGAAACATGTCTCCCTTGCACCAGACTGCAAAAAATACACCTTTGCCAAACATGTCTGGTAAAGCAAAAACATCTGCAACAATTTAATAATGGATGCATCATAAATCCTAGCACTGATCAGTAGGCATCACTGATCAGCATCACCTTCACTGCATGTAGAATGTATGTGTCAAGGTGCTTCTGGCAAAAACACCTTTTACATGTCTGCATGAAAAATGTGTAAGAGTTTCACATAACCAGATATTGCATGGTTTTTGCACATGCAAGCATAAAGTTCAGCACACCAATGACACATAAGTGCCAAGCAAAATTAATGAATTTTTAAGACTGGCCCATGCCCTGAACTTAGTGGCAGATGTTCAGCAAATTCAAGGCACTTGGATTTACAGCTTACATGCACGGAAATATTTGACGCAGTTTTGCCGCTAACCGAGCACCCCCCAACGGTCCACGCACTTTTAGTCCGGATCGTGGACCGGCACGTCAGGGCACCTCGACCCCCGTGATGTGCCCGCGAGCCATCAGTCACAAATGGTGGCATTTCAGACATAACGAACAGCACACATTCATTACCCATGTAATAAGCGCACCGATGCATCTACAACTATCGTTGACCGAATTTATTTGCTTACCTCCCGCCACTACCGCTGCTCGTACCTCCAACAACGAAACAAGCGCGTTAGATCGCCTTGCAAGCGCCCCAAACAACCACTACCGCCACTCATCGTCAACACGCGGCAAAAAAGTGCGCACTAGTGACCGGTCGCTAGAGACTTTTCATGACAAAATATCTCGAGATAAACCTCCGAGTTCTAGATCACTGAGATCCTCTGTGTATTTTGTTTCCGGTAGCAGAAAAACGTCCCTGGTGGACAAAATCGAGTTGTGTTTCGTTGCAGTCACCTCCATTCTGGAAAATCTTTATTTAAGTTTGGTGGCCCAGGCTCAGCCCCCACCGCCGCCAATGATACCCGCTAGACGCAACCATTTTCTCAGAGGTGCGCGCGTGCTCGAAGCCATTCAAGATTTGGCCATGCGTAGAGCGAACGAGAGAGCAGAGCGAGATAAACTCATAAACGCACGCAGAAAGACCATTTTACCATATACATCTTACGTCAATTAGCTTCTGAATGAGCGTAGGGGCCCAACGAAAGCTGCCCAGCTGTACTTGAGAACTTGTACAGCGTCAGAGAACACCTATGTGCTGCCAGTGAATGTTTGCTTAGTTTGGCGAGCGCCGCTTGGAGGCGCTCGCGTTCCCCTCCTCCTGCCCCAGGCTCCAGGCATCCCTCCCCTTCTCCTGCCCCAGGCAGGAGGAGGAGAGGGATGCGACGGGGGGGGGGGGGCAGGAGAGAGGGAAGACAAAGGAGAAGACTCAGAGAGCCGCCGGCGCGGGGACGGATGCGCCGGCGGGACAGACTGTGGAGTGCCTGTGACGCGTATCAAATACTGAAGTGCCTTTGGATGTACTGAATGTACCAGTGAGCCGGAAACGAGACGCCAGAACAGCAGCACTTACATACTATCCTTTCTCGATATAGACCAGCACGTCTCACAACGCCTGGCATTACGCGCTTCACGTCTTATTCCAAAGAAGCCTAGTCAGCCGCTACCTTCCGCCACGGTCATGACAAAATCGATATCAGCAAACAAGCCCGTGGAAGACGCCCGCCACTAAGAGAGGGGCCGCTGTGTGTCCGAGTTGCCGCACATCGTCCCATCGTCCAAGGGCACGATTTGCAGTGCCTCATTCTCGGCGAGGTTATGAGGTGCAGCCGCTCGTTGGCCATTCGCTGCACGTAAATCGCGCCCCACAGTTAGGGCCATTTTGGCCGACCGACCAGCGGATACACGGGCCCGGCCACGGAGGTTGACAGAATGGTGGTGCAGCGTTCCCGTTGGCTGAACGCCGATGCGCGTGGCGTTTCTCCCTCGGGTTTGCAGGCACCCGGACAGCATGCCGACCGGCACCGCTGGAGTTGTGTCACTGTCGCATGGAGGCGCCTGTGACCCTCTCTCAGTACGGATCAGCCATTGTGCGAGCGCCCATGAATGCCCATGAGCCACTGAGCAAACTCAGTCCACGCACGCTGCACCCTGGCGTCCACCTCCGCCTGCTCCGGTGAGGCTGTTCTCGACGGTCCCGACGCCGCGGGGTCGGCTGCCCCTACCGGCCCCCTTGACCCAGTGCCGGACGCTTCCGACAAGGGGCGCAAGAGGCGCAGACCGTCCCCGCTGGACCAATCACGAGGGTTCGTCTATTCGCACCAGAAGAGGTGCGCGCGGTGGTTGTCATGGCAATGATGGGCGCGACTTTGGAAAATAGGCCTAGTGCTCTTGGAAGGCGTTGACAGCGTAAATTGGACTCGTATAATTTTTTAGTCCAATTTAAGTTTAGAAAACTAGCCTGGACTCGAATTTACAAAATTCGAGTCAAGTTAGAAGACAGCAGTGAACATTTCGACTCGCTGCGACCGGGCAAATGACAGGTGTTGCGCTCCCTGACTCGCACGTCCCTTTATTGAAACACATACTGATTATATATGTGTTAGAGCATATTGATTTATTGACACCGCTGACAGCATAAAATGGGCCGATCCTGGCTGTAGTGCAATGCCAGGCCAACACGCGGCAGGGCAGGAGCAAGCTCCAGTAACCCTACCAATGTTTAAAAATCAGTTTAACATTCTGGTCCCCTTAATGTAACGGAATGTGGACACTGCGCTAAAATAACGATTGCATTGAACATTATCAAATCCGCTGAAGTCCTTTTGTGTGCTATTCATTTAATATCATAGATATTTCCATTACTGACTTACCGCGCATTTGACACTTTCTCCAGGCGCTTTCCTCCCGCTAACATCGCTCCGAACCAACGGTGATATACTCAGTCGGGACGTGTCAGCACACGATTTACCGTCACGATTCCCAGAACCAGGGCCTCACGCGCACAAGACCTACGCCCAGCAGGCTTACGCTCACTGGACCCTACGCCTACGACGCCTACGCTCACAAGACCTGATCAAGATTCTCTACAAGATCTGCGCTCGCTGGGCCTACGCGCGTGAGGCTTGCGATGACGTCAGTCCCGAATTATGGATTCACTGTTGAAGGGCACATCGACACCTATCGTAGAGAGCGTAATCGAAAGACAACTGTTACGTCACAATAGAGCGTTGTCCGCTACTGCATGGCTCTGCATAGCACCGCGCTACACTTGAGCAAAACTGGCATTAAGACGAATTCAACAAGCGTAAAAGTAATGAGCACAGCAAAGTTTTTCGTTTCAGCAAACCCAACAATCCTGTTAAATACAATCTCTATGCGATTATGTTATGCTGCCTAGCAGTACCAATATACCTGGAGCGTTGCAATGATCCATTTGTACCAATGTTTTGCAACGTTTCAGGCGGCACTCCGACGCATTAAAAAAAACTTGGTGTTGATGTGCCAACGCGCCACCCTGACGGACGCTGCCTGAACCCAGAGCGGCACGCGTGTCCGGCTGTCGCACTTTCTGATCGAGCGTGACGTTCTCGGGGGTGGGGCCGGCAGTCACGGACAGGGGTGTAGTTTTCCTTTCAGTTCGGGAGGAGGTTAACTTGGGCTCCAGCCCCCCCTTTCCTAACAAAAAAAAACTGAAAGGAAATGGGCCAAATTTGGGGAGAAAACTGATTTTTGGCGTACTTGAGGGTAGGTTGGGTCATTTTTCACTGTTCAACCCCTCCAACTCATTTTGTGAATCTATGCCCCTGGTCATGGGGCATGATGAAACGCAAACAAGGGAGGTCGGCAGGGACGCAGCGGAGTCAGGAGATCTCCATTAGGCCGTCCGCATTGTTTGCTTAAACATCATAGAGGGCTCCCTCGATGCCCTCGTCCTCCCTCGATTCCCTGAGTGCTTACTTAGGTGCCCCCTTCAGAAAATCATTGATGCACCCCTGTAGGCCATCAAGGCCGGTGTAAGGGTCAGGTCTCCGAAACAATGAAACCGTTCGCAGGCGGACGGACGCAGGCCCCTAAATTCATAAGTATTTCAGGGTGAGACCGCAAGATCGGGTCTCCGTAGAAATTTTACCCGAAAAGATGACATGTACCCTAGTGAGATGAACGACGAAATGGCCGATACGAGAGAGCCACGTCTGCGGATGTTTCCCAGGATGGGGTTAGACGAAACTAACGTGCTATGAACATCAATATATAGGATCACAGAGGCACAGTCACATTATAGAAGCCGAGAAGCTCGCCTACGTAGGCCGGATGTGGTCTGAGGAGAGGTGGGATGGCTCTGTGCCCAGGACAGAGTCCCATCATCCCGTCACGTCCCCTGCGCCACATTTCCCGCTGCGCCCTCAGAACACCACCGGCCACACTCTGAGAAACAGAGCTTTCTTCTCTACCTTGCCTCATGGGCCAGAGGTGTGACTAGCCCATGTGGAGCCCACTTGGTGCCCACCTACATAGAAATCAAATGCTGTTGTGTGAATTGAATTAACAGTGTCTGGTTGTCGCCTCTCTGAAAAATGCTGCCTCGTTTGCTTCATAATAGGGTTTAATGAGCGCTTAAATTATGATGGCCAGCCCTATGGCACCATTTGAAACCAAGTCTCTTGCCCATGCTAAGTCCGTTGCCCATCTGAGCCCATGTGAGCCATCTGAGACCTATGTGGTATCCAAATGAGCGTGCTGGCTGAGGTGGGCGGGTTCGACTCGCTGTGGCATTCGCTTTTTGTTATTTGACCCACCCACGAAGCAGTCATACCCAAGACCTAAGCTTCAAAAGTGATGTGACATTTTGATGGCGCTTTTGCTACCATAGTTTTTGAAGAAATCCGCCAAAATGTTTGCGAAATGAACTGATAACCAATGCCGATGAGGGCATCCCAAGTTGATCTACTGCGGGTCAGTTATTCCAAAAGGACGTTTTAAGGCGGGGGTGAAAGGGCAATTGACTTTGGTAGCATTCACTCTACTAACGCCAAACGGCTATCCGCCTGCGCAGCTCAGTTGGTTTGAGCTCCTCTCTCCTGTCCCAGCGGCGGCCGGTAGGGTGGGCGAGAGCCGTTCCGGTGGTCGCTGTTTGCTCCTGACGTCATGAGACCAGTGGACAACAAAAAAATTGGTCCAGCGATCTAAAGCCACGTGCGGATTTATTTCTGACTGCAGGCCAGGGAAAAATTCGTTAGGCTTGCCTTTCTAATACCGCGCACAAGCGAAATGATAGATGCATTTCGTTAACCCGGCTAATGTTACACGGCAGTAATGTAAGAAATGTCTGCGAAGTCTAGGTAACCCGGCCTTATTTAGCCCGACAGCAAATGTGAAATAAAGCACGAGACGCACACATTTTGTTCTGATAAAAACAATATACTTGAACAAAGTACAGACAGTGCAATTCCGCAACGTTATAGTGACTGCCGTCGGCAGTCTGTGTACTAAAGCATTTTATATAATCAAAGGAACAGCGCGACTTTACTGACACATATAGCATATTAGGGCTGGACACAGGCACCCCTATCAGAACCAAGGGCAGGCAAGATGCGGACAGAAAGGCTCCTCAAACCGGCTAAATAACTGAACGAGTAGGACGGCTGAACAGCCAGACGCACCCATTGCAATATTTTGCTGGAAGCGTTGTGTTTTGTTTGTTTTTTGTCTTACGCGTGCCTTTTCCTACCTGAAAACCGTAATTAAGGCAGTCAGTGCAAAATGTGTTACATTGTGTCTCCCTGACCCTCGATGCATGTGGTCCACTCGTAGAAATTGTGGGTTAGGCACGGCTATGAATGACATAGCTAAGTTCGTCTTCAGCTTTCGTGGTTTCAAAATCTAAAGTGGATGAATCCCACCAAATAGAACCCACACAGAGCAGTCAACATGCATGAGCGTTTAACAGCTGCTGGCCATAAGTGACGAGCGAATCCTGATTCATGAGCGGTCGGCATATTGCAGTGATGCTGCCGTCTGTCTGAACAACGGAACAAAACAGTGGCTTTGCATTTTTTTACCATCTCAACACCTCAGCCTGAATCGATATCACGATTAAAAACAATGATGATGCTAATTCGTTTTTAAATGCCAGATCGGTCGCCACGATCCGGACTTAGTGTCCCAAGCTACTTTTTGGCCGCCATGGGATTTGTATAGGGGTTCTGTGAGTAACATCCGAAAATCTGGGTTTTTAAGGCACACAGAAGACCTTTTCATATATCCATACCCTTCCATTGAGCTAGCCATTGCTGTTGTGTCGGATATGTCATTAATTTGGATGTTTCCAATGTCATGTTAAATACTCACAAAAAGTTGTTCATGAAAATTAAGGACAAATGGTGTTACTTCGACTTTGGTACTGAGTTCAATTTGTCAATCTCTGGAGCATGAAAGATGGAAAATGGGTTCATGTCGTGTTTTAGCATGCTTTCTCTTCCTGTCGCTCATGCTCTTGCTCTCTGTGCATTAATGTTTTTTTTTACTCATGTCATCATGGATGCCTTCAGAAGCTGCCACGGACAAGCTTTCTGCAGACAACGCGCAGGACGAACTGCAAGGGAGGAAATGCCTGTATAACGTGGGTAGACCGCACTCCAGTGAACGACAGAAACCGCGGGAACAAGGCGGGCGCTGATGCGGCGACACCCCGCCTCCCCCCCCCCCCCCCCCCCCCCCCCAACGTTATTCTGGGTGGCTATGCAAGATTAAGCTGTTCACATGATGGAGGCATGCGATATCTGCAGATAAGGTGTTGGAATACAGAGCATTGCTAATGGATTGTTTTGGGATTATGTAAAGGTGTTGTAATATCGCCAGGCATGACAACAATATTGTGAGACCACGTCAAAAACTTTGTAGCCTTGGAGACATTGAATACATTTATAGTGTGGAAACAGGCAGATTTACGCGACTGGAGGGCAAATAACGTCGGCTGGACAACGAGGGTACGTCGGCTGGAGAGCTGACCAACGTCGGCTACAGAGCTGGCGAACGTCGGCTGGAGAGCGAAACACGTCGGCTGGAGAGCGGGCGAACGTCGGCTGGAGAGCGAGCGGGCGTCGGCTACAGAGCTGGCGAACGCCGGCTGGAGAGCGAAACACGTCGGCTGGAGAGCGGGCGAACGTCGGCTGGAGAGCGGGGCACGTCGGCTGGACAACGGGCGAACGTCGGCTGGAGAGTGGGCGAACGTCGGCTGGAGAGCTGACCAACGTCGGCTACAGAGCTGGCGAACGTCGGCTGGAGAGCGAGGCGCGTCGGCTGGAGAGCGGGCGAACATCGGCTGGAGAACGGGGCGCGTCGGCTGGAGAGCGGGCGAACGTCGGCTGGAGAGCGAGGCACGTCGGCTGGAGAGCGGGCGGACGTCGGCTACAGAGCCGGTGAATGTCGGCTGGAGAGCGAGGCACGTCGGCTGGAGAGCGGGCGAACGTCGGCTGGAGAGCGGGGCACGTCAGCTGGAGAGCGGGCGAACGTCGGCTGGAGAGCGGGGCACGTCGGCTGGAGAGCAGGCGTACGTCGGCTGGAGAGCGGGCGAACATCGGGTTGACAGCGGAGAGAGAGCCCAATGTGTATGTCGGCTGGACGTTGGTAAATGTCTAGGCTAGACATCGCTGAACGTCGGCTGAACGTCGGTATGTGCGGATATATCCGAAGTCCAGCCGACGTCGGTATGTTTGGGGAGGGGGGGGGGGGGGGGGAGGAAGGAGCCTCCTGACTGAATAAGAACCTATACCCAGAGGAGAAAAAGCATGGGCCTTTATGGGAGTTCTTCTTGAACAGTCCGCAACTCTCTCTGCAAAAGAACAAAGATTTCACACAGGTCGTGGGAGATGTTCCAATCTTCGCACTTTTTTCAGGTGGTATTCGAAATCATTCTGGAAATGCATCAGGAGTTGATCGGAAATCTGGACATTTCGACAAAAGTTTCAAAACGAGTGGGGCTTCTGATCAGTGCGCTCCAGTTACAGGCAACGGGCACTGTTTAAGATGTTCTCTAAGGCGAAAGCCTTTAATGCAGACCAATAAAGAACAATTCAATAGCCAGGATAACCACGAGACTACAGCTTGTTTATTTTCCACCTTGAGTTATGAAGTTCCGACCGGCTTCATGACCGGTCGTAAATTAAACTGAGACGAAACACTATGCGGCGACGGAAGCCGACCCATAATACGACCTCGCTCCACCAGACTGCACTGCCGGTAGGCTATAGCGCGACCTCGCTCCACCAGACTGCACTGTGTATCACCTGTGCATCCCCGGTAGTCTATAGCGCGGTCCCACTCTTTCCACCAGACTGCAATGAATCACCTGTGCATCCCTGGTAGCGCCATCCCACTCTTTCCACCAGACTGCAATGGGTCACCTGTGCATCCCCGGTAGTCTATAGCGCGACCTCACTCTTTCCACCAGACTGCAATGAGTCACCTGTGCATCCCCGGTAGCCTATAGCGTGACCTCACTCTTTCCACCAGACTGCAATGAATCACCTGTGCATCCCCGGTAGTCTATAGCGCGACCTCACTCTTTCCACCAGACTACAATGAGTCACCTGTGCGACCACTGCAGCAGTCGGTGCGTTGAGGACTTTTCCGGACTTGAGCTCGCCAACGTCAACCTTGGGGGCAACGACGGCAACACCCCGCTGGACTACACCCGCCGCCCAGGCAGGTCAGTGACCTCGCCAGGTCAAGAAACGGAGATCGGTGACACCACGTGACGTCGGACAGATTGGTCAAAGGTCCCAATCTTAGGTCATAATTCAGCGGTCACTAACCCTGCATGAGGTCAGACTCAGTGCGTGTCAGTTGGTGGGTGCACGGGTTCAAACTCTGGGGGAGGGCGCACGTGGTCAGACTCTGGAGGCACCAGTCAGCCGCACCACGTGAGGTCAAAGCACATCCCAGAGTGAGCTGTGAGTTCAAAACACCGCTATCGATCCCGGGAGGACGCATCGGTATGTGACCCGTCACGATTTAAGGACAACTCCATGCTGTCGGGACACATCAGCAATGGCACCTCAACGATTCAGGGTGTATCGTCAGGTGACCCCTCCGATATATCAAGTCACGTTGGGTGATAAGTAATTCGAGAGGCCGTGACACTTCAGAGTGAACTACTTACGTGAGGCCGAGAAGCCTTTTTTTATAACATTTGCAGCCTTTTGAACACGGTCGTTCGTTCGCAGCGGGAGGCGCTGTATGTTTTTCGATAATTCATATGCTGACCATAAGTGGCGGCCTTCGTTGTTCATCAGGATGCTAGTTCAAAGTGCATGTTCGATGGTGTTATTGTTTGATTAACTTTTAGGCGATCGGTATTGAGCGAGATCGTATTCAGCCTGACGCCACAGCGCTTTCAGGGCACGCCGAAGTAGTAAGTGCATTCCTTAAGAATTTTTACGGCATTGCAGTGGATACCAGGAAAAAGGAAGGCATTACTCCGCTCAAGGCATGCGTGCAAGGCAAAGAACGATGTGCAAAACTGCTAGACGGGCAAGGCAATATGTAGCACACCCACACAGAGTATGCACATCACCTCCAGTCCTTTGCAACCGACTCCTTGCAAGTTCCTTGTACCATTTATGTGCAGGCAATTCGTTTCAGTCACGGCCGAGCTGTCGAATTACGTAGAGATGTTCGCGTGCCAGCTCGTCTGCAGCATACGGTCGTGACGGATGGGGCAGCGACAGAGCCGTTGCCCACTGAACAGCTGCCCGGTGATGATGATGATTTGGGCTTTATAGCGCGCCGACTACCCTGGTCATATGGCACCCACAGCTGCCGGGTGGTGACAGGTGGCGCGGGACCCTGCTGCGCTCTGACCAGCACCGAGTGGGCCTACATGTGCGACTGGCCAGGCTGCGCCCGCCTGCTGGAGGCCCAACAGCTGCCCACCGGTCCCAGTCCCAGCGCCGGCGCTGGGTGCTGTCGCGGCGCGGGAGCAACGGTGTCGGCCGGCCACGCCAGCGAGCCGGAGCTCAACGGCGACACCGGCATCGCCTAGCTACCGCGCTGCTTCTGGGCCTCGGCGAGTTTTTTCTTTTGCGGCCGCCAGCGACAGTCCACCGGCTTGGCCCGCCACTGCCGGTCGGCCCGACTCGCCGCCTAGCGGGCGACAACCGAGCCCAGTATCCGCGTGCTGGAGGTGGGGGCACCCGTCGAACCGGTGATGGTCCGCTTCGGCGATCCGGTGCCGCCTGAGCTGTGTGCCCGGCAACAAAACTAGATGGGTCTCCGCTGCGTTCGTCGGCGGAAGTTGATGGCGGCAGCGGTGGCACCTGAGAGAGGGCGACCGTCAGTGGAAGGGGCGGCGGCGGCGGCGCGCCATGCTGAGGTGGCAGCGGCACCTGAGAGAGGGGTCAGTGGAAGAAGGGGGCGGCGCGCCATGCTGAGGTGGCGGCAGAGACGAGGCGAGCGGGGGAAGGCGGCGGCGGCGGCGCGCCATGCTGAGGTGGCAGCGGCATCTGAGGAGCGGCGACCGTCAGTGGAAGGCGGCGGCGGCGGCGCGACCATGCTGAGAGGTGGCAGCGGCATATCTGAGGAGCGGTGACGTCAGTGGAAGGCCGGCGGCGGCGGCGCGCCATGCTGAGGTGGCAGGCGCGGCATCTGAGGAGCGGCGACCGTTGGTGGAAGGCGGCGGCGGCGGCGCGCCATGCTGAGGTGGCAGCGGCATCTGAGGAGCGGTGACCGTCAGTGGAAGGCGGCGGCGGCGGCGCGCCCATGCTGAGTGGCAGCGGCATCTGAGGAGCGGTGACTGGTGTAGAAGGCGGCGGCGGCGGCGAGCCATGCTGAGGTGGCAGCGGCATCTGAGGAGCGGTGACCGTTGGTTAGAAGGGCGGCGGCGGCGGCGCGCCATGCTGAGGTGGCAGCGGCATCTGAGGAGCGGCGACCGTCAGTGGAAGGCGGCGGCGGCGGCGCGTCATGCTGAGGTGGCAGCGGCATCTGAGGAGCGGCGACCGTTGGGTGGAAGGCGGCGGCGGCGGCGCGCCATGCTGAGGTAGCAGCGGGCATCTGAGGAGCGGCGACCGTCGGCGGAAGGTGGTAATGATTTTCAGGCTTGAAGTTCTTTGAACGGACCCTGGAATTGGCATGCCACTTCTCTACCTCTGTCATATGACGTGCTGCCAGCCATGCAGCTCCTAATGACGGGTCACCAGGAGACATCCTGAAATGCAGGCAAAAAAAAAACGTTTAATCCATCCTGACAAGCAACCGGTTTGCGTTAGATAGGAAGTTGTAGGGCGATCTCAATAAAATCATCTTCGCTAAATGGACAAAAACGTCATCATTCTTTCATGTTAGTGGCATGACCACTGGTAACAAAGCACCGTATATGCTTAAGTCCCTTTAGTGACACTGGTTTTTGGTATTTACCACAGGCAGCCAGGATGTCAGAGCATTAATGAGGGCATGTCCGTGATATCCCCTACAGGCATTTTGGTGAAGACCAGTCAATATCTTGTCTAGATACACATGACCCACGTGACCATGGTCTGAACCACAGTGCCCCAACCTGACTCCAAACAAAGACCCAAGACCACTGAAGCGTGACTGATCTAATCACGCCATTCAAAATTAATTTGCTGCATAACAAAACAAGGCTTGCAAAGCTGGCGTATGATGGCATCAGTTTCGAAACAAAAATTGTTTTGATGAAAGAGGAAGGAACGCATGCGATCCAAGTGGAAGTGAGAAATTGGTGCCTATGCTGGCCATAATCATCTAGTCATGGCAGTTGCGTAGCCTATAACTTATTCATTTCCGTATTATTAACATAATTTTGCAACTGAAGCCCCCGTTGTATAAAATTCACATCTCAGGAAAAAAGTAACTTCACGAAAATAAGAAACTTTTTTCACTTACGTCGTGAAATATATCAGAGACTTGTAATTTTAAACCTGCATGTTACTCTACCAAGATTGTCATGTAGGATCCTTTTTCACCAACCTTGAAACAACGTTGCTCGTAGTTCGTGCCGTAACAGCTTTCAAGGTGACGTCCTTTGCAAAGAAATACATGAATCTTCTAAATCGTGAAGTCTCATACTTATTTAGCTATACAGTGGCCAGACTTTCTGTGGTAGTGGATGACTACTGCTGTGACCTAGCAAAGCGCGGTCTTACTGAACACTTTTGCACTGCGTAATAAAGGCGCCATTTGGTCTTCAGCACATCAACAATGGAAGTCATTTTGAATTACCACCGCATACCAACTGTTGTTCATAAATGGGATGTGATTACAACCATTCAAGCAAATACATTTCGGCTGTACTTTTGGCAAGAGCCGTGCTGCTTCATGATGTGATTGCGGTGGGCGGAGTTTTCTCCGATCGGTAGCCGCATTAGCCAGAGCCGAACACCAGTTCTTCGTAGAATCTGCGCTTTGCGCATGCGCCAAGTTTTATCCACAGCGGTGCGGAGATTGCTTTACTTTACTCGTAGTCCACTCCTCCGGAGTGGTGATAGCTGTCAGTGGCGGCGCCTGGGTTAGCCCGTCGGGGGTTCAAGAGACAGGGAAAAGGTGCCTCGCCGCACTTAGAGCCAGAGGCTGACTGGGAGCAGGGGAGTGAGTGCGCGGCGCGCTCGGGTGAGGCATTGTGCTGGAGCGGTGGGTGGTTGCTGGTGCTCGTCCGTGGGAGCGTGGCGCGTTGTGAAAGTTCCCTTTGTGCCGAGATCGTCGGTGTCTGCCCTGCGACCTGAACAGATCTACCACCTCGAGTCGGACCACTTTGTGCAGTCTGAGAAGCGTGAGCGTGTAATCACCAGCAGGTTAGTGTTGATCTTTGATACTCTGTGTTATATTTCCTATTTGTGGCCTCGTGGACCTTACATTTTGGTTGCCACTTAATGCCAATGTGTGCTCTCTGTATCCATGATGCATTTACTATGTGTAACAGAGTGGAGACCTATGAGAGCAGTTGAACTGTGGCTTTCTTCCTTCACATTGGGGCATGATATTATGTCGTGGTGTAGGTGTCTGTAACATCACCAATGCCTGTCAAAAGCCACATCTGGCCACACCTTTAGTTGATGTTGGTCATATCACTACTTGGTAATCCTGCTATGCTTCAAAAATGCACATTTTACTGGCAGCAGCAGCACCTGTGACATCAATCAGCCAACATTTTATTACATGTATAGTGGTAATCTGTGTGCTCAGAGTTTGATGCATGGTTACCACCAACTTCAGCACATAGTGAGCCAAGTTCCAAGGAATTATGCGATTTCAAAACTGATGCCATGCAGTTATGTTTGAAAGTGTTGCACACACAATAACTTGATAGTTCAGTGCAGAATGGCCTGACCTGAGTATGATGCTTGCAAGCACACAGTTAAGCTCATCAATGTCTTGTAAACATCCCGCATAGAAGATTATCTTTGCTGGCAGGGATGCCTGCCTTTACTTATCGGTAGGTAGGTGTCTACTGGTTTAAGCACATTATGTGAACACTGATGTCACAAGGTTAGTTTCTCATCTTGTTAGGTCCATCTTGCAATCTGTTAGGAGGCTAAGGTACTGTTGCAAAATGTGTGTGCAGAGATTTGAGCTGTATTATGAAAATTTAACTCCACTGTTAACCATTCTACTATAATTATAGGCTTATAAAAGCAGGGAAGTAGCAACAAAAGTCTTATGTTCACTCATACTGGGGTCCTTTAAGGAATCATTTGATTTGTTGTATTATCAGTTGGGTATCTTATCTTTTTAATTATGTCATGGAATGTTGGGTGTGCTTTTCATGTTATTTGCATTATGATGAAATTGGGTCAAATGTAATCCTAAGATATTGCATTCTTAGTGTTGTTCTAAAACTACAATGACTCAGAAAGGTAATTCTTGGATTATTAAGTTATGAAGCTATCAGCCATCAGTTCATCACAAAATCAGTTAACCAGCAAGCCACTGGAGTCAGGTCAGTTAAAAGTGGCCCCCAAAACTGGCTGTTTGCAACCAAACTGTTATTAGATACTGCTTTCCCATAAAACCTAGATGCAATTATGATGCCAGGCCAATGTAAGGTTGATGTGTTACACTCTATTCTTTGTTTTGCCCTGAATCTGGTTATCAGCCTTTGCTGCTTAGACACCAAGTTGCTCAAATTGTCCCATGTGCTAGCATGCCAACCATGGCAGGTTTCCACAAAACAGGTTTGGGTCAGTGATGCAGCTCAAGATGTGAGGCATTGAAGCTGCCTGAAGTATCTCATTGGCAACTTACATTTCTGCTGGAGTTCATACACTCAGATATGTGTGACCCTTTGCACTAAGTGCTGATAGTCCTGTGGCAGGATGTTAAGAAGCGTTAGCAGCACACGTGACAATGGAATTTTGGCTACTTTTCAGCTTTATCTTCCAGGCTTAGGCTTGAGCAACTGTCCAGTCCAGGTCACCAAGCCATTTCATTCAATACTTCAACTAGGAGCCCACTCAAAAGATTGCTTCCCAAAGGTCTAGGAGATGGCACTAATTAGCGTGGCAGATGCTATTACCAGGCAGTCTGGGACAGCCCATTGGAAACTTCCCCATGGTAGCAGGCTGACTATCACTAGTTGCAAACTCTTGGGTATGGCATTAGCCTTTGTGAAGATAATGTAAAAAGAATGTTAATGTGCTGTTTAGATATTGGTGCTTAGTATATGTTATGCTTTTTTAGTGTGAAGTTAGTGGAAGTCTATATCAGTCAGATAGGTATCATATTTGTAAACATTTTGTTGGAGCCCCCTCCCCCAAACAATCCCAGTAGCCAATTAACATGGAACCATACAGGATCCTGGATCCACCCTTGCAGTGCAGGCACATAAAGGGATACTAGTGATAATCATCAAATGTTTGTCATAATAGTGATATAGGTTCACTTCTTATGCCTGCTGGCTGGCCTTAATTGGCTTACCAAGATACAGGCAGGTGGCCTGGCATGAAATTGATGCTTGCCACTCCAATTTTTTAGTCAGCCATTGATAAAATGATAGATAAATAATTCAGAGATTAGTGGCCTGTTGGAAACATACAGAAGATAAATAATTCAAAGATTAGTGGCTTGTTGGAAACATACAGACCACTAGTTTAGATCCCACCATCACAGTAAGCAGTTGTTTTTTCAAAAACAGTTTCCAAAAATATGTTCTGTAATATGGAACTTGGAGCCATGGCACAGGCCCTGTGTCTGCTTGTTTGGTGTGGCACAGACCCAGTGTCGGCTTGGCTGGCATGGCCAATCACCACCTGGGCATCAGTTTTATTTTGCCATATATAGTTTCTGGAACACAAACCCACCTGCCTACTATACAGTGGCCATATGTCTAGTTTGCCACCAACTTGACAACAGGGATGGGTGCAGTGGCTTCTTTGAACCGCAGTGTTTTTTTCTTTATCACAAGTTTGAAGCGATGCCAAATTGCACAGATTTGCTGTTGCAAGCCACTTTGTTTGGAAACTCAGATGGTTTGGCCATTAAGCTCATGAAGTCACAGCATTGAGTTGTTTTCTGTCCTGTGCGACATTCACCCTTCAGTGTTCTTCAGGTCATCCTGTCCTGTTGCGGCAGGCAGACCTGCAAAGCTGGCTGGCGTGTGTACGCGTGTTGGCGTAGATGTATGTCTGTGTGTGTGCTTTGGCTTGTGCTGTGGGGACCAGGGGGCGGGCGGCCGGCAATGGGGGCGCCTGCTGGGCTGGCTCCGTACTCCAGCCCCGGAACTGGCAGCGGCCGCGTCAGGATGGCTCGCCGCGTCCTCGCTCCCCAATAAACATCTCGGCGTGATTGACGTGTAAATGTGTTTTGTTCGAGCGCTGGTATTTGCGGTGCGCTCATTGGACAAAAGAACTAGCTCACCTTAGCTGTCTGTCAATGACGACATTGGGGTGTGGCCTGTTGATGATCGCGGTATTTTGATATTGAGAGCGATTTGACACACAAATATACTCTAATTTAGAATATTTCGGCACCGACATTTTGTATTCACAAACGTTTATGTGTATTCGAACTCCCTTTTCACTACGGAGATTTCTCGGGATGCAATATCAAATACAAGTTATGGGATCAACAAAGGAGTCAACTCTTTCAGAATGCATTATCAAGTGAAATAATTGGGATCTAACAGAGGTAACAAAACACCGTCTATAGCAATGGCAACGAATCAGTCAGTTCAGTTATTCCTGTGAACTGACTTGCCCGTCTGCGTCCCGCTGTGTTGCCCTTCTTATGACCCGTGACCGGACCTAGACCGGAGCCACATCTGTCCACGTGTGGGCGGACATTACACCACTCTTGTGATGACATGTAACCCGACCTGTGACCCGATTGGCGACTCTGGTCAGCCTGGCGTGCGGCGCGCCGCCCCTCTGGTGACCTGTGACCTGACCTGTATTGGTCCGCAGGCGGCGGGCATGGCACCGGCCCTTTAATGACCCTGTGACCCGATTGGCGACTCTGGTCAGCCTGGCGTGCGGCGCGCCGCCCCTCTGGTGACCTGTGACCTGACCTGTATTGGTCCGCAGGCGGGCGGGCATGGCACCGGCCCTTTAATGACCCATGACCCGACCTGTGACTCGATTGGCGGCTGTGGTTAGGTCGGCGGGCGTCGTGCCGTCCCTCTGATGATCTGTGTGACCTGTGGCCTGAGCCGTGACCTGACCTCTCGTTCGTCGGCAGGTCGGCGGACGCTGTGCTGTCTGATTGTCTGTGTGGACCCGTGACCTGAGCCGTGACCTGACCTCTCGTTTGTCGGCAGGTCGGCGAGCGCTGTACTGTCTAATGGTCTGTGTGGACCCATGACCCGAGCCGTGATCTGACCTCTCGTTTGTCGGCAGGTCGGCGGGCACCGTGCCGCGCCTCTGATGGCCGTGGTGGGCACCCGCAGCTCCCGGCAGTGTATGATGGCGTTCCACGCCGTCAGCGGCCCGCAGAATGCCATCTTGGCCGCCGCCCAGCCCATGTTCGCGTCGGTGGTGCCGACCGACGCCCAGCCGGACAGGCCCATCGGCTACGGCGCGTTCGGCGTCGTCTGGTGAGTACCGCGGCCCGCCACTTGGGCTTCGGGACGGGGCAGCACCGCTGGAGACGGTCCGCGGGCCCAGTCGCGTGACGCGCGCCCGCCGCACGGCAGGAGACAGGCACGCGGGGCGGGAGAGGACGGAACGGGGCGTGTGCGCAGGCGAGGGCGGCGCACGTTCGTGGGAGAAGAGAGATGCTGCCGTAGGTAATATCCCTCGACGACGCAGGCAATGTATGGTTGAATGAACTCCGGCGAAGAGAGCCCATCCGGCTCCACTCCCCGGGGAGGCGAGCGCCGTCGGGGACGGGTGGTCGGCATGGCGTGGGGCGTTCGCGGGGAGCGATTACAGCTCACTGACTGGTGCGGGCGGCGGCTGGGGAGGAAGAGCTGGCAAGGCTCGCATCGGCAGGGGGAAACGGATGACAGTCGTCGGGTATTGATTTGCTCTGCTGAGGTTCAATAACGAGCGACACCAAATTAATAAATGTCGCTGATTTCGTATAAACGAAGCCATCATTATGCCAGCACGACCCCCGTTTGAACGGAAATGGCTCTTCCAGGTCAGCTGTGACCTTTCACCTGTTAGAAGCTACTCCCTCCGCCAAGACGGCCGTGCCCTGGCCCCGGCCCACGTTAGCTCTCCGCTCTGGGCTGGCGCCGCGACAGATGCTCCGGCTGCAGCCGGCGATCTGTCGCGGCGCCAGCGTGCCGCGACGACGTTACACAACGTGCTCCATCCGATGGCAGTGCCCCGTATCGTTCGGACCCGGGATGTAGAACTAAACGGCGGTGGACAGTGCACGCTGCAGCCGTCGGGCTGAGCGCAGGTGACCACGCCGCCTTACAAAGCGGCTGGCTCGTTCACTGCCGCCGGGGTGGTGGTGCTGCCGGTGCCGGAGTGCCCCCCCCCCCCCCCCACCCCCACCCTCCTGGTGGCGGAGGTGCGCCGTCCCGTCTGACACGAACTCTACTGCGGCTGCAGCTCGGCGGCGGCCGCTGTAACCATGCGGGGTTGCCTCGAGCCCCCTGCTGGCCGCCAGCAGCCCGCGTAAGCGCGCGCGCGCGCTCGCGCGGGTTTCGCTTTCATTGACTGCCAGCGCTTCGCCTGACCTCGTAACCCACTTCGTTTCCATACGCCAACTGGCGATCGGCGGAAAGGGAGAGCCGCGGCGGACTTTCTCTGGAGGTGCACGTGTGCGCGGCTTCGGCCGCTGCGTCCCTCTGGACCGGTGGCGCCCGGCCAGCCCCCACGGGGGCTGTTTTGTCGGGACCCGCCGCACTGGCCATCTGCCGCTCGCGCGCCCGGCCGGCCGACCCACCGACCGTCGGGCGAAAATAGGCCGCGGGTGGTGTTTGCGACGCGTCTCTGGTCCGGACCAGAGTTGTGCTCGCGCCTCGCTGAACGGCTCACTCGCTGCCGCCCCTGACGGCGGCGGCGTCCGCGTGCCGGCGCCGGCGCCGGCTGGCCGCCGGTCGCTGCCTCGTCTACGGTGGCCCACATGCCGCGGCACGCGTTGCAGCGCGGCGCCGACCGATGACGCAAAGACCGGGCGGTGGGCAGGCGGCGTTCGCCGGCGGTGCGCGGTCGGCCGAGCGACCTCCGACCGCCGCTGCCGCTGTCGACACGAGCCGAGCGCTGCAGCGTGTTGGCGCTCGATCGGTTCACAAGATGAGCGCCGCCGCTGCCGTGACCATCTAACCGAGCACGCCTCCTTATCGAACGCGAGGCCACGATCCGCTTTCGCGGCCGGCAGCCGGGCGCTGGGTCAAAGGCGAGGCGTGCTTGCCCGGGCCGCGGAGAAAGGCGGCGTCGCTGGGGTGTATCCAGCGCCGCCCGTCGTTCCACCAACTCCCGACCGCCCGAGCCGGTAGAGAGGTCGCGGGCGCACGCGCGCGCGCCGCGGCGGTGCGGCCCGCACGGGCGCGCGCCCCTCGCCCGGGTGAGAGGCTGGAGTGGGGTCGCGCGCGCCATGGCCGCGACTAACGCGCCCTATTTGCGGCGCGCCGTTCGGCGCGGACCAGATGTACGAGCAGCTGTCGCCGGTGACTGGGGCGTCGGCAGCGGCGGACACTGCTGGCGCCGGGAGCCGTTCGAGACCTGCCGCGCTGCAGCGGCGCCTATTGTGACGCGGCCGACTGGGTGCGAACCGAGCTGCACTGCCCGCTGCAGCGGCCGGCGGCGGCGGCCAGTTTCATCATCACCGGCCACGCGGCCGCGCGGACCCGGCCGGACCCGCGGCAGGCCCGGCGGCGCGGCCGGCCGGCGTCGCCGCTGACGCACGAGTGAGTCGGCGCCCGGTTATGACGCACGCCGCTGACTCTCAAGCTCCATCCGGCTGGACAGCAGCGCCCGCTGGTCGGCCCGGAGCGTGGCCACGCACGGCGCATGAGGAGCGCACCCAGCCGGGCTCTTGAGTGAAGGGTTTCGAGGGCCGATGGCGCGCCAGGTGGGGAGAACGGCGCCGGTGGCCGGTCGTCGCCAGTCGGACTGGCGTTGGCTGGCGCCGGTGCGACGCACGCCGACATGCGAATCACCGCCGCCGCGGTGGCCCTGATTGCTTAACCCAGTTGGTGGGCGGCCGACTGGCTGCGGCTGCGCTGCTGCGCCAGCCGGCCGGTCTGCGGCGGTCCGGACGGCCGGTGAGGTGATGTTGGACGCCCCGTGGGGTGAGGACGGCCGGCGAGGTGAGGACGGCCGGTGAGGTGACGTTGGACGGCCGGTGGGGTGACGTTGGACGGTCGGTGGGGTGAGGTCGTGACGGGTCCGCGCTGGCGGGACCAGTTTCGCCTGCGGTGTCTGCGCTTCTGTTCCGCCGATCCCCTGCATAGTTTCCTCACCCAATATGCATTTACTGTCTGTCCGGCGGCTCCTTTCCGGCTATTTTTCTGTTGTTTCCACCGACTTTCCGTAATCGGTGTCCTTTGCTCTCCTGTCCGCGCCATTTTCCTCTCTGTTCTCTCCCGCTCGTTGTTCTGTTCTCTTTCCTACCCGTGCTGGCGCAGCACGGATTTCGTCTCTCCATCTGGCGCGGGTCGAGTCCGTCTGAGTAATGGCTGATTAGGCATGGCCTGGCTCTGTTTGACAATACGATACAATTTGACGTGGCAAGGACGCCCGGAGCGACTCGCTGGAAGTGCTCGCTTATGAAACATTTCGTCATATCGCACGCCGTCTTGGTCCGCAGTTTGCTCCAGCGTCGCTTCCATGGAGTGTCCCACGGGACGTTTGCAGCCATGTTGCCTCTCGTCAGCCGACCATCGGGCATTGTCCGCCGCTGACACGCCGGTGACAGGCCCACGTGGTGTCCCCGTGCTGACCTCCGGCCGGCCGACGGCCGCCTCCTCCGCCCGCGCCGCCCCTTGTCGGCCGGCCCGGCGCGCCCGGCCGCTTTGTGCGCTTTGTGTGCGGAGGAGCGGGCGCCGGCCTGCGCTCCGTGACATTTGCCGGACGGGCAGGTGTGTGCGCGCGCCGCCGGCGGCGCCACCACCTGCCGGTGCTGTGCGGCGCGCTGTCGCGGCGGCCTCGGCCGGCCGGCAGCAGGCCAGCGCGCCCGGCCGGCGCACTGCGGCCGACAGCCGACCGGCAGGAGAAAAGGCGGGAGCTGACAGTCGAGGACGGGAGAGAGGCCGGGCCGACAGCCGCCGGCACGAGAGTGTCAGCGGCCGCTGGAGGAGGCAGCGAGAGCGGCCTGCGACCGAAGCCTCCAGCCGGAGACCGGAGCCTCCAGCCGGAGACGGGAGCCTGCAGCCGGAGACCGGAGCCTCCAGCCGGAGACCGGAGCCTCCAGCGAGACCGGAGCCTGCAGCCGGAGACAGGAGAGAGGACCGGTCGCATCGCTGCGCCACTTCACCCGGCTTTCCACACGCTGCTTGCCGGCCGGGTCTTTGTTATCTAGCTTCCTGTTCGGTCGTTGGAGCCTGTCGACGACATGCCTAGCTGCCTGTCGTGATGTCCCCATCCGGCCTGAACGCGCTCATTGTGTACGGCACCGACCATCAGATACCACTCCCTCTAGGTGTCTCTGGCGCTGTTCAGAGCGGCGCCACCATGTCCGGCGCGCCGTTCAGAGCGGTGCCACCGTGTCCCTCGCGCCGTTCAGAGCGGTGCCACAATGTTTGTTGGACGCTTGGCGGCTGCCGAGCGGGGCCGACTGTTTTCTCGGAGGCGAAGGCTGACAGATCACGCCGTCGTCAATGCCGCCGCTCTCCGCGGTGCCTTGTGGCGCCGCATCGGCCGCCGTAAATAGCCAGCTGTTATGAAAGCCACTCGCGGTATTGATTCGCGGCGCGGTTCCCACGCTCACGGCGGCCGTGTTTACGCCGTGCGTCGTCTCCGCGCCGGTCGGGCCGCCCGCTCGCCCGAAATGGCCCCGGCGCCCCATTAGCCAGCCGGCGGTAATCGGGCGGTCTGGGAGCCGTGCCGTGCCTGGCTGCCGGGAGCGGCTCCTGGCGGTCCCGGCGGGCCAGGCGCGGGCCGCGCAGGAGCGTCTCCCCCCCTCCCCCCCCTCCCGGCGGTGTGACAAGCCGGGAATCGGCGCGGGCAGCGCGGCAGCGTGACCGAGCCGTGTTTTGGCGGCGGGTGGCGCGCGTCAGCCGTCGCCGTCTTTGTGGCGGCCCGTCCGTGCACGGGAAGCCCTGGCGGAGACGCTACCGAGTATCTCTATAAGGCCGCCGCCGAATCGGAGGGGCGTCGTGTAGCGCGAACCGGCCGGGCCGGGCCGCCCCGCGGCCGCTGGCCAGGAATGTCCGCCGGACGCGATCTGATGGCCGCCGCTTCAGGGTCAGCAGGCGCCGGCGACCGCGCGTCCACGCCCGCTCCGTGGACAATGAATGAGCCGGCGCGCTGCTCCGGCGGCGTGCCGCTCGGCCGGAGACTCAGCATGCACGCCAGCCGACGGTAATTGGCGCGCGCGCGGCCGCCGCGTGACGTCACCGCGCGGCTCCCACGGGCCGGCCGGCCGCTGACGTGCCGGACTGGTTTTCGGGATCGCGGCTGAACAAAGGGCTCGGCGCGCGGCGCAAGGTCAGGCGGACGCCGCCGGGAACGGTGGCCGCCGCCGGCGCAGGGGTGGCGCCGCGACCGACCGCCGCCAGCGGCGATGACGGTGCTCGGCGCCCCGCGACAGACCCTGGCCGGCGGTGTGACGTCACCGGCCGTACGTGACGCGAGAGCAGCCCTCGTCCTGTGTCGCGAGCCAGCCCGGCTCGTGTGCGCGGCTCCTCAGCGGGCGCGGCGGTACCGGTGCGGTTTCTAGAGGGTAGGAGCTGGTGGTCTCAGCCCTCCCCGGCGGCGTACCCTGGCCGCCGCTCGGGCGGACGGGCCGGTCCCACGCGGCGGCGCGGCCGGCCGGCCGGTTCACGGCCGGTCTGTGTGTCGGCGGCACCGCTGAATCAGAGCCGGACATTTCCGCGCGGCGCGCCGGCCTTCTCTCTCCGCAGACCCTGCCGCCGCGGGCAGCCGGCAGCCGGGCGGCGGCGGGATCTGCGGCGCCTCGCCGCCCCGACCCCGGCGTCACGAGCTGCGGACGCGCGCCTCCCCGGGCGGGGCCGATGCCCTCCGCGGCTCGCAAAAAGCTCCGGTGCCGTCCGCCCGGGCCAGCGGCGGCCGGCATGTCCGGGCCGGCACCGTGGGAGAGCGATGCTCGCGCGCCGCCTCCGGGGCTGACGGCGCCACCTCGGAGGGCCTCGGTCCGTCCGGGTCAGCTCGGGGGCGGTGTGGCTAGGGCGTGTCCATCGCTGGCGCGACCGCACCACCTCAGCGGGGGGTTTTCCCGGCTGCCTGTCGATGGATCGTGCGAGTGCCGGGTGACACAGCGCAGCTGCCGGGGAGTGCGGTGGCGCGCTGACGTGTGAAGCCCAGGTGAAGGCGGGGGCTGAGTCCGGTGCGTCACAACTTACAGGAGGTGTAGGTTACGGACGCGGGTCGCCTTTGGAGCGCCGAGACCGGTCCATGTCGCCGGGAGTTGGTCAGGGTCAGATCGGTCGGCAGCTTGTCCGGTCGGACCCCGACCCCGGTCGCCAACGGGTTAAAAACGCAGAACACGTCGAGGTCGGGTCATCTTGACAGGGCCCAATCTGGCGTCGGCTGGGACGCTGCGTCCTGTCGTGTGTTCGGTGGCGGTAGGTGGCGCCGGTAATCCCTGGGGATCGCCGGGGGTCTATATATCCAACTGCGTCACCATTTGAGTAATCGTGCCTTACTTCCTGCACGCTGTGCGACCGCAGCTGTGTCCCGACGTTGGTTGTGGCGGAAGGGGGGGGGGGAGGGGGCTCCGGGAAAAGCCCCACTCCAGTTCGGCCCCCACATGGTTATCAGGCACCACTGTCCGGCGCCGTCTGCCTGGCGGCCAGCCGGGTCAGTTACACACTGGCACTGTCCGGCGCCGTCTGCCTGGTGGCCAGCCGGGTCAGTTACACACTGACGTGCAGCGGTCTTGACGCCGTGAAGCCCAGCCTAGTCGGGCCGTGCTGCTCAGCGAGGCTGCCAGCCTTCTGACGATCGGCGGCGCCCGGCCGGCGGGGCCGAGCTGGGACGTGCCGCGTCCCCGCGTCCCTAGTCGGGCTGGGCTGCTCAGCGAGGCTGCCAGCTGTCTGACGATCGGCGGCGCCCGGCCGGCGGGGACCGAGCTGTGGGCGGACGTGGCGTCGGCCCCGCCGTGCCGGCACCACAGGACGCGCCGCCGTCCCTGCGGCGGCAATGGACCAGATTGGGCGGCCCCTTCCGCCGTGCCGCTGACCGCCGCCATCCGGCTCAGGACGGCGCAGTCGGCCGCCACAGGAAGGGGCGCTGCCCGCCGTCGCGGCTGCTGCGGCCGCCGCCACCGCCACCGCCGGCCGCCTCCGCCACCGCCGGCCGCCTCCGAGTCCCGCCGCGGCGCAGGCGGCCGCTTTCTCCACCGGCCAACGGCACGGCGTGCGTGCTGGCTGGCTGGCGTAGCGACGGTCTGCCGGGCCCTTGCGCCGGCTCGGGTCGGCCACGGGGTGAGCGTCGCCGGCGGCCGGATGTCGACCGCGGGCGTCGACCCGCCGCCGCCCGGGCGCGCCGCGCGGCCGGCGGCGGCGCGAAACCCTAGCCGGCGTGCGGACGGCTTCGCTCGCCGTCGGCGTCGGCCGGGTGGAGCCGGCTGCAGGGACGCGCCGACAGCCGACGGCCAGCCGAGCCGTCGGCGGGCCGCACGCGGACCGGCCTTCAGCTGGCGGCGCCGACAGGCGGGGCGTCGCGCTCGAGGGTCGCCAGCTGGCCCACTGCGCACAGTTTGATTCGGGATGGATTGTCTCGCCCGCGATCCGGGCGATGGCGATCACACCGGCTGCACACGGGTGGGTCGTACGCTCGCCATTGGTCTCTGTCACGTTGCCAGTGTTCTCAGCGGCAGTTTGAGCCATTTGTGGGGCTGTGGGCGGCCGGGTCGGGCCTCGCCCGTCGGAACTGGGCGCTCGGTCGCGCCGCAGCTGGCCGGCGGCCGGTCGTGCGCGGCGTGCGGTGAAGGGCCGCCGGCGCCCGGCTGCAGGGCCGTCCGCCGTCCGCCGTCCGCCGTCCCAGGGTCATCCGCCGGCTGCCGGCCGTGCGCCCGCGCCCGCCGCAGCTGCCCCCACTCACCTTGGCCACCGGCAGCCCGGCTCCGCGGCGCCGCTTTTTACCGGCCACATCAAGGCTCCGGCGCCGAAAAAACGGCCTGTATCGGCCGCATCAGCCTTGGGTGCGCGCCGCGCGGGGCCGGCGTCCCCTGCCCCGGCGTGCAGTGTCGCCACTTCCTCGTCGGTCGTGCGGGGTGTCGTCGTCATCGGCGGCGGCGGCGGCGGGCCCGCCAGCCTCGGCGCGCTGGCGGCGTGCCTCCCTGCCGGCCCGGCGACGCGGGAGGCCGCCCGGGGAGGGGGAGCGGCGTCAGGTCAGCGGGGTCAGCCCGCCGCCGGGCACGCCGGCCCAAGGACGCGTTGAGAGCGCAGCACGACGAGCGCCCGCGCGTGCGCGACGCAGGGCGTGTTTGTGCGCGCACCTCCCGATCTAATTTTAGATGTCTGTTCCCGCGTGCGCTGGTGTTTGTATGGCGTGCGAGCATTGGCGGGACGGCGAATCGGAATGAGAGCGTGGATGCTGGGCTGGTGGACGACCGACGCGGAGGGGGCGTTGGTCGGGCGCTTGCGCTCGCCGCCACTGAAGAGGAAGAGAGGGGTACAGAAGGAGGGCGTCATTTGCAGGCGAGTCACGTCCTGCGGAGTATTGTGATCCCGCCCGTGGCGTGCATGGTCGGAACGCTTCTCCGGAAGAGGAAACTACGTTCCAGTCAGCGCATGTTTACAGCCGTGGTTATCATGCAGTGGGCGCCCAATGTGACGTCAGTGTCGTCGGTTTCAGGGCCGTCACAGATCCCAGGGACGGCAAACGAGTGGCGCTCAAGAAAATGCCCAACGTCTTCCAGACTCTGGTGTCGGCCAAACGCGTCTTCAGGGAGCTCAAGATGCTGTGCTTCTTCAAACACGACAACGTGAGTAGTTGGGCCCGCCGCCCAGGCTCGACAACTTGTCTTGCGCGCCAGGGTCGCGCGCGCCCGTCCGGCATGTTGCGCGGCCGCCGAAGTCGTGTCGACACTCGGAGCGACGCGCGCTGCCTCCCAGCGGGTCTACGGTCCGCCTCTCCGCCGGCCTCGCGCGTGCTTCGTATGCCCGCGCTGTGCACGCGCGCTGTGTATGTGCGCTGCCGCTGCAGACCAGGCCTGCTGGACGACGGCAGCGTCTGCTGTGCAGCAGCTGACGGCCGGCCGGCGGCCGGCGGCTGCTCTGTGCGCGGCGAGCCGTCCTGACGCCGGCGGAGGAGCCCAGCGCGTGTGTACCGGGCCGGCCGTGCGGCCAGCTGCGCCGCCTGGCCGGCCGCCACATGTCGGCTCTTTGTCCCGACACGGCCGGCCGGGTCCTTGAACCGATCGCGCTCCGCCCGGCTGGCCGCCGCCGCCGAGCGGGCGACGCGGCCCAGCTGCGCGACGCCACGCGACGCGATGTGGCCACGCCGCCGCGTCGAGCTGGGTGGGCTGCCGATGAGATGTGGTGCCGCTCCGGTCTGCCGGCGCGTGTTTGGGTTATCTGCAAAATAACAGCATAATAGACACGGCGGGTTTCCTCGCTGCCGAGCAGCGCGCGTTTGTGATGAACCCGATGTTTGTGTGCATTTGGTGTGTATAATGGAGCTCGTGTGCTGGCGTGGAAGGCCTGAGCTGCGAGGTTCGTTGTCCGGTGGGCCTTGCGAGGGCCAGTTTGTTGCTAGCCGCTGTTAAGCCCCAGCAATCAGCTGATAAGCTGGCGGAAGCCATGACCAGGCGTCCGCTGCTTCCCTATCACCCATGCCCCGCTTCCCTGCTTCCTTGTCGCCGATGCCCCGCTTTCCTGCTTTCTTGTCGCCGATTGTGGTCCCACAAAAAAAACTTCTGTCCGTGAAATGGGACGCCACTACAACAGAGGCTTCTGGCTGTACCTTGCAGCCCCGGTGACGCGGAGTAAAGCCTCCCGTGCCTTCAAGGCTGGCCTGCTGGTATATCCGCCATCTGAAGTGTACTGGCGGCGATGTGTGTTTATAGGCAGGGGTGACCGTGTGTCGGTCTGTGCGGGGCGGTCCTGTGGAGCGCAACTGACGGATATGACGCACGACGATCATTCTGACCCACTTGCACTTCAATTGGCGGGGGGGGGGGGGGGGAGACGGGACTTCATTGCCGGGTGGAGTTTGCAACGATAGGCGACACCAACCTTCTGTTTGTCTTTTTGCCTTACGCAACTCCCCGGCAAAATGTCGGGTCGAGGAAGGCCCTGCAGCATTGCTGCACCACTGAATGCGGTGGCTGGTGCTGCTTGGAATGTGTCTGGTGCAATCCTGGGTGGCCGTAGCCGATCAGCTTCGATATCCTGAACTTATCCCTGTAAGCTCACATGGATATGCCTCTGTTCACGCTTCAGGCATTGTTTCCGTCCTATGTTAATGCCCGTGCAATGCTATAAAACGGAAAATCTGTCCGTGTTATCAAACTGGACTTGTACCGTTTTTGTTTTCATCAAACGCATCTCAACATCGTCAACAACGCTGACTTTTAAAGTCGCATCAAATGAGATCTGTTTCTGTACGATTCATGAAGCTCTTCATAATGGGAGTGGTTTGACCCCAGCGGAGGTCAGGGATGGCTGCCAGCTGCTCCCGAAGGGAGAAGTCGTGGGAGATCGGCCAGCGCATGACATGCCTTGAAAACGTTCGACACCTTTTGTGACGCATCTCCGAAACCGCTCATCGGTACGGCGCCTGCCCCCCCACCCATCGTGCGGTTGGCCAACATCATGTCCGGCGGCCTCCGGGTCTACCAGCTGTGATCAGGGGAGAGGAGGGGTCTGGAAGGAAAACCCTGACTGAGGAATAAAGCGCCACCAGAAAATGACTCACCACTTGTGACTTACCGGGGTGGAAATGGATGCACTCTGGGACAGTATCGTCAAAAGCTGGCCTCAGCGGCTTTTCGGCTTCGACAAGATAGCACGAGGCGCGTGCACCGCTGTCGTCTGACGCCAACCGTCTGTTGCAGGTGCTCTCGGCGCTGGACATTCTGCAGCCGCCGCACATAGACTTCTTCCAGGAGATGTATCCTTTTCTCGCCGGATTGAGGGCGCGCGGCCAGGGGGCACCGTCCAGAGGGATGAGTGCTCAAGTTGGCCAGACGTCCGTGCCGTGGAGCGAGACGGCAGGGTGGTGCTTGGGCGGGGTGCTGAGCCACCCGCGCGCAGAAAGGTTCCTTCTGTGGCGGGGGATGCCTGGAGTGGACGCGGGCCGGGGGCGCGGGGCGCGCTGTTTGACACGCCCGGCTCCCGGTCCGGCTCGGGACACTCGGGCCAGCGGCGGGCGAGGAGGACCGCGGGCCGGGGTCGCGGGGCGTGCTGTTTGACACGCCCGGCTCCCGGTCAGGCTCGGGACGCTCGGGTCAGCGGCGGGCGAGGAGGATCGCGGTCCGGGCGCCGCGCCGAGCGCTCGAGACCGACAGCACGAGGTCGGGAGAGGGGACGCGGCGCGTCGAGCCGAGCCGAGCCGAGCCGAGCCGAGCCGAGCCGAGCCGAGCCGAGCCGAGCCCCGCCTTTGCAGAGCGGCGCCGGGCGACGGGGCGCGCCGCCGCCGGCCGCCGGCCGCACGCTCGTGTGCGTCTGTGCGCGCCCGGCGCGGGGTCAATAGCACGGGTGGAGGGCGGCGGCCGCCGGCCGGGGCGCTATCACCCGCTCCTCCCCCGGCCGCGGGGTCACCGCACCTGCTGGCTGACCAATCATCGGCCGCCGGCTGCGTCACAAACAAACGCGCGGCCGGCCGGCGCCGCCCGGGTCACGGGAGCAGGCGGGCCGGTGCCCGGCGGACGGCCGCGCCCCGCCGGCTGCGCCTGAGGGTCGCGCCCGCGCAGCCGCCACGATGTTTGCGTGGGGTTTTGTTACGTTTAGTTTATGCTGGTTGTTGTCGCGGGGCTTAGGGGGTGTTGTGAGCTCATGGCGGCATTGATCTGGAGGGTGCGTGGTTGATGGTGGATCGGCGCGGACTGCCACGTTGTTGATGGGGCAGCCGGGCTAAGCGTTTTGACGCTAATCGTTACAGCGCTTACGTGCGTTGTGAGATAATTTTCTGATACGCCCTACTAATACGACGAGTCATCACAGAATATCTTAACGGCGCTGATGGGCCGTTTCACGAGTTTTTGCCGGCAGAGCAGACCTGCACTAAATAACTGCCGGGCACCGGCTCGCGTTCTCCCCCTCCCCCTCCGGTGCCCCTCGCCCAGTCGATCGGCACGCCCCGCTGCGCCGAGTTGGCGCGGACATCACGTGGGGTAACCGAGCTCGCTCAATATGGATGAGCGTCCAAGCGCCGTGTGCGGAGGTAATTGGGGACTGGAGCGTGTTATCTGATGGTGCCGACGCCGGCCGGTCGGCGGCGGCCGCCTCGCACTCCCTCGGCACCGACGCGACACCGACACCGACCGGCCGGGCTGCACGGTTTGACGGCTTATGGCGATCATAACACGGCGTCGAACACGGCGACATCGCCGTCCAGATGCGTGAACACCACCCGTCGGCGGAGGGCTTGCGTGGGTCGTAAACGCCTCTGCGAATGGCAGCCTGTTGATTTGACGGGCAAACGCTGAGAATGTGCTGCGGTTGTCTTGGACGTCCCGTTGGACCTGGAAGCCGCACATGATGGTGACGGCCGTCTAGCTGTTCTGCCTCACGTTCACCAGGTCAAACGTCCGATGTGTTTGACCCGTTTGGCTCCGTCAGAGCGCGGCCGGACGGGCTGCCGCATCCCTGAGCCGTGTCGTCCATTTCGTCCGCCTCGCCCTGCCCCGTGTGCCCGTGCCGACCCGTGGCCGGCCGTCACGTGGCGGCGGCGGCGGCGGCGGCGGCGGCGGCGGCGGCGCGTGGTACTCCAGGTGCGTGCGCGTGCGCGGCCGAAGCCGGTGACCGCGCTGCGCTCCGGCGGCCGGGGCCGGCGCTGACGCAACAGCCGGGCGCCGGTCGAGTCAGCGGCCGCGCGACCCCGCGCCGCCCTCTGCAGCGCGCCGCCGCCGCCGCCTCCGCTGCCGCACGGCCGCCGCACGACCGCCAGCGGCGCTGATTGAGGATGTCGAGTGCGGTGGACAGTAGGGGGCAGGGGCGCCGACAGCCAGCGCAGCAGTTTTGGTGACTGCTCCTTTTTTTCGTGGCGAGCGGGTTCTGTCGTCGACACCGCCTTGTTACTGGCGAAGGCAGCGGTTTTGGACGTCCCGGAGCGCGGCGGCAGCTCTTGAGCGCCAGCCATCGCCGCTGTTCGGAGTTTTTAGCGGGCTGACGATGGTTGGATCACACTGCACCCCTATGTCGCCTGTCGCCGCCCCCGCTGGCTTGCTAGCTGCGTCATATGGCCCCCCCCCCCCCCACATGAATAACACATAGCGATTTTTAGCCTGCTATAGGCCCTTGCACGTGTGCGAAAGCGCGGGGCTTAATTGTCTGTCCCCTCTCCCTGCTGCATGAACCAGAAAATGGCGTCTGATTGTGTGCCGCTCGGCCGGAGAGACCGATCTGTTCTGATTAGTCGTCGGCCTGCATCAGTGGGAGGGGGGGGGGGGGGAGGCTGTCGTTCCCCCTGCCGTGCCGCGCTCTCCGTCTGCACGTGCGCCCGGCCCGGCCGGACCCCGTTAGGCGATCAGCGGGCGGCTGTCGGCGTCGCCCACCAGCTCCTGTGATGTGGCCGCCTGTGGACCGGCCGGCACGGACGCGTGTCGCTCCCGCCCCCTCCCTCCGGGCGCCGGCGGCACCCGCACAGGTCAGCTGGTCCCAAAGGACACAGCCGGTCCTGGCAGGTCAGAGGGACCCGGGACGCGCAGCAGAGGTCAGGATGTTCCCCGGAGGCTCGGCACCCCATATGCCAGACATGTCAGCCGGCGCGGGAAGGCCAGTCGGGACTAGAAAGGTCGGCCACACAGGGGAGGCCAGTTGGAGGGGTCAGATGTGTCTCGGGAGTTCGGATGGGCGGGAGAGGTCGGGCGGACCAGTGACGCTGTCAGGTGACGAACATGACAACGGCTCTGTCGCCCAACCCCATTACGATTTGGCCCGGGTATTCTCCAATTCAAAACGTGCCAATGCCACGCGCTAGTTTTGTTCAAATCACACTGGATCGAGGCTGGTGTAACGTGACGAGCGCGTGTGAGACACACCACGCATGCGGTGCGCAGGCCGGCTGGCGGTGCTGGCCGGACGAAGTGTGCCGCGAAGCCCAGGCCGCGGCGGAACGGACGCCCCTGCCCGGCCCGGGCAGGCGGAGAGCACCGCTGCAGCACGGCCGCCGGCCGGCCGTCCGACCCCCTGTCTCGGGTCTGCGGCTCGAACCAGCGGCAAAAACGGGCGGCCATCGGCGCCGCGCCGACAAAGGCGCGCGCCCATTGTGGCGTCGGGCGCGGCGCGGGCGACGAGTTATGACGGGGGCCGTCCTTGTTTCCACAAGGCTGCGGCGGACGGCGCAGACGCCGCCCGGCCCGGCCCGGCCCGGTCTGGCCCCGGAGACACAAAGCGGCGGAGCGGCGCCCCTCCACGTGGTGCGCCGCCCGCCCCTCCCGCCGCGCCGCTGAGAAAGGGTGCTGAAGGCGGGGCAAGGTGCCGCGCGCAGGTGAATAGCACGGCGGGGAGGGCGGGCACCGGCCGGCTGTTTGGCACGCCGCGACCGCTCAAAGAGACGCGCAGCCCCCTCAGTCGCGAGCGGTCGTCCAGGGGCCGGGCGATTCGAATGTAAATGCCATTGCGTTCCTTCGTCGGTTCTCGCCGCGTTCCGGTCGGGAGCCGTTCCTCTCGACCTCGTTTGATGGCGCGCTTGCGTCGTTTCATGGCCGGGCTGGTGTCGCCGGTCGAGCGCCTTGTTTGCGGGAGATTGGGACCGACCTGACCGACGCAAACAGCGTGTTAGCGGCACGGCGGTGCGCGAGAACGGCCGGCCTGTTGTGGCGAACCGCGACAGCGGCAGGC
Source organism: Pollicipes pollicipes (assembly GCF_011947565.3). Lineage (NCBI taxonomy): Eukaryota > Metazoa > Arthropoda > Thecostraca > Pollicipedomorpha > Pollicipedidae > Pollicipes > Pollicipes pollicipes. The sequence goes on from NW_023596225.1 coordinate 14,362,531, forward strand.
CGCCGGCCGCTAATTGACTGGGCCGAATTCTCGGAGGCGGACGGCCGCCGCCGCCGCCATGGGTCGCAGTAGCCGGAGCCGGCCACTGCCGGCGGTATCCCTGCCTGGAGATATGGCCGCCTGCACGCGGAGGTGGGGACGGTTCGGGAGGGTAGGGGGGGGGGGGGGCACCGAGCCGTTGTCGGCGTCGCTCCCGCTCCGGCGATTTAAACCGCACCGCAGCACCTGCCGGATACGCCGGTCGGTGCCCCCTGCGCCGCGTGTGCTCCCCCTATTTGTATCGACCGGCGGCGCGCGCCCCGCGCCGTCACCATTGTTCGTCCCGTCGCGACCGACGCGGCGTCCGACGGGGCCGTCGGGGGACGCCCCCCGCTCGCTCGATAGGCGGGCCGCGCGCTGCATCTGTCGCCGGCGCGCCGCTGCCGCCGCCGCCGCCGCCTCGGCGCGTTCCCACGCCGGCGTCGCTGCAGCCGCCGGGCGCCGCTGGCGCCGCCAACGGCCGCCATTTAAAAATTAAAGGGCTGGCGAGGGGCGTCCGGCGCTGTTTACTGCCAGCGCGCGGTATGCGCCGATAGGATCGCCGCCGTCGGCCGCCGGTCAGCGCCGCGCGGTTTTTGCGGCGGAGAGCGCGCCGCCGACCCGGTCGACCCCTTTGTCTCAGGCGGCTCGGCCACCGTCCTCGGCGGTCTTTGTGGCGGCCGGCCGGTGCGGCACCGGCGCGATTAATGGAGTCGACGGGCGGAGCAGGGTCTTTGCGGTGCGCTTTCGATAATTGTGTTTGTGGATGGCGATTGTCGGGCGCAGTTCATCATGGTTAGCTGTCTCCGCACCGTGTGGATCTTTTTATCAACTGTTACATCTGTCGCTTTTTCTCCGTGATCTCATTTGCCGTATCGGTGCAAGCCTTGTTCCGCTGACTTCTTATCGACGCGCCACGGTTGCCGGATGGGCTATTGATAGCGAGGGAACCGTTGTCTGGCAGAGACGAACGCTGCAGATGATCGTGCTCAACTGAGTGTTTTGTTCTGTTCGAAATGAATCGCTCATTTGTTGCACCTCTCACCACACTGTCCAGACACTGGGCCCGAGATATAGTTTATATCAGAGGGGATGATGAGCTGCTCAGCTATATTTGTCGAACTTTTTTGTTTGCTTGCTGCAAAGTCGCACGTGACACAGTAAAAGGTATTTCAGATGATGTTGGAAAGAATTGTCCCGGGCTCCTGGCTCTTCGACATTATGAGTTCAGGGTTCTTAATGCCGAATATGCCGACAGTTAAAGACCTTCAATGCGCCTAGAGCTTCTAGTTAAACAACCTTATCCAGCGAATATTGGTTATGTTGCCAATGTTCCGCGTTTCAGCATGCAGTTTGAATCACGAGTTAATGGCGTTTTACACAAAAGAAGCAGTTAAAAACCACAACACGTGAATTCAGAAAATGCTCCGAATATGGGCAGACACTGTCACCATGAAGTTATCAAAATAATAGACTATCCGAGCTTCCACATCCCGACGCCCGAACCACGGCCGTACGCCAAAGGCTGCATGAGATACGGGCAACTGAGCCGAAAGGCTACGGTAACCCATACTGGGTATTCATGTCCTAGCGCCCAGTGCACGATGCTGCTAAGATCTGCTCAGGGCTGCTAAGGCGCTGCTCAGTATGGGTCATCATGACATCACTACGTAACCGCCCGTGTTTTGTGCATTCCTTGGTGCATGATCTTGTACTAGGTGTTAGGATGTGGGAGCTCGGATGATTCTGATATCTTTTTATTGACAATATTTGCGCAGGCTCGCAGTGTGATTGTCTAGTGTGTAGTCTTACGTATCTTGGTTTATAATGTATTTTTTGTTTAATCGTATCGACTCGTGATCATAACCGTAGGTTAAGACGTTCGGTATTTACAATGCAAATAGTTTTTTCTTCTTGACGATATTTGACCATTACCTCCTGGCGAATGTAAGTTACCATAATGACTCTGAGCCCAAATGAGGGTCTTAATTAGTCAATTATAGCTGAGTCTTCGCTGGTGATTGACAGAAGATAAATGATCAGTTCCCTGTATGTTACGACTTACTTTCAATTTCACAAAAACGTGGCGGCTTGTGTAAGTCACCGAACAAAGAGGCTGTTACCTTGTTTCTCGTGATCAAGATAATTACCAGAAAGTTACATGATATGCCGTCAAGAACCCGCCCGCGGGAATTGCGTGCTGCCCTCTATTCGAACCAATACTGTTCCAGCTCTGTTGCGAGGAAGTTTGTATTGAGCCCGCTCCCTCTACCGTAGTCGTACGGACACCGGCAGGCTCGCTGTCTGGAAGGGAACGGTCCTCGGTTCTGCAGCCCCGCCAACCTGCCCAGTACAGTGGCGTAGTGAACGGTCGTCGGCTCTGCAGCCCTGCCAGCCTGCCGAACACAGTGGCGTAGTGAACGGTCCTCGGCTCTGCAGCCCCGCCACCCTGCCCAGTACAGTGGCGTAGTGAACGGTCCTCGGCTCTGCAGCCCCGCCACCCTGCCCAGTACAGTGGCGTAGTGAACGGTCGTCGGCTCTGCAGCCCCGCCACCCTGCCGAACACAGTGGCGTAGCCAGGATTTCGCCCAGCAGGGAACCAAATTATGGCATACGAGCCATTTTGTCCAATGGGTCTTCACTTCATCGCCAGAGGTTTGTTTTTGGACCCGGGAGCCTTTTTAGCCTCGGGATTTGATTTTAATGCATCGAGGGCGCATTTTTATGTTCTAGAAGCCGTACTATTATCTTAAGCAGGCAAGAAGTACTTGGCGTTCGGACTCATAGTGCCCCCGCAATCTCGAGAAGCGGAGGGTTTTTTGGGCTCTAGAGTATTTTGCTCTTCTCGGCTACACCGCTGGCCTGGTATGACGACGGTGAGCCACTGCTCCATTCGTCCAGTGGGGAGCCGGGGCCTCCTGTTATGACGCCGCGGCCCCGGCCCGGCCCGGAGAGAGAGGGCACTAGATCAGAGGCAGGGACGTAGGACCGGTCTGGGCAGGCCGTCCCTCAGACCGTCTCAGCGGTGTAAACAGGTGGGCCGGGCTGGGCTTCGGGCCGCGGAGCCAGGCCGGGGACGTGTGGCCGGCCGGCTGGTGGGCCGGACCGGGCTGCGGGCCGCGGAGCCAGGCCGGGGACGTGTGGCCGGCCGGCTGGTGGGCCGGACAGGGCTGCGGGCCGCGGAGCCAGGCCGGGGACGCGTGGCCGGCCGGCTGGTGGGCCGGGCTGGGCTGCGGGCCGCGGAGCCAGGCCGGGGACGCGTGGCCGGCCGGCTGGTGGGCCGGGCTGGGCTGCGGGCCGCGGAGCCAGGCCGAGGACGCGTGGCCGGCCGGCTGGTGGGCCGGGCCGGGCTGCGGGCCGCGGAGCCAGGCCGGGGACGTGTGGTCGGCCGGCTGGTGGGCGGGCCGGGCTGCGGACCGCAGAGCCAGGCCAGGGACGCGTGGCCGGCCGGCTGGTGGGCCGGGCCGGGCTGCGGGCCGCGGAGCCAGGCCGGGGACGCGTGGTCGGCCGGCTGATGGACCAGGCCGCCCGGCCCGGCTCACCAGCCGGCCGACCACGCGTCCCCGGCCTGGCTCCGCGGCCCGCAGCCCTGTCCGGCCCACCAGCCGGCCGGCCACACGTCCCCGGCCTGGCTCCGCGGCCCGCAGCCCGGCCCGGCCCACCAGCCGGCCGACCACGCGTCCCCGGCGGCGCTCCTTCGGTCCGGCCCACCAGCCGGCCGGCGCTCGGCCCCGGCGGCGCTCCCTCGGTCCGGCTCACCAGCCGGCCGACGCTCGGCCCCGGCGGCGCTCCCTCGGTCCGGCCCACCAGCCCGCCGGCGCTCGGCCCCGGCGGCGCTTCCCCGGCCTGCGCGCAGGAGCGCCGCTGCCACCCAATGCCAGGCCGCCGATAGCTACGCAGCGTTCAGGGATAATGCTAGCGGCACAGGTGCGCCCAAGGCGGAGGATGGCGCTACTGCACCGCGTCTGGTAGCTATGGCAACCGAGTTGTCATAGGAGTGGGGGGAACACCCAAGCCGTAATGTTGGGCTTAATGACGTTCGTGTTGGTATTTCGCTGTGTTTACTGAGCTTCGTGGCTGAGTCCACTGGTAGAAGCAGCTTGAAGTAAGCGAACTCCCTAAGCAATTGGTTGTGGTCTGTGTTGCTCTTGGAGAGCAGTGTGAGGCCCAGATACCATTGCGTGTTGTGCAAATGCCAGGCGCGTCGGGCTGCGGTTAGTACGCTAGCACTTGTGCTTCTCGCTGATAAAGTGAACTGTATTTAGCGTCCACAAAATTGGACATGTCTGTCTTCAAAGATTGGCAATTGGGTTAGTGATATGGTTAGCGATAAGCGATCGCTCATGCAGTCAAACTGCATATAGGGAAATCGCTCGTCCATTCCAACTGTGATACGTTTGTGTGAGGCGGAATATCTTGGGCCATTCCCAGGAAAAGTACTTGTCAGATGAACGTCTAGCTTGGAGAACAATGAAAACACAGAGATCTTGTGTTAGATTTTCGTCAGCAGGCTAGTTTTAAGTTCGGCGTGGTGTCGAAGTTCCCCCACCGCACCGCGACAGCTGGGGCCTGGCTGAGATATGCGATGAATCACGCCTCGAAAGCCACTTTTTAATCGTGCTCGTCACGTACATTGTCGAAACCTGGTAAACATGCTGTGGGCCGTGCTGATTCGGCTCCAGGGAGAGACTGCCTGCTCTGGGCCGCGCTGATTCGGCTCCAGCGAGAGACTGCCTGCTCTGGGCCGTGCCGATCCGGCTCCAGCGAGAGACTGCCGCGGGGGAGCATGGCGGCTGCTGTCATCAGTCGCCGATCTCGGTAGCGCCCGCCAGCCGCGGTGGGCGCTGCTCCGGCCGTCAGACCGATCCGCGGCGGCCGACTCCGGCTTTGGACCGGCGCCGTCACTACCTGTGAGCGCCAGCCGCGGTCGTGTTTCAGGCTCGCTCTCTCTGGGTATTGATCTGCCGGCGCTAATCTGCCCCGACTCGGCGCCGGCAACCGGTGGTGTAAAACGCCCGTAACGGTGCAGCTGCGAGGGGTGAGCCGCAGGGCTCCGCGGCCGGCGCCGACTGGCTGGCGGGCCGGTCCCGTGGCACGTGTGGGCTGCCGCCCAGCCGGGTGGCGCTCCACCTGGCTCTGGCCGTGGCCACACTCAGACGACACTTGAGGCTTTGGGGTGGTAATATAACGTCAATCTTGTCGTTGCCGTATTGGATGATGGGTTTGCGTGTGGCAGTCGGCTGGGCGGATGGTCGCGGACGGACCTGACGGGCTGGCGGGGGGGGGGGGGGGGGGGGGCGCTGCGCTGGGCGGCCGCCGGCCGGGGACGGGACCTGGGAGCATCGAGCGACCAGGTCAGCTCGCCGCGACAGGACACGACCACCTGTATGGTCTGAGGCATGACACGCCCGCCGGCTCTGGGTGTTGGTGGCCACCGGCCGGCCGTGCCGTGCCGTGCCGTGCGATCTCCTTGACCAGGCGCCGTGCAGATACGTGGTGACGGAGCTGATGCAGAGCGACCTGCACAAGATCATCGTGTCGCCGCAGCATCTGTCGGCCGACCACGTCAAGGTGTTCCTCTACCAGATCCTGCGAGGTGAGTGCGACGCTGGATCCGATACCCTGGCCTGGTCTGGTGTGTGGTCTGGTCTGATCTGATCTGGTCTGGTCTGGTCTGGTCTGGTCTGGTCTAAGGTCTGTCGCGCTCTGGTGGGTCGGCTGAGGGAAGGTCATGCTGTTGAGTAACGGCTCGGAAGCTATTCAATTATGGCGGCTGGTAGTTCTGATAGTTCTGATAGTTCAACTGTGTGTGGACCCCGGCGACCGTCAGTATGAGGGGGATGGGTGGGGGTGGAGGCGGAGGTGCTTCGCTCCTGCCAGGCCGTTGCCGACCGGCCGGCTTTGTCTTGCCCGTCCGAACGCTTGCTCCTCTCCCCGGCGGGCCGTGAGTATGTCTGTCTGTCTGTGCGTGTGTTTATGTATGTGTGTGTGTCTGTGTGTTGATGACGGCGGGCTCGGTCGTTGCCCGGTCGGCCGGGCCGGGCCAGACCGGCCGACCGGGGGAGGGGAGGGCAGATTGAACTCGCGAGCTCGGCTCCTATCGATTCTAGCCCTGTGGCATGGCGACGACCGGCCCGGCAACCCACTGCTGCCCTCTCGCCGGCGCTGGCCAACGACGCAGTCCCGGGTCACCTCAGCACACCGTCGCTCTCCTCCCGCCACCGGCTGGCGGCTCCGTCCTCTGTCGGCTCACTCGGCTCGCTTTCTGGTGGATCCCTGCAGGCTCCGGGCCCGTTTCCGATCATGGGCATGCCCTGATCACTCCCATTCTCTATTGCTTTTCTTGCTGGCTGTACGGGCTGGCCGGCCGGTCGCTTTTTGCGCTCATCTTTACAGAACATGATCTTTTTGCATTGTTTCTTGCGTTCGGCCTTCCCGGTCGGCCCTCCCGCCTCGCATTGTCTCCTGATGCAGCCCTGTCGCCTTGCCGCCTGCACTCCCGCGCTGGCCCCTATCTCGCACATCATGCTCGCCTTCCTCGGATCCCTTTTCTGATACACAATCCCTCTTCATCGCCCCTCCCCTCTCAGCAGCTTTCGCGCCGATGGTGGATACGTGGCAGTTGCTGGGCGCTGTGGGCTCGGCTCATTTCCCCGGCGGCTCGGCGTCGGTTAGATTTCCCTGTGATTGATTACAACGTCGGAACAGCGTAGGGGAAGCGGAGTCGGAGGACGGCCGCCGCCAGGGCCGGGTCGCGCCCGCTGGCCGCACTCGGTGGGGCGCGTCTGCCGGCTGCGATGGCTGCCGGCGTCGCACGGCTCGCGCTGGACCGAGGCGCGCTCCGGGATCGGGCGTTCCGACGGCGCTGGACTCGCGGGATGTGTCGTGTAAACTGATGGTTGTACAATGTCTACTGATGCCGAGATACGCGAAACGCTGGAAAGGCGGCATGTGCGGTGCGGTCGTGCTTTAGGCGGCAATTGTAATGAACCATTGCAAAGGAATGTCTGCTATGGCTGTCCCGACATGGGCTGCCAAATAGCACCCTTGTTTGTGTTAGTTTTTGTCTTAGTCGGGCGTCCAATTTGACGGGGAACCTTGGGATCAGCATCCGAATCGTCGCTAGACAGTCCCGTTCGGTCATCACCGACCTCGCCACGCGCGTGGTCCCAACGGCGGCACGCTCCGCTCCCGTCTGCCATCCCGGCAGCGTTGAGAGACCTCCGGCGGGCCAGGCGTTACCAGCCGGCCGCTCGCGGTGAAGGCGGGATTGTCTCCCTCGCGTCGGGGAAAACCGGCGGCTGCGGCGCTCGCCGGTCGCCGTTTGCCAGCTCGGCGGTCACCCGTGTGACCAGTGTGTGTGACACGGCTGGTTGCAGACATGGTCACACGAGTGGGGCCAGCTGCTGCTTGGCGACTGTTGGCGGCAGCGTTGTTCGGTGCTGGGCTCCTCGGTAAACGAGGGCTGTCTTGCCGTTCTCGCACGTTACGCGAGATAAACGCACGACGTCAGCCCGTGACGCCATAGGTTCCTCTGCACCCCCAGCAGTGTGCGCTCCATTGCTGTGAGCTCATCGGCGCCGCGCGCGTGGTGGGTGCTGTCGTCACAGACCTACCGACACGCGCCGTGGGCCTGTACCCGGCACGTGGTGACGACCGTGGCGGCCGGTCGGGTTCAGGCGGGCGGCGTGTGCGCTGGCGCGGCACACTCTGGCGCAAAGCTGGCCAGCATTTCGCCACCTATTTGTGTCAAGGCTGGTCGATGCGGAACGGGTAAATTGTTTTCCTTCGGCTGTTTCTCCCTAAAGGGACCTTTATGATGCGGCATAATTGCTTGGTTGCCGTTAATTGGACGCAATCATGAGTTGTAAGAGATAAATGATATCGCTCTCTCACATGACTTCAGCACGCTTTAACAGGCCAGTCTTTCCAAATTGACACGTAGTTCCATGAGGAGGCCAGCTCTGGTTTGCAACATTCAAATCTCAAGAACTGCATTGTTCCGTCCTCTGGCGTTGGTCGCGGTCTTCCAACAGCGAACGCTGGTCGTTCCAGGTGTGTGCCCACCTGTCTGTGCTTGACCCTGTGGCTGGCCTGCGATCTGGCCGCTTTTGAGCACCAGTCCCAGTCATCCGAACTGGCTCGTGCACCAGTCCGAGTCATCCGAACTGGCTCATGCACCAGTCCGACTCATCCGAACTGGCTCGTGCACCAGTCCGAGTCGTCCGAACTGGCCCGCAGTCGGATGCCGTAATGGAGACTCGCATGTTTGGCGTGCATGGTTGGAGGAGTGCTTACGGTACCCTTGTCAGGTCAGCACGGCGCCTTCTTTAAAGGGTGAACACATTCCGGCGAGTGGCCGACCGCCGGTTTTCGACCCGCGGACTGTTCTGCGTAAAGACAGATCCATCTGACGACATGAAACGAGGGCGCCAGGTTCCCACAGGCTGGGAAACCATTGTGTCCATTGCAATAGCCAGGCTGCCGTCCTGTATTTCTCGACAGCTTTCAGCAGTGTCATTTTTTATTGTGCAAGGGATGACTTATCGCCGGCTGACCGGCTTTTGCAAGTTTCCACGGTGCTGGAATAGTCGAGACGAGTTTTGGACTGTGCCTCAACATGCAACTGTCTTCACAATGTGGGTCAAGTTGCCAAACGTATCGGCACCCGGCTGTCAGGAGTGACGTCACGTCTGGTGTCACCTGGTCCGGCTTTGTCTGGGCGGCCGGCGCCGGCCCGTCCTCGCCGCCGCCTTTCGCCGCGCGGGACAGGGACGGGTCCGTCCGGCGACGCGCTGACAGCTCTGTTGCGAGACGCTGACAGGCGCCGTCACCGCGCGGCCGACCGCCGGCTTCTTGCGGCCCGGTCGAGGCCGGGCTCGGCGACGGCGACCGGCGCCTCGGCGCGCGGCCCCCGCGGCGCCGGGCGGCGCGCGGGTTGCGTGTGCCGGCGGCGGGTGACCACACAACACGCGCTGCGGTGCGGCCGGCCCCTGTCGCCGCCCGGCGGCCTTCGCCGCATGCTCCGCCGACCGTGTCGGGCAGTTGGCCGTCGGCCCAGCGGCGGCGAGCGTCTTGCCGGCGGTGCGAGCCGAGTCGCCGCTCCTGTGTCGGCCAGGCTGGCCACCACACGGGAATCGGCCGCCTCTCGATGTGCTCGGCACGTCGGACGGGGTTGGAACCCTCTTTTCGATGTACTGGGCACGTCGGACGTGGTTGGAACCCTCTTCTCGATGTACTGAGCACGTCGGACGTGGTTGGAACCCTCTTCTCGATGTACTGGGCACGTCGGACGTGGTTGGAACCCTCTTCTCGATGTACTGGGCACGTCGGGCGTGGTTGGAACCCTCTTCTCGATGTCCTCGGCACGCCGGGCGTGGTTGGAACCCTCCCTTGGCGGGAGTGATCGTTCGGCTGTGGTTAGAATCACTTCTGCTTTGGTGGGATCGGTCGCCCTGTTCGAGTAGCATTCCTGCCGCCTTGGCGGAGTCCTCTTGCGAATCCTCGCCCGTTGGGACGCGCGGCAGAGCGCTCATGCGCGGTGTTCTGCGGCGCTCTCCGAGGCGTGGACGGCACACCAGGCCTTGCGGCGCTGGACCGCGGTCGGGCTGGCGAAGGTTCGCCGCTCTGACCCGGATGTTGCACCCGCGGCCGGTCGGGCCCGCTCCGTGCCGGACGCCGGTGCGTGACGCCGGTCAGTGGGGAGGGGACGGGGAGGGGGGCAGGGTATCGTCAGTGGGTTGAGGGCCGTGCCGGAGGGCCGGCGTGAGGCCGGGCGCGCGCTTTGGTGCGTCCTGGGGACACGGCCGGCTGCGGCGGACAGACTGCTGCGCCCAATCGCCGCCCGCTCTCACAGGCAATCGCCGGTTTCGTAAACCCGACGTGCGTTCAGGCAGCGCGAGAACTTGACCCACATCCAGCCGCGTGTGGGCTTCACTCTCTTTCACCGGCCGCTTGCGCTGCCGGCCGCCGGCGGCGCCACCGTCGCGCCGCCCACCTCGCTTCGCCCATGGCCGGCCCGGCCCTGAACTTTACCTACTAAACTCGGGGAAACAGGTCATGTGTTACGTGTGCTACTGGGGCCGTGCCACGTGGATTTGCTGGGGACTGTCCCCGGACGGGACGTTTTGGACGGGCGAGTGTCACGTAAGGGCCCGTCCTGAAACGTTGGGTTTGGTGCTGTTTTGGTCGCGAGACCCTGTGACTCGACGACGCGCCGCCTTTTGGTAATCCGATCGGTGGTCAGTGGGCCGGCTACGCAGCCAGGGTCCGCTGTGGCGAACCGAACCGAACCCGCGCCGATGCGCGACATGTGGCCCGGCTCCCCCGCGTACCGGCGTCTTGTTTTGGCTCTGGGCAGCAGGTGGGCGCACGCGACCCGTGCTGCCCTCTGCGTCGCCGGCCGCCGGATCGGGTCTCGCGGGGACGCTCTCCGCGGAGGGGACGCTGCCCGTTGGCGGCCGCGCGCCCGGCGCCCGCGCGCCCGGCCCGGCGCCCGTTCGGCCTGCTTTCCGCCGGCCGTGGAAAGTGCGTGGCAGCAGAGAAACCGGGCAGCGACGACCGTGAGCCGCGAATTCACATGGCGGCTGTTGTGACAGATGTACGCGCGGCAGCACAAGACCGTCTCCGCCATTGTCGCCACCGAACTCCGCTTTCGTGCGGGAAACAATGCGGCGCGTCCTGGCGTCGACAGCAGAGAAACCGGCCGGCCGCCGACGCCGGCAGCGTCCGGCCGGCCCGACGCTCGGCCGCTGGTGGCGTCCGTAGACTGCACGAGGGCTCCTTTGTTGTAGAGGTGCTGGCGTCGCGGCGCGCAGCGTTCCTCACTGTGTCGGCTATCATGGCCTCTGCAGTGTCTGCCACAGGGCCGGTCTTGTGTATGTCTTCTCGCTGTGCGGGACTTGTGACCTTGGTGGCGCCTCCTGTCAAGGGAGCGCCCGTTCCCTCCGCGGACCGCGGACCGAGACCCTAACCGGCTGAGCGCCGGTGCGCGGGCCGCCCCCTTCGCCGCCGGCTGTTGTAACGTGTGGGCAGAACGCGCCGCCGCGTTGGTCAGCGTGCGCCGAGTGGCGCCGCCTCGGTTGACTTTCGTCAGCGCGGCTTCTCACGGCCGGCGGCGGGCGCCAGGCTCGCGCGTGGGCCGGCGCCCGCCGCCGGCCGGACGTTCCTTGAGCGCCGGCCTCGGACGGCACTCGAGCCCAGCTGCGGCGTCACATGTGATGACAGGAAGACCTGGCGGCGCGGCGCTGGGCGTTCGGCCGGGTCGGTCGGTCGGCCGCGCCGGGTGGTGCCGACTGTCCCCGCGCCGGTCCGGGCTAGTGTGGCTGGTGTCGCGGCCTGGCTCGGCCGACCGCAAGAATGGCGCCGCATCTACGTCCGCCGGCCGCTTGTAAGACCGCCGGCCGGCTGCGGCGGGAAAGGTGTCCGTCGGGGCAACGGTGTCGGCCAGAGCAGAGCAGCCTCCTCCAGTCGTCTGGGGATCAGCGACGGCCGCTGACAGTGGGGCTGTTGTCGCTAACGCCGGAGGTCAGGCGGATCTACGCGCCGCTGACCTTGCCGGGCCGGCGGCGCCCCGGACGCGGCGGAGATGCCAGTGGTGAAGTGGTATGCCGCCGCCGCCGCCGCCGCCGGTGGTCCTTTCAACTGGCGGCGTCGGCCGCGTGCGGCGAGCTGCTGGCGCACGACTGCTGACGAGTCAGATGGTGTCTCTCTCTCTCTCTCTCTCTCTCTCTCTCTCTCTCTCTCTCTCGCTCTCTCTCTCTCTCTCTCTCTCGCTCTCTCCCTCTCTCTGGTGGTCAAGGAGGATGTGCCCATCTCCTGCTTTGGGCGATCGGTTAAGCTGGTTGCCGTTGCGATCAGCTGCCCGCAATGAGATGCGGACACATTTGATATGCACCAGCAGGGAGTGAGAGGGAAAGTGTAAGGAAGCTCTGAAGGCAAGTGTTGTAACTTCAATAGCCCTTTGTCCTCTATGCTGCACCCACTTGCATCAGTTTGCGGTGTATAGAATGCTTCTCCGAAGGGAAGAAGTAGACTGCCTCTCTATGCACTGAATGCTTCCTTGCATTATCGCCATTTCCGCAAGACATAGCTGAGGAGTATTTCCGTCTTTTGGGCTGACTGGGATGACAGTGCTTACGTGACACACGCGCCAGGGTGACAGTGCCAACGCCAACATGACGCACGCTTGCGCTCATGGAACCCGCTGATTAGTCACCAGATTACGGCAGTTTTCCCGTCTTAGGACTGAACTCCCCGTCCTGACCAACCGCACCAGTCACCAGGACCAACCACACCAGTCACCAGGACCAACCACACCAGTCAATAGGACCAACCATACCAGCCACCAGGCCCAACCGCCCACGCCAGTCCCGCCCACCGCGTCCGACCCATCCCCCAGCTCCCCAGGGCAGCGTGCGGGTTGGCGTCAGCGGAGGCGCGCGTCCGCTGACGCCGGCGGGCGGCGGGCCGCCGGCGGTGGGCGGCGGCGAGCACGGCCGCGCCGGCGTGGGACTTGTGAAAGGGAGGGTCGTGAGGGCGCCGGACACGCTCGGGCGAGCCGCGCCGGCCCGCACCGCCGTAGTGTGGCCTTGCGCGGCCTGGCCGCCCGGCCGCCAGCCGCACGGCGAGAGGGCGGGCGGCGATCAATAGTTGGAAATAGCAGCGGCCAGCCGCCGTCGCCGGCCCGCCCAGCTGAGTGCCGCCCTGGCCGGCTCACGCACCCTCGCCCCGCCCGGCCCCGCCTCGGTAGCACGGGCATTGTCCGTGCGCCTTTGTTTGCGTTTGCGGCCATGCGGGCGGGTGTATTGGGACATCGTAACGAATGGGCACCACCGTAATGCGCGCTGTCACTGGTCACGCTCAGGGGACGCTGGGAGCCGTGCGCCGGCTCTTGCGGGCTTGTGCGTGTGTGCGTGTGCGTGTGCGTGTGGGTGTGGGTGTGCTCTCGTGTGACGTACTGACATATTTTTTTCCGAAAGCGAACATGTGATGAGGGCGATTGTTCACAGCGGGTGTACTCGTGACACGTTTCGATAATGGTGCGGCTCCCTTGTCGGCTCTCGGGAGTGCGTGGTGTGCGTTTGTTGTTACGGCCGCCTGTCCAGCGGGTGTTCGTTCGAATGTGTACGGGCGTGTTCGCACGTCGCCGTCGGTGCCCCGTGCGCCTGCGCTGACCCCGGTCTCGCCTTGCAGGCCTCAAGTACCTGCACTCCGCCAAAATACTTCATAGAGATATCAAGCCGGGTAACCTGCTGGTCAACTCTAACTGTGTACTGAAGGTGAGCTCCCGACTCGTCCCGGCCGCCCTCAGCGGCGGCGCGGCGGCAGGCAGCCCCGGCCGCCCCCGGCCCGCCCGACACCGGCAGCGACCCACTCTCCCGCCCCACGCGGTTCGTGCAAGAAGCGCGCGCAAAAAACGGTCCGCCTTTGTGGTGCGGCGGGTCGGCCTGCGCCGGCCGGCGCGACCGGCGCAGGCCGCGATCTGTTTGCCCTCCGCTGGCCGGTAACTGGGGCAGGCGGCGCCGAGCCTTGGTGCGCTCGCGTCGGTCGGCGGCACTTTCACTGGCCGGCCGGCCGTCGACGCATTGTGCGCGGGCGCTGGTCGGCGGCGTCACCCTTGAGGGGTTCTCAGGCGGCCGTGTCCTCGCGGCCGGCCGTTTCCAGCCGCGTCGCCCGCAGGTTTTCAGGGCGGCCCCGGCGGGGGGCCGGCTCCGGCGCCCGCCAGTGGGAACTGGCTTCGGACTGGGTGGGAGGCGGGACGGGACGCACTGAGATACACGAGCGGGCGCCGAGCGCGGCAGTTCCGTCGGCGGGCGCCGAGCTCAGCTGCCCCCACTGACGATTATGACGCGCACTGCAAAGTCGCTTCGCCGGTCTTCCGTCACCCGTTCGTCCGCAGTAGGGCTCGATGACGCGCCGGGGTGACCGTCACGCGGGTCACGTGACTCACGTGTAGCGTCCGGCGCACGTGTAACGGTCTGGTGTTAGGTCATGGTCGGGACCAGCCCGAGGTCTGAGTCAGGCGCCGGGCCTTCCGCCAGCGGCCAGCTTTGACTCAGGCGGCTCGGTGAACGCCGCCGGGCGATCCAGCAAGCAGCAGCTGACGAGCCGTGCCTGCTCCATGGCTGTCCGTTTCACCAGGAAATGGACCGTGCTCACGCGGCCGCCCTTCCGGGAAATTCGAGACATGCTCGGAAATGGGATCGACAGGTTAGCGCACGTGGCTGTCGGTCCAGCTGCCGCCAGCCGGTCTTTGTCGGCAAGTCGGACTGATTGGATCGGCTCATGCGAACCACTCAACGGGGGCAGGAGCGAGGATGGCCGAGATTTAGATGGCATCGGACCGGGAATGGAGCGGACCGAACCAAAGCCCGGCCGACCGCCGGCGACCGACGAAGCAGCGGGCGCCGCTCCTGACCGCCTCCGTCGCGCCGGTCCGCACAAAGAGGCGTGCACCCGTCGCCACGTGGACAAAGGGCTGCATTGCGCGCGTGGCCGCGCGACGGCCGGCGGCCGTGTTGCTGCAGCGGCGCTGATTTATTAAAACGGCGGACGAGCGGCGCTCTGTCGGCGCCGCGCTCGGAGCGCGCCGAGCGCCGTGGCCTCTGCAGCGGCCTCCGGTCGGATGGCCGGCCGCGGCGGCGATAGCGGGCCCGATTAGCGCGCCGGTGCCCGCTTTCCAAACGCGGCCGCCGGTATCTCGTCATCCACGGAGCGGGCGGCCTGCAGTTTCCTCGCTGATGTCAACGGCCGGCCGGCTGGCTGTCGCGGGCCGGGCGCCGTTTCCCCGTTACTGACAGTGCTGGGATTTGCCGGCGCTCGGAGAAAGCCGCGTGGAGCTCGTGCTGTCAGAAACAAAGGCTAGGTGCATGCCGCTGCGGTGGGCGGGATGTATCATATCAAATATCGTGCTGGAGCGTAATACCCTTACATCAACCACGAAGCCATTCAGCTAGTTGTGATAGAGCGCTGACGTGCGACGCTAGGCTTCGAACGGTTTTCTATAAACGTACTCGGCCTGCTCCTGAACAAAGACTCGTCTGCGCTGTTCAGGTGACTGGCTCTCGCTGCTGGTGTGTTGACGATCCAGCCGCGCACCTGGCCGCCTCTCGCGATGCGGCTGTTGATGACCAGTGTTCATCCCCGTGATGTTTCTGGCGGCGCCCATGTCCGCCGCAGCAGTCTGCCCACCTGTCACGCCCCCCCCCCCCCCCCCTGTGACGCACCTGACCCGTCCCGTCCGCCGCAGATCTGCGACTTTGGGCTGGCGCGGGTGGAGGAGCCGAACCGGCGCCGCCACATGACCCAGGAGGTGGTGACGCAGTACTACCGGGCGCCCGAGATCCTGATGGGCGCCACCCACTACGACGCGGCCGTTGACATGTGGTCGGTGGGCTGCATCTTCGCCGAGCTGCTCGGCCGCCGGATACTGTTCCAGGTGGGCGTCGCACAGCGCTGCTGTCGGACCGCGGACACGGACGGTGGGAGGCGGTCCCTGAGGTCCTGCGTCACGTGTTCATTGAAGGTTGCCAAGCCACGCCCACCCCGTCACACTCACGCCCATGCGGGCCCTGTTGGGGCTGGTCTTGGCCACAGTTTCAGGGCTGTGTTCAGTTGACTCGTGTTTCGGTGCGTTACTTAGTCGTGCGTCTAGTATCGGTCCGCGCTAGAAGACACTGGGCCTGACAGCGACTCTATCAGCAACGAATGTGATCTGACCTAACGTGACCCGGCATCGGCAGGCGTCAACGCCCATCCAGCAGCTGGAGCTCATCACAGACCTGCTGGGCTCGCCGGGCGCCGACGACATGCTGACGGTGTGCCAGGGCGCGCGCCAGCACATGCTGCGTCGGCCCCTACAAGCCGGCCTCGCTGCACGTGCTCTACAGCCTCTCCAGCCAGACAAGTCCGGACGCCGTCCACCTGCTGGCGCAGATGCTCGCCTTCAACCCGGTCAGTGGCGACCGGTGATGTTTATTTACCCAGCGCCGTGTGACCGCGCGTTGGTCTCGCTCGCCTGCGCGCCCGGCTGTGCCGCCTCTGCTCCGGCCGGGGGGCGTACGATCCTCTGCCGTGGCCAGCTCCCGTCCGCGTGTCGTCGTGCCTCTTCGCGTGGCCCCACTGCAGCCTGCTCTGCGGTAAGCCTGCCGTGGCCGCCGCGAGAACATCCGCTGCGCGGCGCGCCGTACGGTCGGCTCGGGGATGAGGCCGAGTCGGCCAGGCGGCTGCCATACCGCGGTAGTGCCGACAGCCCCTCCAAATGCGATGGGGGTGGGGGGATGGCACGCTGACCATAGGGGCCAGCGGTACAGGGGAGCCGATGCGTCCGGTGAGGGGAGCGGGAGGAAGCTAAGCCCAGCGGCTACCTCAACTAGTGATTACCCTCTGGGGACAAATGAACTCCAGTCGATATGACAACGAAGGGGGAGGGGGGGCACATGTGTGTGGGCGAGGTCCACACGTGCGTGTGTTCATCTTCAGGTGTGTCGTTTGTGTTGATATCACGGCTTACGCCTCGTCCCAGTCTGTACAGCTGGGCCGAGACACAACGCATCCCCGTCCAGTGGGTGGACCGGGGCTCTGTGGTGTGACTCACCGTCCTAGCGACATCTGCCCAGTGTTTCCCCACTCGCGTGAGGCCGGCGACGGCCACCGGTGCGTAGCTGCCATCCGTGCCCCGACCGAGAACGATCAGCTCCTCGCGCACGGCGGCGCACGCCAGACGGGCGCGGCCGTGCGCCGCCGCCGGGGTCGGGTCAGATAGCCGTCCGGGCGCGCCGGCGTCGCCTCCCGACACCCCTCCCCCAGCGGCGCTCTGTGCCGGCGGCTGGCCGACGCCGCGCCTGTCCCGGCCGTACGGGTGGGCAGGTGGCGTGCCTTCCGACGCGCGCCGCGTGTTGTGTGCGAATGCTTTACGGTCGGCTAGCCGGCTCGCTTGGTGCGGACTATCTGGCCACCGAGCCGTCTCCTATAATGACGCCTCGTGCGCGCACGTGTCGCGGTCGGCCGGAGGTGGGACGCCGGTGACGTCCGCACACTGCCAGACGAGTGAAGCCTCGGATCGCAGCGGATGGCGGCAACAAAAACACTGAGGCTTCGGCGGGCGCGGGCCCGGCCGCCGGCTGATGTTGGCGGACGGATTACCCGATAGATAACATCGTGTTCTTGTCGGTTCCGGAAGCGGACGTCCAACTCAAGGACCGTGACTTTCCAATGTGTGCAACGACCGCGCCGCTGAAGGACGGACCGGGCCGGCCGCGGCGTGGCACTGGACTGGCCAGGGGTCGGCCGGTGGGGCGCCAGGGAGCGGCCGGCCCGCCCGACCACCTCCGCGGCCGTGAGGCAATCGGGACAGGTCACAAGGCCTCCTCTGTTGCTGGGAGCCGGCCCAGCGCAACCGCTCCACAACGGCCCGCTCGTGCGCCCGTTCGGTGAGAGGCGACATCTGCCGATGTAGCCGCCAGGGCCTCACGTAACCCGCTGCACGTGCCTTAACCGGCGGGCTTATCTGATTCCGTAAGGCCTCGGGGACCACCCGTGACCGGGCCCGCACAGAGAGCAGTTGGGACAGGACAGCTCTCCGACCGCCCGCGTCACACTTCAAAACTACGCCGCACCGCACTGACGTCAAGCCAAAGCACGCCTTGCGCGGCATCCGTGTGGGCTCCGTTACGCCTACTCCGTGCACACGTGCCCGACAGGCGCTTATGCTGTTCCGGTGTGCGTTATTTATGACCCGTGCGGATCGGCGTGCTGGCAGTACACGGCGGCCGGTGCGCCGGACCGCCGTGCGACGGTTTGTCGAGCGGCGGTCGTGGCTGCCGCCCGCCGGCGCCGGACCGTCCGTCCGGGCCGTCCGTCCCGCCGTCCGGGCCGTCCGTCCTGCCGTCCTCCTGTCACTCTTCAGCCCGCCGCGGACTCAACTGCTTCTCGGTGCCGTGCTGCGCAGTGTCGTGCCACGCTGTGCTGTGCTGTGTTGTGTTTGGCATTGCCATGTTATGTCATGCGATATCGTGCTATGATATGCCATGCAGACTGGCGCCCTGTCTCCGGGTTAAGCGTTCCTGGTGCACTGTACTGCGCTGTGTTGTGCTATACTGTGCTGGTCGGCACTCAGTCCGTGAGGGAGACGGCTTTTCCACGCTGCGCTGCGTTGTGTTGCACTCTGTGCCGTGCCGTGCCGTGCCGTGCCGGGCTGACCGGCGCGTCGTTCCCAGGGGAAGCGGCTGCGTGTGACAGACGCCCTGAGTCACCCGTACCTGGACGAGGGCCGGCTGCGCTACCACGCGTGCATGTGCCGCTGCTGCTGGTCGTCCGGGCCGCAGCGGCAGTACACCACCGACTACGAGCCGGCCGCCCATCAGCCGTTCGACGACACCTGGGAGCGCGAGCTCACCTCGGTCGTCCAGGTCAAAGGTGGGCAAGGGGGCGCGCGCGGCGCTGCTCGCCCGACGCCAGGCGGCGCTGCGAGCGGCAGAACACTGGTCGGTGTTCGTTGGCGTGTGGGTGGAACTGGGAAGCAGCGGGATGCAATGTGTAGGCACCGCTTGACGATGTTGCATCGCAACTGATTCTTGACAGCGTTGCAGATAATTTCGTCTGCATTTCAAATAAGCGCTACCTTAGTTCGGATAGTTCGCGCTATTGTGCGCTCTTGGTGATGAAACACTGTTGGTATTCTGGAAGGGCAGCGGCTTGAAAGGCACAAACATGCTTGACAAACGAATGTCGCATGAAGTGGTGCGGCTTAATTCGAAAAAATAGCGATGCTCTAGCATCTCCTTTCTGTCTTTTTTCGTCGCTGCCCTGTCGCTACCGGCAAGCGGGTGCCGGGTTTTTATGTCTGCTCGTCTAGTGTGACCACTGACCGCCTGTGTCGGCGGCCGCGCCCAGTCTCCGTGTCTCGCCGCTCAGTCTGTCCTCTGCTCTCGGCTGACTGCCTCCCTCCCGACAGACCGGATGCGTAAGTTCATCGTGAACCACATGAGCCCTGAGAAGGTTCCGCTCTGCATCAACCCCCAGTCGGCCGCCTACAAGAGCTTCGCCAGGTGAGTGTGCGATGCTCTGTTACGAGGCCGCTGGCAGGTGCTGTGGTTGGGCCGCTGCGCTCATTCCTCTCTCCAATGTTGCGCAAGGTGTTGGCCTTTCTGGTGCCGCGTTGTGCGGTGCGAGAGGCGTCCGGGTGTCACATTTTCGTTGGATCCGCGTCCGGCAAAGTTATGTTTGAGATAGACAGTTTGAAAAAAGATGAAGGCAATGGTAAGGTAAGGTAACCCGTACAGAGAATGCGTTCTCGTCGGAGAACGCGGACGTTTGTTGAGATGCGCGCTGTCTTTGGCTGTTTGTTTAGCATGTTGGCTGAACTTCGAGTCGGCCGCACGCAGCAGCAGCCCTGTTTCTGTCTTGCCTTGGCTGCTGGACAGTGGACACAGCACAGTGGCAGGCTTGTTTGGGTCATCACAAGGCACAAACGCACCTTAGCGGATATCGTGATAATGTATTATTTGGAGTAGCGCACATGGGACTGGCAGAGGGCAGCGCCGTGATTTTCGTTTCAATATTTTACCCGCGTTCTGACCGGTCGCTCCTTTGCAGCTCGACGGTGGCGCACCCGAGCGAACTGCCGCCGTCGCCTCACCAGTGGGACGCGTGACGGCGCTGGTGACCTAGCCCCGCTCTCTGACCTCGACCGGGCATTGTCTCGCCGCCCTGCCCCCTCCCCCGACCGGACAGCACGGGCCGAGGCAGCGCCGCCTCCACTGCCGTTAGGTGATAAGCGCCGGTGCGCTGAGCGGGCGCGCACCGGCTCGCCGCGCCGCGCCGCGCCACGCCGCGCGCCGGCCGACTCGGCGCTCCGATCTCAATGGCGGCCGCGCCGCCCCCGCCTCTGCCGCTGCCGTCGTCCCCGCCGCCACGGCCGCGATCGCCGGCCCAGGATCTCGTGAATGATGCCGTTGAACTGGGACCAGCGCCGCGCGCGCGGGCGAATGGTGCGCCTCGCCGCGCGCGCGTGGATCTGTGTTGTGTGCGCGCGCTGGCCCGCCGGGCGCAGTGAAGCCGATGTGTCTGTCTTTCACTCGCGTAGCAGCTCCCCTCCGCCGGCCGCGCCCTCGGCCGCCTCATATCAGTCAGCCTGCCTCTAGTCGGGGCCGCGGTCGGCTGGCTGCCCGGCCCGGCGTCCGGCAGTCGTCAGCCCGGTCCGGCCTTAGCCGCCGCCGCGCCCCCTCTCATCTGTACATAGGTCGCTCGGACGTGCCGCGGTGCCCCTCTGACCCGACACAGCCCGACCTGACCTGACTTGACTCCGCGCGGGCTCGCGCGTTTTTTAGTCGCCGTGGTAGGTGCTCCGTAGTAAGCGTCTTCGTCGTTTCTACTTATTTTAGCTGTGTGTAGCGACTGGCCGGTTTTAGAATACGGGACGCTCGGAGTGCTCCCCGCCGCTCCCCACTAGGGTATTGTGTGAATGGTTTAGTTGCTTCCACGCCCGACCCCAAGTGCGACTTTCACGATGTCTGTGATGTAATTTACAATCAAATGCTGTACATTGTGTGCATACCGCTTCTAGGTGCGAATATCTCGAGGCGAACCTCCCGATAGTGTCTGATGAAATGCTCAAAAATGGCTAGACGGTTTTATGTGGGTTGCACGATCCTCGACCGACACACGAGTACGGTGGATGTTACTTCACTTATACGGCTAAGTGATGCAATTGTCGACTAATGATACACAGTGACCCGCCATCGAATGTAAAACATGTATATTAATACACTTTTGTATCGCCCGACAATGCGTTTGACGCCGGATGAGCTGTGGAAAGGCGGAAGCTGAGGGCTTCCGCCTTTTGATCCTCACGATGTCCGCTTTCGTAACACTTGGAAAAACTCTGGGGTGGGTGGATGGGGGGTCGAAGATGAAGGCCATCTAAAACGCAGTACATTGACATTTTTTAAAGAAATGAATACAACAAAGCGGTAACCATAGCGAAATTTGTTAGGTTGACTTTCGTGACACCTAGAGAAAAGTAACTTTAATGCCAAGGTAACACAAAGCGTGGCACCTTGGGGTTGGTTCATTTGCAAAACAGATGCGACAAATGGGTTTCACATTGGTGCTCGTGATGTCCACTTCAAGAACATGTGCAAAACAAAACCCAAGGTCAAAGGACGGGGTCACAAAACGCGGTATCCTGGCATGTATTCGTTTACAAAGGACATCTAACAAGTTGGATAGCATAGTGATGCTCATGATGTTCACTTTTGTCACACTTCAAAAACAGCTTTCAAGGTCAAATGTCAAGTTAACAAAAAACGATACTCCAGCATGCATTTGTTTACCAAAGAAATACAAGAAAATATATGTCTTATTGATATAAGTGATGTCTGCCTTCGTCACATGTGGAAAAACAAGCCTAAGGTCAGGGGGTAAAGTCACTCAAAATACGGCATTCTGGCACGTATTCGCTAACTTAAAAATTCATTTAAACGGTATCATATTGATGCTCCAGATGCCTGCTTTTGTCATACTGGGAAAATATGAAGGTCAAGGTCACACAAAACGCGCATTCCTGATATTCATTTATCTATAAAAGATATGCAACAAATAGGCCATAAAAATGATCAATATGATGTCCGTCTTCGTTTCCCTTGGTAAAACCAGCTCAAAAGTCAATGTGAAACGTTGAGCTCACACAAAACGCGGTACTTCGGTATCTATTTGTTCGTTAAAGAACAGGACAACATGTCTATCATAGTTGTGCTCGTGATGTCTTTTTACGTCACATCTAGAAAAAGTGCAAGTGCAACAAACGCTGACACCATGAGTATGAATATTCGCACGATTGTTGTATCTCCTTACTAAACAAATAAATGGTAGGGTACGGTACGGCGGTTTGTGCCACCTTGACCTCTCACCTTGAAAGTTGATTTTTTTGCACGTGTGACGAAACCAGGCACCACGAGCATATCCAGTAAACAATTTTTGTTGATCTTAGGTAAACTAATAAATTCTGGGGTGTCGTATCAGTTCGACACATTTTTGTCGCATTTCTTCGTTAACAAAGAAATGGTAGTGTAGTGCGCTTTGTTTGACCTTGACCTTTGAAGTTATTTTAATGCAGATATGACGAAAGAGGATATCACGAGCAAAAACTGACATCCCTTTTGTTGCACTTCCTTTATGAGCGAAGAAATGTCACTGGATCCCATTTTTATGTAAGCATGATTTTTTATCAAGAAATTGAGCTTCTGTGGTTGTGACGAAGGTGAATATCGCGGGGATCGGTGTGATGCTCATTTTTTGGATTTCTCAGATAAACGAAGGAATGCGAGGTTACTCAAGTTTTAACCTTTTGTTAACCTGTAGTGTCCAAGCTAAGTGACATAGAGAAGAAAGGATTACAGAAGCGTGAGTAGCTCAATGAATTGACTTGGGAAGACAGCTGTTGGAGAGCTGAACTCAACGCTCAATTTGAACACGAACACAACAGCGTTTGAATTTTTTTCCTGTATCGTTCCGTTATCCTTTAAACCTTTTCCTTACTCCCTTAGTCATACGCTCAGGGTGGTTCGACACCCAGCCGGTTTTCTCCTTGAAATACTGGTACACGACTTATCATGTATTTTCATTTGATGAAGACTGCTAATAGAAATGGTAGCGTGCTGTGCAGGCCATAAAGAACAAGATGTAGCACTCACAACACTCAGGGATATAATCAACACCTACACACTGGTACTAGCACTGGAAAACTACAAAGACCGACTGTCCATCGACAGTCACATTTCATCCCGCCTAACCCGGGATGCAAGGCCTAAGTCCTTACATGCTAGAAGAGGCACGGAGTCTCAGCAGCACATGTAGCGCTGGCCCTCGCCAATCCTGGCCAGAGCGAGTGACTCGAATTCTATAACCAAACATTTTATACCGCCGGAGAGTGGTCGGTAACGGTTGGGTAGTGTCAGCCCACCCGACGCTGAAGAGCAGTTGTTCGCCAGGCGTGAGTGACGCAGTTGCTGTGCTGGGCCACCGTTCAGTGGTGACGCCCTGCTCCTGTGCCCGCCGTCGCGTGGCCTAGGACGCTGCGGCGCATGACACGACGCGGCGGCCGTGTCAAGCCGCAGGGGACGCCGTGACGTCCGGCAGTGGCCACGCGGCGGCCGTGTCAAGCTGCAGGGGACGCCGTGACGCCCGGCAGTGGCCACGCGGTGGCCGTGTTGCTACCAGGGACGCTGTGACGTCCGACGGAGGCGACGCGGTGGTCGTGCTGAGCTGCAGGTTGTATGGGTCTCGTAACATCGAACGCGGTCCCCCCTCCCCCCGGCAGGCCTCCGCCCTCCGGGTGGACAGTCGTTAGCCCTGAGCGCCGGCCCCCGGGACGGGCCGGTTCGGCGACACTTCCGATGGCGTCCGAGCGTAGACCTTGAGCGCAGGTTTTCGGGACGGGCCGGTCCGACGGCCTGCCTTGTCCGGCGGCTTGGTGAAAGTGTGTCGGTCGCTGGGTCGGACTGTGGCACAGCTCTTATTTCCCACAATATCGGTTGATGGACATCAATGCACCGTAGTGGGCGAGCAGTACTAAATAATGATTATATTGGCAGTGCTTAATATAACTGTTATTCATCATTACAACGTCGTTTCACCAGTATCTCGTGGCATATCGTAGGTTGTTCACACAGCATAAGAACGTTGGACTGGTGGCACCCAAAAAACCCGGAGCTGAGTGTTTTTCTGACATTAGGTTCAACCATGACACCGAATCAAGTGAAAGATATCCGCGAAGAGATGAGTCTGGAAAGTATAATGGATAAGGCTCATGAATTTGCCCCCCCCCCGCACCCTGAAAGCGCAAAGTTTGACCCTGTTTTTAAGTCTGCAGTAGTAGTGCCGTTTGTAGGTAAAGGCTGCGGAAGTTTTCGCAGTTGAAGTACAATTGAAGCGTTGTCGCGTAGAACTATTGCCGTCGCAGCTCTGTCGGTCCACGTTTTGCAACAACACTATAGCCCCCCCCCCCTCCCCGTTCCTATATGAATGGCTTCGCGACAATGGCAAAGGTGATTTTTAATCTGGTGTGTTTTCTCTCAATGATGACGGGCAATGAATACATTTTAAAAATGGGAGCACTACGTAAGAATGTGGTAGCGCTGCCCACTATTTCCCAAACTGGCGCAAAAATGAAATAGACTGGCGCAGACAAACGCAATACGGTGTTTTCGGTTCTGCGGGTCGCTCGCGATCTCAGATATCTTCGTTTCTATTTACATTACTGGACCGAATCCACGGTTCGAGCTAACCAACCTTCCTAGCCCCATGCTAAGTGTAATGCCCTTGCGGCATTGAAGCTCAGCAAGGCGGTGATGCTGACTTGTTGGTGACAAGCAAACAACTCCGTGGGGACCTGTCAATTTCTGATTAACTTTGCAAATGAAGTTTCGGGGGAAAATTTCTGGGCCAGTATGCATCAAGCAGTTCACCTGTAAGTTATGCTTGTTGCTGTCATGGGGCTCTGTTCCTTATTCAGAGATGGAGGTTGTATATCATTGCCTGCTGCTCACCTGGGCAAGAAGTGTGGACCACAGGAAATTAAGCAAATTAGTTGTTGTTTGTGGATCATACATGGTAAAAAGACAATTGTAGGAGCTTTCTCATAGCTTATTTTTGTATGAAAGGCACCCGTGATATTTATGCCTGTGAATGGACTGTCCAGCCCATCATGTGATGTTTTCTCAAATAGGTTAGCATGCATGATAAGCATATAATATGGTATCATGACCATATATATGTATGTACATGTATATGTTTATGCATACATATATATATATATATATATATATATATATATCACCATATAGCATGATTTAAACAAGAAATACAACTTTTTAGCATTAAACTGTCACAGTGCCTGCTGCTAACACTGAAAAACTACAAGTGAGAAGCTGCTTACAATGTTAGGACTTTTCAATGATGCAGAATGCTTGAATGGCCATCGCAATGAAAGTAATTTATGGAAATAAGCTAATGAGTTAATGTATAGGTGACAGGAAATTTTGCACTGACAACCTAGCAAATGAAACTTGCAAAAAGCTGCAAACAAAATCAGTCATAGATTACATGAAGTTTAATTATAACAAAAATAACACTGCATTGCTTGATGCTTGCTCAATTACATGAACTGCTAAACCAGCAAATAACAGCCTAACAGGAACAAGGTATATAGTACCGATTAAACTCACAGTCTCTGGAAAAATTGATAGCAAAGATGTAATGATGATAGAATAAATGATGGTGGCAGATAGCACTAACAACATAGAATGGGATATGTGATGAACATAGGATAGCAGTGTTAGCTGCTCTTTCACCCATTTAAATACCATATATCCAAGCCATTTGGGGTGTTGTGATGCCATCGATGTAATATGATTTATCTTATTTCAGCTGTTATCAGTACTTTGGCAAAGCTTGCAAAGGTATGCACCTTTCGGATTACTCCTTCTCATCTCTATTTTGTAGTGATGGAAGCATCCAGCCTGAGCTCCACACCAGGTTTGTTAATATGATATGAAAGCAGAGGCTTTACATTTTGGTAACTTTGTTGTATGGTAGATTGTTGGGCATGTTGTATCAGTTATTTACATGCTTTCTGGTTAATGCTTTAAGGTGTAACAATTTGTCACATCTGTCTCAGGTAAATTGAAATAGATTATTATCTGGTAGCATGTGTTGCATTCAGTAATTGATCATAGCCTTTAGGTAACATGTTAGTGGATTGAGTTTGCATGTAACAAAAGTATATCAGTCTTTTTTGAGTCAAAGGTCTGTTCTTTTCAGGTTTGTGGTGTGAATTGCAACAAGGTCACTTCTTCAATGAGTATAATATGGAAGGAGTATCTGCAGAGTTTAATGAAATCTATCTAGAATTAAAGCCAGGTAAGAGTTGTGTTAGTGTGTAACTGACATATTCACCATGTGTAAATTGGGTTGTCTGATGAGCTTTTAAGTATGAAGTGATGAATCATGGCTAGTAGCTTCTGTTTTAAATTTTAGCAAAGTTTGAAGTATTGCATATCATGTGTTCTTTTCTGCCTTTGATTGCTTGTTCTGAGGCATTGATATTATAAATATTATCTTTACCAAGCTGTACCTTTTTCAGACAACCTGGCAAAAACACTCAGCATTTTAAAATCCAGCACTGCTGTCAGATCTCTCAAGATCAAGCTCACCAGGAAACACTCTGCATGTCTAACTTTTGAAATAGAGTCTGTGAGTAAAATCAACTAAATGTTTGGCTTGTGTATATCATGTGCATTTTGCATATATATATATATATATATATATATATATATATATATATATATATATATATATATATATATATATATGTATATATTATATCCAATATATGGTATGCTTACATATATAAGCACATAGCTTATAGCCTGCTATATATATATATATATATATATATATATATATATATATATATATATATATATATATATATATATATATATATGGTGTGGAACTGGCCTGTTGATCTTACATCTGCAGTCATCTTTCATATTCCTGTTATTTCCCTGTTTTTACATATGATGCTCTGGTAGTGCTGTTAGTGCACAAGCCTTTTTGGAGCAGTTGTATGCCATGCTGATTCATTTGATCAGCTGTTGTTTATTATTATATATATTGTGTTCCTTTTTGTGGGCATTTAACTATGAGTTAGAGCAGTCAGTGCTCCAGTGTTATTGTGGGCTCTCAGCTTCTTTTATTCGGCTGAGCCTCCGGCCAGGCCGTCCAGTCGTGCCTCTCTCCGATCTCTCGCCGATGGTCGGATGGAGCTGGGGCCGGCCGGCCGAGCTGGACGCGCGCCGTTGAGCCGTCACCCCAGCCACGTCCCCGTGACCGCTCGGTCCCCCGAGCCGTGTGGCCGTACCGTGCACCTGCACCCGCCCAGTGTGCCCGAACGCGGCTGACCTGCGGCGGCGCGCGCCGGCAGCCGTCGCAGACGTCTCTGAGTCGCCTCTGCACGCACGACATCCCGGTGGCAGTGCTGCCGCGCCGGCTCTGGGCCTCCTACGCCGAGCCGCGCATGCCGCAGTTCCAGGTCAGCTGCGACCTGCCGCCGCTGCGCCTGCTGCGACCCGTGGTCGAGCGCATGCGCGCGCTCGGCCCACGCCTGACCGTGTCGGCCAGCCATGCCGGCCGCCTCCTGCTGCGCGTCGAGTCGGACCAGGCGTCTGTGGCCACCCACTTCTGTGGCCTGCGCACCCACCCCGCAGGTGAGCCGGCCGCCGACCGTGTGTGGACGGGTCACGGTCACGTCACGGCCGCCGCTGGGGCTCCCGTGATGAATGCTCGGGTGGAAGTAAAGTGATTCGCGGTGATGGTGGGATCGTTGTCGAGTATACTTTCAACGGGAACTTGAGAGCCTGTTGGGGTGTATTCTTGGAGAAATAACGTGTGTTCAGTGTGAGTGGGGTTCACGTGAATGCAACTCCTACAACGCAAGCTTTGGAGTGGGCTTTTGCCAGCTTGCTATTTGATATTATAACTTGATTACTGTTAGTGCGTGCTATTGACTGCGTCGTATTCTCCCTCGCAATCCTCGATTCGGGAACCGTAAAAGCATCACAAATCGCTCTAGTTTCCATGTGATATCCTATCCATTTTATAAGCGTGTTGTGTGATTTGTCCGTCACCCATTTGAAGACCTGGTGCGCACCATGATTTCGTGGGGCTCCGGGTGGACCTGCACCGGGTTCGTCTGTGTGTTGATGCCGGCTGACATACCAAACGCTGAGGTTCGTGGGGCTCCGGGTGGACCTGCACCGGGTTCGTCTGTGTACTGATGCCGGCTGACATACTGAACGCTGGGGTTCGTGGGGCTCTGGGTGGACCTGCACCGGGTTCGTCTGTGTACTGATGCCGGCTGACATACCAAACGCTGGGGCAGGGCATGGCCAAGATCAGGAGGCGGACCAACAGCAGATGTTCGAGGTGCACGTGGACATCAAGCCGTTCGCCATGTTCTTGGCGGGCGATCAGTTCCACCCTGCCAAAGCTGTCTGCAGTGAGTGCTGGGATGGGTATCCGATCAGGCCCGGGGACACGGGGGGGGGGGAGGGTGGTCGTCAAGCTCTGCTCAGACAGGGTCTCATCAGTTTATTCGCGATGTACGGATGTCACACCAGCAATCGCCATGTGCGAATGTCACATCAGCAATCGCCATGTGCGAATGTCACCACCAATCTCCATGTACGAATGTCACATCAATCGCCATGTGATGTGCGAATGTCACACCAGTAATCTCCATGTGCGGATGTCACCAGCAATCGCCATGTGCGAATGTCACACCAGCAATCTCCATGTGCGAATGTCACTCCAGCAATCGCCATGTGTGAATGTCACCAGCAATCGCCATGTGCAGCGAAACTGTGATGTTAGGGAGTGATCTCTTTGTGTGTGCCGGGACAAAGTACACAATGAAATTGTACACCTGGGTAGCTTGATTCTCACTGTAATTGATCCGCTCGCCCATTGCATGCGGATATCCCAGGGACGTGTGCGCTCAGCGCAAGCCTTCGGGGCCTATTACAGCGGTGTGCCCCCCCCCCCTCCCCCCTCCCGATGCCGGTCATCACAGTGGCTTGGGCAGAAGCCTCCACGTGTCCGTCCGCCTCCACTGCCGCAGACCTGATCGAGGATCGAATGCTGCACCTGTTCCTGATCCACGAGGATATCACGCTGCAGTACTTCATCCCGGCGTGCAGTTCGTGAGGCGGCCGCCCGGGTCACCTTGGTCGGGCTGCGCCGGCCGGCAGAGGTTCGCGGCGCTGTGAGCGCACCGCTGCCCTGCCCGCCAGGCCCCATCGCCTTGCTCACGGCTGTCATCTGGAGCGCTTATGTCTACTTTCAAGCCCATGCTGCACGGCATGCTGTCCACGGCTCATCGGGAATGGTTGGAAAGCAAGACGTAAAGAACACATACCGTACCCGTTTAAGCCGAGCGTGGTAGGATCTCGAACTTGTAACTGCTGTGTTCGTTGTCTTATTATATTCTGGTTTGCTTGTATAGCCGGTTCAGTTCTAAATACTAATAGCCCCGCTTCGGCTTTCAGCCGAGGACCCCGTTATCGGCCCCTTTCGCGAGGATACTGCTGCTTTCTTGCGGCAAACCATAATCTTCGTGTATTCGCCAACATTCGATGCAGACTCACGCCCCATTAGGACCGCACTTTCGCTGCCCGGTCCGCGGAGACCGTATTTGGTTTATGTCTGGTAAATGACGCATCCAAAGCGGTGGAGGTGCGATGTGCCAGATGTGATACCGTCAGAGAACCCCAAACCGGATTTGATAGTCTCGGAGAGCCTCAAATCTGTGTTGCTATTTGTATTTACCGTTGTTGGCACATGCCTGAGGTAAACGCAGTGACAGACTTTCCGCACTTTTCTTAAGTTTACGCCAAACCTTTTGCGGAGTGTGGTCGTTTTGGCGATATTGGAGCGGATAAAGTACGTATACTGTGAGAATATTTTCGTCAAATTGTCTTATTTTCATCGGTGTAATTTTATCAAACGAAGTTCTTGTATCTGTATTTGGACACGTGAATGGGTATTTTTCGAGCCATGTTTCGTTGTTGGTCGTCGTGCGTAACACATTGTGCAGAACAAATGTATTTATTGATGTGGAAACAAAGACAATACACGTCGAATACACCAATGGGCGATCCGTTCATATTCTACCGTGCAGGAACCAGAAACTGATTTGGAACTGACAGGCGATTCACAGAAAACTTCAGCGTGCTCAAACGCAGGTTGTGGATGTTGCACACAACTACGCAGCACACGCCAACGTACGCACGGGAGCGCCTTTCGGCCATCATTCACGTGCACGAGGCGAGTTCGTTCCGCGAACAAACTGAACAGGGGGCAAGCGAGCAGAGACCCATTGCCCGCACGCTTGTAGAGTATTCGCGCCTGAAACCCAATAGTTAAGAGTTGTGCTGACGTAAGGCCATCGCACAGTTACACATTAGCGCCGTGAGCACTGCTGCGTGGCTGTCGCGAAGGCTTGGAAAGAATAGAAACTGCCCCAAAAGGAACTGCAAAATGATTTTAAAGAACGACGAGCAGATATAAGTGCTCCGCCGTTAGCTTTGAGGCACTGAGATATGAGCGGCGTGCAGTGCCATATGCCTTCAGACTCAACGCGGCTTAACAGCTGACCTGCGCGACACGACGGTGTGATTAACGGGGATCTGTCAGCCTAAGGTAGAGTCTAATTGCATCTGGGGTGAGTTACAACGCCTTCCCGACGAGCAACGTCTCCAGGCACTTTGGTATCTTCACACAGTAACAGTAAGAAAAAAGCTCTGTCTCCAACCAACATCTTCTACAAAACGAAATCCCGGTGAGTGAGTTATGAACTCGATGGCCACCCTTCGCTTGCCGTCACAAGACTGGCTAGAGCGAGCCGTGTCCTCCGGGATGGCCAAAGCCGGTCCCAATCACCAAACGAGCCTGTATCTGTGCCGTGCACGTGCAGAATGTGCCGCCCCGGCCACCAGCGTCTCGAGGACGAGCAGGCCACAGTATCACAGCGACGTTCCCCAGGCGTACCAGGCCGCCGGACGCGCGGTGCCGCGGCACCAACCGCGGCCGGCCGGCACCCGCCGCCGACTCCGACCGGCGACCGGTCCAGCTGACGACCAGACAGCCGCCAGAGGTCCGAGACCGGGCCCCCGACGTGGCCATGCATGTCATAAGGCGGCGAGAACGTAGCTCAGAGCGGGGGCAGCCCGTCAGCTTCATAGCCCAGCTGCTGGCCGAACAACAGCGTAGCCTAGTCGCATGACAGGCCACTAGCGTAGCAGCCAAGGTAGCAACCAGGTGTCTGTATCACTGGATGCGCGGGCCGGACTTCCAGCTTCGGCTACATCGAGTGACGCATTGACCGGGCCGACGCTGCGTGGTGGGACCTCAGGTCCTAGCGCCGGCCAACGTCCGAGGCTGCAGGCTTTGGACGTCGGCCGGCTGGTTGGTTTCGGCCGGTTGGTTTCCTATTCTAGGCCGTTGGACGTCGGACCCTGCTGCTGGAGGCGCCAGGTTCGCGAGTCTTAATCCCGTCTGCTTTCCCCACAAAGAACCACATCCAGGCCTCACCGTAGAAAAATATGGAAACCAAACTCCTCCAATACCGTCTACAGAGAAAAAAAACTGGGCACTGCCGGTGGCAGGAGATAGGATCTGCCAGCCCTGCTGATGTATGTTACAGAGGACAACGCAAGGGCCCCGGCGTTAACACAACCCCAGGCCTCACGTCTGCTGCGCCCGCTGCAGAAAACAACATCTGGCTATCGCCGGTGGCAGGGTCTCGGGCCTCCGCCCCGCCCCATCTACAACAGAGAACAACGCACGGCGCTGAGACCGCGTCACAACACGACGTCGACGGAGAGTGCGGCGGACGGTACCCTGTGAGGGGCGGCGGCAGGCTGGTCGGCGTCGGTGCTCAGTGCATCCGGGTCGGGGGTGGACCGCCGCACTCGCAGGCGACCGCTTTGCGCCAGAGGAACTCGTGGGTCAGCGGCGACTGGCACACCGTGAAGATGTCGCCGTCACCTGAAGGCAGCGGCGCGTCAGATGAGATGGGCGTCAAATGGCGACCTCGCGTTTGGCCGGGACTGACTGTGTGATGACCGGTGCTGCCATCTGCTCCACTTAAATCGTCAACGATCGCACATGTACAAAGGTAACACGAGAGGGAGTTGCCAACGCGGAAATGAGGCTGTTTGGCTGACAGTGTGCTTCCCCTGGCAACAACACTCGGATGGTGCTCCTGTTGTCCTTTAAAAGTGGTGCATCGCTCCCAGCTACTTTGATGATGTCCTACAATGGACAGTGTCCGAACATTGCATTAAATGAATACTACCGATTGTATGCGCGTTCATCCAAAACCTTTTCGTGGACGCCTCGTCTGGGCACAGAACGTACGTTTCACCACCATCGGCGCATCCATTCCAACCGGTGCCTTCTTCACGGTCATCTCCACCATCCTTGAGAACACGAGATTGGTGAGTATGATGGAAGAGCACCAACCATTTTTGGAGCACGCGCCTGAACATGTCGAACTGCAAGCTCGCATACGGTAATTCGATCACTTGCGACTCGTCATGAGGTAACAACCGGTTCAAAAGCCTCCCAAACACGCATTTCCATACGGACACGATACCGCCGACAACTAGAAATAGCAATTACACAGGATGATCCACATGCTGACTCCACAACGCTCCCGGGTGGCACATAACGCAGCAGACCTTGATGGCGCGTCCATCGTGGGACAACACCGGCCTGGTCTGTGCCGACTGCCGGGCGTGAGGGCTCTCCGGCCGACACTCACCTGGTGCACGTGTCGCGCCGGCTCGGAGCCTCGCCCGGCTGGCCGACCAGCGCCATACCGCCGCTGGCCAGCTCCCGGTGCAGCTGGAACAAAGGTCAGGCGGGGTCAGGCGGGGTCAGGCGGGGTCACAAGCGGCGGAGGACGCCGCAGGCGGGCGCAGCCTGCGCAGCGTTACGACGCAGGCGTGACGCGTCCCCGCTCGAGCGCCCCAGCGTGACGTTTACGCGCGGCTCGTCGTGCCTCCTCGCCAGGTGTGCGGCGCAGAAGCGCAACCTAGTGCAATCAACGGAAATACGTACGTCTCACGACGGCGAGAACACCTTAACGTGCACCGTTTTTGCTGATTCTAATGCAATTGACACTGGATTTGGAACTTTCATGCCGAAGCGGGAATCTACCCCTCTCAGGATATCATGCTGAGTAGATGTCATGCTCGCTTTCCTAGTGTGCTCGTTCTATCTGAAGGTTCTGACTTCGTGTCGCTATTCTTCATTGTGAGGTCAGGCACACTGTGTGTCTCAGTCAGTGTTGCGTTACCGACCGACTAGCACGTACGTTGGTCATCGTACCTCGATACTGTGCGAGTTTCCTACTCATCCGGTTCACCTCGGCTATCACCAATACTGGCACGTACGCCGGTCATCGTACCTCGATACTGTGCGAGTTTCCTACCCATCCGGTTCACCTCGGCTCTCACCAAAACTGGCACGTACGCCGGTCATCGTACCTCGATACTGTGCGAGTTTCCTACCCATCCGGTTCACCTCGGCTCTCACCGATTCGTCGCGTTCGATCGTGTCTGGTCAACACGTCCATATGTCGCACGAGATCGCCCTATCATTGCGCTGTCTGTCGCCGCGCTATCACCGCGCCGTCGCCGTGTCCTTGCTCATGAGATCAGGTCCCACAGGTCACATGGCCTGGCGTTCCAGTCGCCGTGACGTCGCCCCACGTGACGTCACGAATACTCACGTCAACAGCGGCAGAGACGAACTTGTCGAACACGGCGGTTCGGTTGAACAGCGAGCAGCGCGCGCGCCACCTTCCCCAGCAGCTTCATGGTCATGTTTTTCTTCGCCACGTTGTACTGCTCCCACGGCTGGATGGTAAAGTTGAGAGAGACGTTGTCCGACCTTCTGCAGCGCGCTCTCGAAGAAGTCGTAGGGCAGCGGCATCATGGGATGGACGTTCTGATCCTCGAACCAACGGCTGTGTGAGCAGGGGTGTCAGACCGCCCCGGTGCGGCGAACCGTGGAGACTGGGGCGGGGGGGGGGGGGGGTTCAGAGGGGAACGAGCCGTGCATACGTGAATCGAGGTTTACCTTTTTCTTACGTAGCTGTCCAGTGGTCCAACACGTGTATGAGTTTGCTGTGAGTGAGAGATGACGTCTTATAGCTGCCACAATAAGAGGACGATTTATAACCCGTGAGATCAAGCCTGATATATAACTGTGATGTCCTTGATACGTGACCCGCAACGCCTAAGCCGTCGAGATTCCTACATGCAGCTTCCACAGATCTCCAGACGCCATGGTGACGAGGGTCGACGCCGCCATCAATGCCGCCTATCAGATCGACAATGGTGCATTGGTAGGCAACGGTAAAAGCAATGCTGGATTGCATCGCTGCTGGCGTGGCTTTTGCGAATTTGACGCATCATGCTCATCACTAGTGGAAAGCAGAGCTCAAAATCGCCCGAAAAATTGAGCGGGCCAGGCGTCTCTGAAGTCAATCTCACCCATGCTTCACCACAAGGCCACCGTTCAACTTCAACAAAATTTGGGTGAACCATTGATCGCTCGTCCCCCACCCCGTGTCCCCACGCCAATACACACTGCTCTCACCCCATGCTCTCCTCCAGTGCCGACGGGTAGCCCTCCCCGAAGAGGGCGATCTCCTTTCCGGTTCTCAGCTCACGGATCAGCCGCTGCAGGTTCGCCACGAAGCCGCTGTCGACCCGCTCGTAGCCCGGGATCTGCGGCCGGGCGGAGGTGGGACGGCCGGGCTCAGTCGGAGGTGGGACGGCCCGGCCCAGTCGGAGGTGGGACGGCCGGGCTCAGTCGGAAGTGGGACGGCCCGGCTCAGTCGAAGATGGGACAGCCGGGCTCAGTCGCAGACGGGACGGCCGGGCTCAGTCGGAGATGGGACGGCCGGGCTCAGTCGGAGATGGGACGGCCCGGCTCAGTC
Source organism: Pollicipes pollicipes (assembly GCF_011947565.3). NCBI lineage: Eukaryota > Metazoa > Arthropoda > Thecostraca > Pollicipedomorpha > Pollicipedidae > Pollicipes > Pollicipes pollicipes. Next base: position 14,397,122 of record NW_023596225.1, read on the forward strand.
GGAGATGGGACGGCCGGGCTCAGTCGGAAGTGGGACGGCCCGGCTCAGTCGGAGGTGGGACGGCCCGGCTCAGTCGGAGGTGGGACGGCCGGGCTCAGTCGGAAGTGGGACGGCCCGGCTCAGTCGAAGATGGGACAGCCGGGCTCAGTCGCAGACGGGACGGCCGGGCTCAGTCGGAGATGGGACGGCCGGGCTCAGTCGGAGATGGGACGGCCGGGCTCAGTCGGAGACCGCCGACCGTGCTCACACGGCCACTGGGCAGCACTCGCCACGTGGATATTGTGGCCAACTTGACGTCACGCGGTGACTCCGATGCAGCGCCGTGCATGAAAGGTGACCACGCGGTCGGTATCCCCGACCCCAGGATATGTTTGGCGTTTGTGGCCCCCTGTTTGCCCTGCTCCAGCCACAGAGGCGGACCTGGCATGGGTCAGTTGAAATGTAGTGCCCACCAGCTGCAATTAGAGCGGGCACACACTGGCTGAGGCCTGGCACCCACCAGCCCAGGCTTGAGGCTCACCTCCTGCACGGACGTGCCCCAGACGATCGCCTTCAGGAAGCGGCGGAAGTTGATGTTCATCTCCTCGGACATGCAGCCGGGCAGGTTGAAGGTCTGGATAGCTGCCGCGTTCCACGTGACTGGCCACCCTGCCCACAAACTGCTGCAGCCGCGACATGGGGCCCATCATCCTGCCGGCGGGACCAGCCGCTCACCTCGCCGTCGCAGTGAGGAAGCAGGGCCGAGACCGCGGTCCGCTTACTGCCGTCCGGCCGAGACCGTGGCCCGCTTACTGCTGGCCGTTAGAGACTGCGGCCCGCTCACTGCCGGCCGACAGAGACTGCGGCCCGCTCGCTGCCGGCCGTCAGAGACCGCGACCCGCTCACTGCCGGCCGTCAGAGACTGCGACCCACTCACTGCCGGCCGTCAGAGACCGCGGCCCGCTCACTGTTGGCTGTCAGACAGTCTGGCGCCGCACATCAACTCATCGGAACACGCCTCAGGCAGCTGGGCAGCGACGAGTCGTGGGTCCGGTGCTCGGGGCTATACCAGCCATATGTCTGGTGTTCTCCTCGTATAGGCGTGGTGACAGCAGCGTTACGGTGCCTCCACATGCGAAAATGTCCGGCAGCCGGTCGTTCTCACGAAAGTTATTTCGGAACTCCTCTTCGGTTATCCCTACTTTTCCAACACGCGCGACCCTATCCAGATGTGTGCAGCAAAAGACGCAGCTGCGTTCGTTCAGGCTATTCAATGCTTGGGGCGCATGCACCGCAGCGGCACCGACTATCATCATTACAGGCTCAATAGGTAGGAGCACCATCGAAAAGCGGGTGGGAAGGTTACCCACCTCATACCCATTTCTTCCTCCATTCCGCCCTGGTGCTGACTGTAGGAGCCCTCGAAGAAGGTCGAGTAGCTGCCTGATCCGAAGTTAGGCATGTCCGTGGCGTACGGCTGGTACATGTCTGGAAACGACACCGCACCGCCGGTCGGGCCTCGACGCGGAACACAGCGGGTCAGGATGAAGGCCGCGCTCACCGTTCGACTCAGCTGTGACAGCGAACAAGGCAAGGTCCCCTTCACGCCAAGCAACTGCGAAACGTGCTCTCAAAACTAGGAAGACGTGGTTTGATCACGCCAGGGCTTCCAATCGCAGGACACTCAGTTCACAAACGTACACGCATGATGGATATGGGAGGTCGTGCGAGCGGTTTTACATCTACCGTTGCTTTTAACACGAAGGCTTTTTTATTAAAAAAACGTGGTAGCTTTTCAGGCCCTTTGCCCCTTTAATACCAGTGAGATACGAAGGATGCAGTGACCGCACATCGACTCGGGGCTGTCCCGTCGGCAGCTGTACGCTGCTTCGGCCATGGCATGAGCCCATCAGATCCGTGCGCTGCACCGCACATACCAGAGAGCTTTCGGCGACGACAGGCTCGCAGGGGCCGTAACGATCGAGCTGTTAACGCGTCGGTCTCTCATGTGGGAAGTCCGGTTTCGCACCTGGGTTGCACCATGGCCCTGAGCGCTCATATGGCCAAGGTAGTCGCTGCCGCTCCATGCAAGGGACGTGACGATATGCGTCGCGTTTTCTAAAGGCATCAGGCCCTCACATGGCCAGGGAACTTTTGTTACGGTGCCATGCACGCCCCCGACCCTGGCGGCTGCCTTTATGGAAGCTGCCATAAACTATGGCGTATGCAGTGGCGCACGCAGGGGGGCACAGGGGCACGCGCCCCCTTATGTTCCGAGGGGCCCAAAGGACCCTTCGGAACCTACGATTAAGGGCCCAATTGAGGGCCCGAAGGGCCCAAATGGCCGGAGGGCCAGCCGGAGATCCCACTCAGGGTCCCCGGCCCGCAGGACCGGGCACTCCAATGCCAGCCAGAGCGCCCTCCGCGTTGATCAGGGGCCCACTGAGTCGATAAAGGCCCATATTTCGGTCCGACACCACCAGTAACGCACAGCCGGCTCCGTGGCGGCATGGGCCTGAGGGCCCATTTCTAAAGCAGGGACTAGGCCGGGGTTGGCAATTAATATTGCTCGTAGACCCACGGCGCCTAGCAGGGGCCCTATGTTGTCAAGAGGCCCCGAGTCGTCCAGGGGCAGTGTTCGAGGAGGCCCGAGGAGCCTAGAGGGCCCACGGGTCCGACAATCGAAGGCCCGACTGGAGGGTCCAAAGGCATAAAGGGCTGACCGGAGTCTTATTCAGGGGCCTCGGCCCGCGAAGGCGGACGCTCAGATATTGGTCAGAGGGCCCTCTGCGCCGATCGGGGACCCCTGAGCCGATATGGGCCTATACGTCGGTCAGGAACCACCGTACCACATAGTCGGCTCCATGTCGATATGGGTCTGAGGACCCACTTCCCGATCAGTCATAAACCCGAGCCAATGGTTTACACTGGTCTGGGGTTTTGTTTTCTGTCAAGGGCCCACAGCGCCTAGCAGAGGGCTCTGTGCTCGCAAGGGCCCCGAGCCAAACAAGGAAAGTGTTCGATGACGCCCACAGAGGGGTCCGGGCGGCTCATCGGAACCGACGATCAAATCGTGGTTGGATCGACGATCGTGGTTGGAGGGCATAAGGACCGGAAGAACTGGCTGTAGGTCACAAAAAGAACGGCGGCCCGTGGGGTCGTGACCTGAGATATCAGTCAGAGGTCCTCTTACAGTGTTTGAGGAAACCCTGAGACAAGCGGCTATCTAAATCTGTCACCGACTGAGACCACGAACACCGAACAGTCGGCTCCATGTCCGTCTGGCCCTAAGACTCATTTTCCAAGCAGAAACGAGGCCGGGGTCCGCCATTTTCAATGTTCGGGGCCGCTGACAACAAGGGGATCCTGTGCCGGTTTGCGGCCACAGTGCCAAGCAGGGGTCCTGTGGCGGCAAGCGACCCGGTGGTGTTTGAGTGTCAGTGTTGGAAGTCGGTGTGGTGTTTGAGGAGCAAGAAGAGGGGCCGGGGGTCACTAAAGACCAAAGATTAAGGGCCCGATGGGATGGCTGAGGGATCCGAGGGGCTGGCTGTAGGTCACATTGGGGACCCCGCCCATGAAGTCGTGGTCTCAAATGTCAGTAAGATGATCTCTTTCACCGATAGGGACCCCTGAGAAAGTGCGTTCCTCTATTTCGGCCATAGATCACGAAAAACGAACAGTCGACTCGGGGCTGCTCTGAGCGCTGGGGCCCACTTCTCAAGCAGGGACAAGGCCGGGCCTCCGATTTGCATCGGTTGGGTTCTTGTGTCGTTCAGGTGTTCATAGTGCCTAACAGGGCACTGTGGTCATTCTGCGTCAACAAGGAACCTCGAGTCGGGAAAGGGGAAAACAAACAGGAAAATATTTGCTAAATAGGGGCGGAGACGGAAGCCTGAATGGCAGAGGGTCTCTTGCGATGGTCCGGCCATTGGGCAATTAGAGGAAACGTAAGAAACTTATAAGTGCTCATATTGCGGTAAAAGAAGAGTCCTGTGCCAGTCAGGGTCCCAGTACCGAACGGTGGGCCCTCCAACCCCATTCCAGCATGGGTCCGTTAAGCCCAGCTGGAGTCTGTGTGCCAATAGTTTGACCACCTGCGGCGAGCAGGGATGCTGTAGCCTTAATAGCGGTTCATGCGTCGACCAGCGGTCAGCTGTGCGGGTTAGGAGGCTTGCAGTGTCAGGGAACGGACCAATGTGATGTGATGTACCCCTCTAAGGACCTCCGGATCGGCCAGAGGATGCCGCCGGCGACTTCTTTCACGCAATAATTTCACGCATGATTTTGTCGGTAACCTTACTAAAACTTTGGGCAAAACTGATCTCGCAGTAGCTGACTTCAATAATAAATGGTCAATATCCGGCGATTTGTTTGCGGGGGGGGTCGCTTTTACTATCGGGAGGCCTTTTGTCAACCCTTTGCCCCCCCCCCTTGCCAAGGCCTGGCTGCGCCGCTGGGCGTATGCCATCAAGGACACAAACTTGCGATGCCCAGACGTTAGGTGCGGGTCATGTTCATGGACAGCAGCAATGCGCAGTTTCATCTGAAACGGAGAATGCCGCTGACGAAAAATGTGAAGATGCTGTTCAGTTAAGTTCCCGGCGGTTGGTGGCAAATGCCCTACAAGTTGAAACATCCCCAACCCTCTGGAAACATAGTACGCAGTTAGGCAGCGTGGCCACACACTCACGGTTGCACAGCGCATGCGCACTTATACGCATTGCATATCATGATATGGATGCCGTTGCATGCCACGTCACATGCTCCGCCGTGAACCATAATTTGTTCTGAAATATCATGCTCCTTCACTCGAAAAGCCGTTTGTGGGGACGAGTGACAGACGCGATCTACGCAGACAAAATGGCATCGGAGTTTGGCGCGCAGCAGCCGTACTTGCGCAGAGGTTCGGCGGACGCCGAACAGCGCCGGCTCAGCGCCAGTTTCAATGAAACGGATTCACGCTGAGGGGCGTGCAGGCTACTGGTGCGCTGCCGGCAGCCTACGGGTGATCGGATGCACACAGCTGAGTGACCCATGTCACTCATAACCTCAGTGACCCACGCCTCTTACGACACACGTCAGCGACCCACGTCACTCATGACATGCACGCGCGTGAAGTGCAGAGGCGTGTGCAACGCGTGCAGCGGCGTGCACACACTGTTGGTGCACGCCAGCATGTCCTCCACTGCGTTTTAGGCCACGCCTGCGCATAAACCATATCAAGATCGAACAAGACGTTGTGCCTTAGTAAAAATGTGCGTGTCTTTGTGGTACCAGACTTAACACATTCGGTTACCTCCACTGTGACGTTCGTTGGAGGAGCGAAAGAGAGAAAAATAGATCAACGACAGGTAGGCATTTGGGCAGCCGAATGACATAACTCCAGCATAGAAGCAGTGCACATCCATCTACGCATGTCAAACAACCACGAACATGTTCATCAATCAGGCAATTATTGTACAACCCGAGCGCCCAGAACGGTGTAAACACCGCACAAGACGTTTAAAACCGCACACAGAGCGGCGTTTTACGTCTTGTTACAGGTGCCTGATCACTGCGTTGATTTACGAAGTGTGTTGCGGTGGGCGTGGCACGCTGTTTCTCAAGTAGCCCTCGCCAGACTGCGGCGATCTCGTGTCGATAACGGTGCTTCCCGCTTGTTATCTCCTACATAAGTGTCTTATGCGCTTGTGCTTATGCGTTGATGGGTGTGTTACTTGATTCCTTGCGTACCAAGATCATTAATGACGGCGATGTTTACATCCTGATTTCAGACGACCTTATTAAGCCACTCGCGAGTATGACAAATGTCATAATGGCTTCCACTAAAGTGACTAAGCTACTCGCGGGCAAACAGTAACGTGATTTGTCCTGCAATGGCGTGATATGCCCCACGGGCTTGGCAAAAAAATAACAAAACAGTCAGTTTGGTAAAACGTGACATGATCCCGTTTAACCGGACCTCATAGGCAACAGAGAGAGAGGACCTAAATGGCCCCCTAGTAATACTCTATCACTGTTAATTACGTAGTTTGTGTTACACAGACTGGGTTGCTGACCAATAAGTTTCCACTACCACGTCACACACCAGCACCAGCACAAAATTTTGGGCTTGTTACACCGGTGGGCTATCGTCTAGCTAACAATGGGGCTTTCACCATCGCGTCAGCCACAAGAATCGCGAGTCCTGCACCCGCAGTAATTATGTGAGGATAGTGAATGTCACCAACCCTCCCAGCTCATTGTATGATAACGTCACAGAAGCAAAAGTGATATTATTTTGAGGTGACTGTAGAACCATGCTATCGTCAACTATAGGGCTACAGGGATGCATGCGGTCTTGCAAAATTCGTAGGCGTGAAGGAGGGATGGGGGACGGGGTGCAGGAAGAAAAAATGTCTGTGCCGGCCTCCTAAATGCACTTATAGCAGTTCTCTCCAGATTTGACGCACTTTCCTTCCGCAGTTGGAAACAGGAGTGTAGTCTCTCAAAATTAGTTTGGGGGGTACTGAACCTTAAACATTATGATTAATGGGAACTAATGGATAAAAATGATAACTAAAAGTAGGCTACATCTCTGGGCAGGCGGCATAGTCCCCCCCCCCTCAAACCACCAACTGGATAGAAAACCACACACCTCTAGGGTAGTTATGTTAAGTGTGACTTTATCTGATAATCTTATGAGTTAAGTTTCAACTATCATCCAGTGTTTGATGTCCAGCAAATGACACTTCAGGGCGAAATAAACTTCCGATGCCAAAATGTGTGACGGTTATGCCGCATTGCATTTAAGTTGTCTTTGTTTTTGTGATCTACCGCATTGAGACTTATAGTGCGAAGGGTTGTGTAATATTTGATCCCAGGTGACAATTAATACGGTTTCAAACTTCGTAGGTGACAGGAGTGAAACTGTTTCACCCCATCCTTCGAGTCCTTATGGACGAAGGTGGCGGGAACATGACAGTGAGCAGGGGCTATGTCTACACCACTGGGCCTTGTATGTATACTGGGTCTATGTACACTCACTCGACATCCATGCCGCCGGGGAAGATGGACCGCGCTACGCGGGCGTTTAGTGGCGCGGGTCCAGGACCGGCATTGCCGCCTGTCCCGGGGAGAGGGAACACCTCTGGACCACCAGAGCTGTAGTCGCTGTAGTCTCCAGAGCTGTCGCTGTAGTCGCTGTAGTAGTCTCCAGAGCTGCCGCTGTAGTCGCTGTAGTAGTCTCCAGAGCTGCCGCTGTAGTCACTGTAGTCTCCAGAACTGCTGCCGCTGTAGTCGCTATAGTCCCCAGAGCCGCCACTGTAGTCGTTGTAGTCTCCAGAGCTGCTACTGTAGTCGCTATAGTCCCCAGAGCTGCCACTGTAGTCACCATAGTCCTCCAGATCCGCTACTGTAGTCACTGTAGTCTCCAGAACTGCCACTGTAGTCGCTGTAGTCTCCGGAGCTGCCACTGTAGTCGCTATAATCCCCAGAGCTACCACTGTAGTCACTATAGCCCCCAGAGCTTCCGCTGTAGTATCCAGAGCCGCCGCTGTAGTACCCGGAGCCGCCGCTGTAGTACCCGGAGCCGCCGCTGTAGTGTCCAGAGCCGTAGAAATTGCCGTCACCGCCATAGCCAGGGTATCCATTCTCACTGAAATCCGGCAGCTTTTATCAGCACATGCACCCCTTTTTGGCCATTCTACTCTAGCCCACGCGTGAGGCGTGTTTGCTAGGTGCTTCCATCTATCGGTGGCTATGTAGGTGTGCGGAGTGAAAGGTTAGGAATATACGAGATACCCTTTTAATAAGAAACAGCCAAGCACACGATAAGGTTTCCAACATGACGTGGTCAGAAGCTCACAGCAAGCAAGGGCGTGCGGTACGGCACCCTACGACCAATACTACAGATACCGCGGTTGCCAGTTCAGCCGCCCCATCGAGCCACGGTATGTATATGGAGCAGAGTGTCGTGGGCCGCTGGGTGTAGCACGAGTAACGGCCCCGCTTATGGGCAGCACGAGGGCGTCTGGGTCTTGCCAGTCCGATCTGTATCTGCCCCTGCTTAGTCTTGCGTCGGTGGGCGGTGCGGGCACACAGCAGGTCTCCAGGCTCGAGACCATCTGCTGGACGACCTTCGAGATTTGATCCGGCGCTTGTTCTTCGGGGTCGTCGGTGGGAGTCTTCACGACTGATCACTCAGCGCCCTCGAGACGAGGCACCACTCAGAGCGAGCCATCGTTCTTCGCCGTGTGGCCTTGCCCTCAGAAGCTCAAGGGCCTCATGCGCGCTATATAGCGTTCAGTGTTCAGGGGCTCACGTGCGCTCCCTAGCGTCCGGAGCGCAGGGGCTCACGTGCGCTCCCTAGCGTCCGGTACGCAGGCGCTCACGTGCGCTCTCTAGCGTCCGGTGCGCAAAGGCTCACGTGCGCTCTCTAGCGTCCGGTGCGCAGAGGCCCACGTGCACTCTCTGGCGTCCGGTGCGCAGGTTCTCACGTGCGCTCCCTAGCGTCCGGTCCGCACGCTGTGCATCAGCGCTCAGAGTGGATGGTCTGTTCCCAGACGCGCGTGCTCGTCGAGCGAGGCAGATGAGTTCAGCTAACGCTTGTACACTGCGTGCGTTCCGCATGCACGAAGTGATGTGCTTTACTACACCCTGTGTGCACAGAACAGTATGGATTACTATACTGAGTGTGTCCTGTATGCACAGAGCAGTATGGATTGCTATACTGGGCGTGTCCTATATGCACAGAGCAGCATGGATTGCTATACTGGGCGTGTCCTGTATGCATAGAGCAGTATGGATTGCTATACTGGGCGTGTCCTGTATGGGCAGAGCAGTATGGATTGCTGTAGTGGGCGTGTCCTGTATGGGCAGGGTGATGCGATGGCTGCAACTCACCCGTCGTAACCGCCACCTCCCCTTCCCGGTCTGAAAGCAGTCGCAATGACTCGGTTCAGTGTTTCAATACAGCATCGGTCCGGCAACAAGGGGGTTATTGGAGAGATTTGTGATTTCGTTTGCAGGATGGTGACATCCGACGTATATATTTGTGAGATATTATTCTGCTTTATGGGTTTTTCAATCATCAGTAAGATCACAAAAGTCATTTTCAAGCATAATTCACAAGTGCAAGCTGCAAACGTTAAGAGATCGTAATTACCTGTTCCCTTCCATGCCAGGTCTGAAAAAGAAAGCGACGCTGATTATGCTCTGGACAGGCTCTAAGCCCACGACCCAACAGACGCTCGAGGCTAAGAGGTACGCAAGTTTACAACAGCACAAAATCAAACGAACGTATGCACGTGGTGAGCTACATGAGCTACGGCTTAAACTGCCGACAGGGGCGGCGCCCTTGCGGTCACCCGCCAGAAGGCGCGGCGCCCTCGCCGTCATCAGCCGAAAGGCGCGGCGTCACCAGGGCGCTGCCGCCTCTTGCCGTCTGTCAAGCTGCCAATAGATATGCTTGCCCCTTTGAGATTTCAGAGGATCCCTGGGAGGTCCCAGGTAGCCGGGACAGCACATTTTACCGAATGAAAAGCAGAGCCCTTAGGCATGCGGAAACCAGTGCTTCCCGCGGATGGCCAGTATGGCCAGCGAGCGGTCCTGTTTGTCAACAGGAGGTCTCCAGATGATGCGAAAAAACGCAATGAGATCCACGGGAGGCTCTACAAAAAAGCAGGAAGTCTGCCAGCTCAAAAGGAGACACCACCCGAAAAATGGAGTCCGCCTGACCAAGCATCTTTATTCAAATACATAGCGTACCTAAGAAGTCCTGAAGGGGACCATGGCGAAATTTCGGGGAAATTGTTTTAGAGAGTGTGAGCTATCAGGCTCCAGATCTGCTTTGAAGGTTCCTAAGCCTTATGAAGAGTCGGTGACGTCATTCTTCCGCCCCACCGGTTTCTCTGACGAAGACGGGCAGCACTGGCGGCGGCCAGCTCATCACGTCACCCGACACGAGGTGTTACGAGTCATTAGTGGCTACGCGCATTAGGTGTTGCGATGACTCCCCGCCACCGTCCGGCCAACCCCTAACCGAGGGGGGGGGGAAGGGGGGCCTCCGCGGCGGTCGGAGCGGCTTCAGCCGGGGGGGGGGGGGGGGGGGGGGGGGGGGGGGGCAGACGTACGAACGCATGTCGCCCTCGCCATGGATGATGGTGCTGAGGATGGTGCGCAGACTACCAGGCTGCTGCAGCAGCTGGCCCACCGTCTCCACCACCAGCGCCGCCATGTCCAGCTGTTCGGACTCGTTCATCCCCTGGGACATCATAATGGTTATCAGGCGAAGAGGCTGGCTGGTGACGCGTCATATGCCAGCGCGTGTAAAACGTCGGGTGATCGGCCCGCAGTGATGGTCTGCTGGGTGTGGACATCAAAGCTTTGTTTTTGGTCAAAACTGAGAAGGAACTATGTCCGTAAAGCTGGCGACAAAACCGATTGTATTCAATGTGTGAAAATCGATCAAATCGAATTGATTTTTTGCCACTGCTCAACATATGCCACCACCCGATGTCCAGCTATGAGAATGAAGTTACCGAATCACAGTGCTGCAACCATAATGCTGGTTACCGAGGTCTCAGTGAGACTGGGAGACCCAAGACAAAATACGATTTCCACGCGAAAAACAAGACGGAAAACGAGACGGAATAAAATTCGAAGGCAGCGATATTGGCTTAAAATGCATGCACTGAGGTAGCAATCTTATGTCGGTGTTCATTTAACATGTCATAGTTGGACAAATTGCCGATTGTTGTCGACAGTATAGGGTTATATCATTCTTTTCTAGCTATCAACGTCTCGTCCATTGTAAGACAATGCGCATTGTGGTTACTTGTGCTTCATGTCTTGGCGAGCATCCACGTTTTTGGCCTCACATCCACCTTCTATTTTACGGTACCGCTATAACTAACATAATGGCAAATGCAAGATAACATTTATCTGGGACACATCCAACATTTTGGGGACCTCCTTTTAAAAATAGATGGACGTCCCCAGTTCTAAATGACTTTGTGAGGCCTTTGTATGTTCAGTGTGAAGCGAGCTTTCCCGTCAATGGGCAGAGATCCTCATGTGCATCTACGGTCATTCATCTGTGATGATGGGGAAAATGATGCAATACCACCTCTGCTTTGCCGAGATGGCGTTACATCTCCTATCAGTCTACGACGGCAAAGATAGCCGCGTAGCGAAGTCGAAAGACGCGGTGCGAAAACCAATGTAGGCGTTAGTCGTGAAAGAGATATACTTAGGTACTAGGTAACGATAAATTGCTTATAACTTGTAGATAGCACATCAGGCAGTTCCTTGACCTCTGTCAAACTCTTTAATTCTAAATTATAGGCAAAAATCAAAATATTTAAATCCAAACAGATCCACATGCATTCTGCGCTCATAACTACAAAAATAGTGTGAATGTAGCTAATTGTTACGAAGAGTAGCGCAAGCATTAAAATTGTGTAGTGTATCATAAAGTCTGCACGAAATTTCGTAAACGTCTTACCCATGACCGCACCAGTATCCGTAATTTTCCCTAAATCTGCACCAACCTAAACCGTTACCCACTCCATACGGGTACCTAGGGGCTTACCCAAGCCATTATGCCTTACCGTGGTGACAGACCCATTATGTCCTCCAGCGGGGACAGACCCATTATGTCCTCCAGTGGGGACAGACCCATTATGTCCTCCAGTGAGGACAGACCCATTATGTCCCCCAGTGGGGACAGACCCATTATGTTATCTAGTGGGGACAGACCCATTATGTTCTCCAGTGGGGACAGACCCATTATATCCTCCAGTGGCGACAGGCGCATTATGTCCTGCAGTGGGGACAGACCCATTAAGCCCCCCAGCGGGGACAGACCCATTATGTTCTCCAGCGGGGACAGACCCATTATGTCTTCCAGTGGGGACAGACCCATTATGTCCCCCAGTGGGGACAGGCCCATTACGTCCCCCAATGGGGACAGGCGCCAAGCAGCGCTGAGTGGCCGGCAGCTTCGACGGCGGGTACTTACGGTTGTCGACACGGCGAGGAGAGGAGCCCGGATGTTGGCCATGCTGTCCGCCAGACGCCCCAGGATCGACGAGCCCCAGGTGGGCGGCTCGGCATCATCAGCGGAGTCGCAGCTGAGGGCGGGCAGAGAGGGTGGGTGGGGTGGGCTGCTCAGGTCCGCTGAGACTGCGCTCTGCACAGGCCGTCCCAGGCCCAGCGACGGTGGTGTGTTGAGTTATGTCTGCTTCCGTCGGCAGGCGAGTGTAGCCACGCTCTGCCATCGTGACTGGGGCGGCTATGGCTGACCACTTTTGTACAGTCAAAGAGCTGCGCTAATATATCACGATGTAAGCAGGCAAGCGCCATTCCAGACTTGACACCTTTTCCAGCGCAATGGCCGGCTTTTTTTGTTTTGACGGAGACAACAGACCGAGTTACCAGTAATATGCCTCCAGGCGGCGCACGAGAAGCGATCCAAAATGCTTTGATTGCTCTTCAGACATTAGCTTCACGTTCAAGTTTCAGTGGCTAGCGCAGCATTAGCAACATAACAATATACCGTTCAAGTTCACGCCCACCCGAATATGCAGACACATAAGCCTAGGGTCACCAAGACCTGTCAGCGCGACCTCTGAGTAACCTTAATATCCTGCTGCACGGAGACCTCATACTTTCAGACATTGATTGACGGACCGTCCGTGGCATTAGAATTCTATTCGTCTGACCCTCCGGCGGCCTACCAGCCCTACAGGCCGTGGTGCTGACTTTACAAACACATCCCGGCACCACCTTTCCCTGCTTCACAACCGGTAAGCTCCTGATTAAATTATGTCAGGCTTGGAGACCCCTTGCTAAAAAGCAAGCGATCATCGATCTGGAGGTGACTTGCACTGGTTCGGCAACCTAAAATTGCTTTCTTATTCTTCTCATAAATTGCCCATTTATCTTTGAACTCTCAGTTTTGCGTTACATCGCCGACATTCATCCAAAACATCAGTGCTCGCCCGGCCTCAGTTGATCGGCACCGCCGCTCAAGCCGATCAGCACCACCGCTGGAGACTGACCTGCCGATGGCCTGGAGCCGGTCGACCTCGGCCTGGACGGCGTGCGTCAGCACCACCGAGTGCATCAGCGACACCCGCTCGGTGGCCGTCATCTCGAACGGATGGAGCGGCCGGATGGCGCCGCTTACCGCCCGGTACTCGATCATGTTGGACGGCTGGTTCATGTAGTCGTGGTGCAGCGCCACGAGCGTGCGGCCCGGCGTCGGCATGCCGTACAGGAAGCAGCGGCCGCCGGTGGCTGGAGCGGCGTGCGGGGGTCACCGACCGCGGCCGGCGCGGGGGCGGGGCCCGCGGACCACGGCGGGCGGAGGGATGTCGGGCGGTGGACGCCGCACGGTGGTCTTGTGGTCACAGTGGTCACAGTGGTCAGTGGTCTTGTGATGCACAGCCGCGACGTCACGCTCTCGCTGCAGCGGTTCGCGCAGGCCGCGGCGCGGCTTTCGGGATGAATGATGCGACAATGTCAACAGAGAGAGCGTTTGTGTGCGGTATGTATTGACTCGCCGTTGCGCCCACGCCTTTCTTCGGCTTCTCCGTGCCATTACGGCATATTACACATGCCGTAATGGCACGGAGATGCATGGAAAAGGGATGACAGGGTGAAGATGAACGGAAGCAGAGAACGCATTGCGGCCGTAGCCTCTCATGAGCATAAATGTTTCCGGCCTATAAGTGACAAAAATGTGTGCCCGACGTTACAGCGAAATGCGGTGATCCACACGTTCACGTACGCATACACGCACACACGTACATACGAACAAACGTACATACGAGCACAAGCACACACGCGCACGTACACACACACACACACACACACACACACACACACACACACACACACACACACACACACACACACACACACACACACACACACACACACACACACACACACACACACACACACATATTTATATATATATGTCTATCTATCTATCTATCTATCTATATCTATATATTTGCCTTCTTCTCCTATCAGCCATCGCCCCTCTCCCACCGTGAACAAGTGAAGTAACCCTCCACTGACTAATCGGCGGCCTTACAGTCGCATCTGCTGCGGACCCGGATGCCGACGACGTTGTTGGTCATGTTGGTGTCGGTCATCTCGCCGATGGGGTCGACGTTGATGAAGACCACCGCGTCTCCGCACACCATGTCCGAGATGGCCAGCTCGGTCAGCGTCAGCGGAATCGACGAGCCGGCCGGGATCGCTGCGGCCAGCGCAGGTCAGGTCAGGTCAGGTCAGGTCAGCGGGTCATGTCGCACGGAGGGGGCTCCATCAGCTGCAGGTACGGATCCACCAGATGTGGGCAAGTGCCATGGCGCAATCAAGTCACAGGACCTGGTCAGGGCTGGTCTGGAACTAGTTTTGACTGGATGTCAAGCTTGGTGTCCACGGACGTCCCAACATCCACAAACCACCGTCCGCCGATCACAATGCTGGCCTCCCCAGCCGCGTGGACCAGGCTCGCTGTCGTACCTGGACAAATACGCCCTGATCACTGCACTCCTCTGGAAGTGCTGATCACATGCCTTTCGATCAGCATCTCCGGCTGGGCAGCCGTCCAGTGAGTGTCGCTCCGCCGGCCGGCATGGTCTCCCACCGCGGCCGTCGGCGAGGGCCGAGCACCGCGTGTACCGGGACTGCTGGGACCGCGTGTGCCGGGACTGCTGGGACCGCGTGTACCGGGGCTGCTGGGACTGCATGTACTGGGACTGCCGGGACCGCACGTACCGGGACTACCAGGACCGCACGTGCCGGAACTACCAGGACCGCACGTGCCGGAACTACCAGGACCGCACGTGCCGGGACTGCCGGGACCGCACGTACCGGGACTGCCAGGCTCCGTCTGACCGAACACGTTGGCCAGGCTGATGACCGCATCCCCCGGCGCCGGCATGTGGCCCTTGTGCATCGCCACCTCCTCAGTCAGCGGTACCAGCCTGCGCAGACACAACAAAGACGGCTGTTGTGACGCTGGAGCGTACTGTGACAGCGCGTAACGGCCAGCGTATAATATGCATCGAACTGAAAGATGTAATTCCACACGGTCACAGACAGATGCCGTGAGGGTACATGACTCATCAAGGAGACAGATAGAGGGAAAGAGAGATGGAGAAAGAGAGAGAGAGAGAGAGAGAGAGAGAGAGAGAGAGAGAGAGAGAGAGAGAGAGAGAGAGAGAGAGAGAGAGAGAGAGAGAGAGAGAGAGAGAGAGAGAGAGAGAGAGAGAGAGAGAGAGAGAGAGAGAGAGAGAGAGAGAGAGAGAGAGAGAGAGAGAGAGAGAGAGAGAGAGAGAGATATATATATATATATATATATATATGTAAATAACCTACACATAACATGTATATGTGTATAACCTATATATAGATAGCATAAATATGTATATTACCTATATATATATATATATATATATATATAAGCGATTTCTAAAAATATGCCGTGATTCCAACTTTTTCAAATCCAACGCTACATATTGGTAACCTGAGGCATTTGAATTATCCGGAAAAAATAGGGTATCTCATGGGGGTTAATATTCCCTACGAGTGATGAGCGGGCAATAGAGCACCTCTGTCATACGACAACCTTCATCCCCTTATGACACTCCGGCTTGGCCCGATAATGTTGTCTCATATTTGCTGGTGGCCATGAGCGCCACCTCGAAACGTCAAGTTCGCTCATAATACACGAACGTAAACATATACATGTTTATCTATCTTCTTCAGATATACACATATGCATATATCTATACACATACATATATTCATATACATATGTACTTTCTTAATTCATACGCACGCTCGTACATCATGAGAGAACAATACGGTTCGAGATGGTGCTCATGGTCACCAGTTAATATGAGACAACATTTTCGGGCTAAGCTGGAGTGTCACATGACAATATGTATATATATATATATATATATATATATATATATATATATATATATACCGATGATTGCTTAACCAGCTCGCAGCACTTTGAAGGCTCGTTATTTTCAGTAAACGGGCCTCCAAGTACAAAATACGCCAAGCGAGGCAACATCGATGCACTTTGCTTTCGCTTTAAAAAATGTGACGTCTCGCTACACCGAATGTAGTTTGCTGACGTCCTTGGCCTACTTTGTTGGTCCAGTCCGGCATCAGCGCATCCCCAGACAAGATAACGGATTGGATAGTACCTTCCCACTGCGGCTTGTCCATCAGGCGCCAATCACCAATATTCGCAGCTTAGCTAATTGCAAAACTTCGCTGCGTTGTGTGGCATTACCAAACACATTCGGCCATTGTTCAGTCGACGGATGCCATGGAAACGGCACACAAACAGAGCACACCAGGCGAACAAATAAAGGACCCCGGCCGATCATCGCTTTGAAAACAGTGAGACCCGAGGGCTGTTTGCAGGGGATAAGTGGACACTGTAAGGCTCGCGAACCGCAGCCAGGTGCCTGAGGGTCGATACCGACGGTTCTAACAAATCCGACGGTAGGTGGGCACCGTAGAATGTCTTCTTTAGAAGGCACCGAGGCCCGAACGTGTCACGCTCAGAGGTGAGACGTCTACCCCCGACACGTGGCATGCTCTTAGTGCGCCCAGTCGTCCGGTGAGATGCCAGAGCAATACCATTCGATGGCAGGCCAAAAAGGCCAGGGGTACGACTCATGCCATGCCTCTGTGGTCCGATCCGTTTATATGGCGTTTGATACGGCAATAACTCAGGACTGACCCAATCTTCTCAGACGCTATTGTGGCACGAACTCCAGGTACGGGTACGCCCAGGGTTTTGATTGGTGCAAAACAGTACTAGGCCCTCATGAAACACACACTTAATCTTGTCATAATCAAAATACGAAGAAGAAATAGCCCTTGGTGCATTATAAGTTTAAAGGCTGAAAATGACCGCCCTTCAGCCAAGCGAATGGTACGGGTCAAACGCGCAAAACCATAAATTTCAGATATTTTTCCTCACATCTAGACTCAAGGTCGTTCAAGCATTTCAAAAAGTCCATCAAGTGGTATGGTCTGTACGCGAACGCCGGGTTCTGCTGTCCATTCATACTACAGCCATTTTCATATCATCTCGACGTATTATGATGTGGTTGTAGGAAAGGCCCAACCTTTCGGGCATATTTCAACAGCGTACTCTAGTGAAGCCTCAGGGTTAGTTTTGTCCAAAAATAACGCTGGGTATTGCCACTGCAGTACAGTCAAGACATGATTAGATATGCATTTTAATTACTGTCGATTCCAAATTACGTCGTCAACGTTTTTAATAGCACTGTACTGCTTCCCTGCAAGTGGGCAAGGGCATGCTACCAAGCAGGGCATTGGTCGAAGTTTGAGCCTGTGCGTCATGTGGGTCACATGATACTCTCATTCTCAAAACCAAAGTGCGCCTCAAAAAGAGCGGCTGTGGTGAGTGCCATAAGGAAGAAATCAAAGCCATAGTATAGCGTTTTGGTTGAAGTTGCGGGATGATATCTTCATGTTTGCATATTTTTTAAATAAATAGAGTGCTTCTAGCTTTTGTGCCATTTATTACCCAATTTTTTTACACATCAGTGCGTTGCAAACATTATAGAACACACACGTCGGAAAGGCAATCCCAATGAAATACATCACTTTCATAACGGTGACGAACGAAGTCAAAAGAGATTTCTCCCCAGGAGCTTCCACTCCAAATAACAATGCTGAGCTATTCAGAAGGATCTCGAGAAAGCTGGTGTTACTGATCGAATCGTAGGCGTCTGATGTAACAATAAGCGAGAAGTACAAAAAGGTGGGAAACTCCACTTCAGACAACTTCTTTAAGTTTAATTTTGAGGAGCATGCTCAAGTAATATCACTGACCAGGCATCACAACGTTTCTGTAGAGGCCAAGCATAGAAAATTTGGAGCGCGATTATAACGCGCATGTATTTTCCTTTCTAGACACAAGCTTTCAATACAACATAAAACAGTGCCACTCCCGCCAGCCGACGTCACGGCCCGCCGCGCCAGCTGCGGCCGGGCCCGGACAGTACTCACGGCGAGCCGAACGTGTGCTCGGCCATCATCATCCTCTTGACATAGACCCAGACCTTGAGCGCGTCCGGATCGGTGCGGGCGGCGAGCGGCGTCGAGCCGAGGTTCTCCACCGAGATCCGCACCGCTGCCGCCGCACCAGCCGGTCACAGTCAGCCAACGGAGACACTGTCGCACGTGGGCGCTGGGCAAACGACGCCGCGGAGCGTGCTGTCATCCCACTCTGACTCTCAGGCCGGATAATCGGTGGCGAATTTGTCCTTTTCGATGGTTAAAGACCGCTATATCGTCAGCCTTATTGCCAGAGCCGACGTTCGACTATGGCGTCATTTGTTGTCATGAGCGCACGCCTGGGCGCTCAGTGATACATGTCTCGCGTCGGTTGCGATAAATGACCCTCGTCGGGGACAGTGACGTATGTAGACGTCGATAAGTGAGCCCGTCGTCTTAACTACGAGTTCAAACTTTCAGCGGCCACACCAGTCAAGCCTTAGAGACGCCGGGCCAAATCAGAGCCAGCACGGCGGGCTGAGAGAAAGGGAGAGGGAGGGAGGGCGAAATGGAGAGAGAAAGAGAGAGAGAGAGAGAGAGAGAGAGAGAGAGGAGAGATATAGCTAGATATCGAGAGCGTAGAGATAGAGAGAGCGATCTATAGAGATAGCTGAGAGCTCTCGCTAGAGGCGCTCTCTTCGATCCTCATCTCAGCGACTATTCTAATAGCGCTACTCTCGGCTCTCTCTCGTCTCTCTCTCTATCTCTCTCTCGAGCATCTCTCTCGTATCATCCTCGATCTGCTAGAGACTCGGCTGAGAGAGAGAGAGAGAGAGAGAGACGCGCGGTCTACAGTTCACTTACGGACGCGAGGCGAGAGAGAGCTGACAACGACGGCGCCGTCGTAGTCCTTGGTCCACGAGTCCATCTCGTTGATGACTGGCTTGAGATCCACGCCTGGAGAGAACAAAAACTGTGGACGCGCGCTGCTGAGTGAACTGCGGCCAAAATCATTGAGCCCCAGACACGGACGGCCAGTTCCACCCTTCACCCTTCGGAAGCCCCTGCTCCTTGTACCTCGCACCTAAAGCATTCGGATTTTTAAAGGTCGCTTGGGCCTGTGGCATCCGATCTTATCCAGCTCAACTCATGATAGTGTATTACATGATAGTGTATCACATGCTTTGTCCGACTAATGAGCGTCTGATCCGTTTTGAATTCGTTTACTGCTTTTGGCACTGCTTTTAATTCGTTTACTGCTTTTGCCACTGTTTTGAATTCGTTTACTACTCATCACTAATTATGTGATGCTGTTGCATTGGTGGATCACTCTGGAGCTAGAGCTGTGATGGCTCAAAAAATTGAATGCCTGCGCTTTGGCTATCTTTAGGGGTATTTTTATTTTTTATTTAGGGGTATCTTATTGATCCTTCGGTTGCTACGGCGAAGAGGTGCCCAGCTTCCAGGTAAAAGATCCGGTGTAGGATTTCGTATGATGTGAGCATATGTTCCCTCACAGCCTGTAGTACAGGGATGGGAGCTTTAGTTTCCTGAAGTGATCTTTGTAAGGCAGATAGCTGTCTGGGATAAGGTGAGTAGCTATTCTCTGCACTCTATCAGTTCTTTGTCTCCCATATGGAAAGGTGCCCGAACAGCACTTCAATTCTCTAGTACTCCTGCCCCATCCCCCACGGCGTGGCTGGTGTGGCCGAGTAGGTGATCTGACCGAGAAAGGATGGTAATGACTTGACCCACCTGAGGGTATGTGGCGATGTAGTAGTCCCCGGATGGTATCCTGCAGTTCACGACACTTATTCTCCCCAACTACCCACCATTCCACCTGACGATCATTGCTTTCGTGACACCAGTGAACTTAAGATTAGGTTAGGTTTGGTCAGATTAGATCAATTTAAATTAGGTACCAGCCCTATGTAAAGGCTGCCTAGCCACTCGCCAACGTGAGGTATAAGTGATCATAACACCCACGGCCCTGGCCGACGTACCGCTCTCGTCGGGGGGCTGAAAGGAGGCAGCCATCGAGACGGAGTCGACGAAGTGGGTGCCGTTGTCGAGCGCGGCCAGCAGGTAGACAGTGCCGTACCGTGCGCCCAGCGCCGAGCGCACCCCGGCCAGCGGGATGTCGTCCAGCACCAGGCTTCGGATCGCGTACAGGTTGTTGTCAGCGAACTCCTCTGGAATGTACACACGCCAGAGATGTTGGGAGCACGTTCGACGGGCAGCGTTTTCGCTGATCTCTGGCGATCCCAGCCGCTGTCACAACAGGCTATGGAGTGAGACGCTGTAGAACCGTTCAATTAGTATTCGAACATCACGATAAGCATTTCAAAGTCCTAAATATTGTTGCAACAGGTAAAGTACGAACGAAGGGTTTTATTAGTGGCGAATAACATTTAGTTTATGTGCACTATATCAATTTATATGCAAACATTTTACGTGTAAATAAGTCATTCCATGAATATTGTAACGCGTGCCGATGCCAATCAGACTTTAGCATTTCATATTTCAATGCACGATATCATGTTACGTGTTGCGTCGCGAAGACATTCAGCTACTATTTTAACGTGACCTAATGTTAATAAGTTCTTAGCATGTTAATGTTTCATAACACAACGAGACACATGTCCATGACCAATCGCAAGACATGATTGTCCAATGACATGTCAATGCATGTCTAATCAGATTCATGTTTCAGGTGATTCCAACTAACTGTTTCTTGTTCCAGTTATGTTTTCATTCTATCATACTTCACTCTGACTCTGTTAAGCTCGGAATGGGCCACGTTCAGAACCGCCGCCAGCAGTCCTCGACACTCCGAGGCCCCGGAAACGCCAAGTCACCTCAGCAACCTAAGTGCCGACTACCTAGCGCCCAAACAGCACCCGGCAGCCGAGTGCCGACTACCCAGCGCCCAAACAGCACCCGGCAGCCGAGTGCCGACTACCCAGCGCCCAAACAGCACCCGGCAGCCCAGCGCCGACTACCCAGCGCCCAAACAGCACCCGGCAGCCCAGTGCCGACCACCCAGCGCGAATAGCGGTCAAGGGCCGGGCGACACTCCACGTCAGCCAGACGGGTATTGAACGGGGAGGCCGAGTGAGGGCGCGGACGTTCGATATAATGCTGGCAGTGCAGTGCAGGCCAGCTCGAATATAATGGCCATGTGCACGGGAGCTTGTCACCCGACTTGCCTCATGGCACGCGGGCACGCGGTGACCGCTGGATGGCGCCGAGCAGGCAACAATGTATTTGGGTCGGCTTCCCAGCGCTAGTCTGGCATTGATTCGCTGCATGCTGATCCTACTAGTAGTCCGTGTTTGTTGTTCCTTTCAAGCGGGAAGCAACGGCCTAAACAGCAGCGTGTCGTAAGGTGCCGCTAGCAATGCTGGCCTTAACAGCAGCGTGTCGTAAGGTGCCGCTAGCAATGCTGGCTTTAACAGCAGCGTGTCGTAAGGTGCCGCTAGCAATGCTGGTCTACCAAATAAGCATCGCTGTTAAGGCAACACCGATAAATATCCCCGGGTGGTAGACTCAGAACACCAACGTGATCGTTCCCCAAACAACAGGTGATCTATTTTTGTTCAGTGAATGCTCGGAAAGTTATCTGAATCTAATGTAAGTGAGGCATCAATTTATATAGTTGCTCTAATTAGTGGGTCAGTTTTAGAACGTAGCACACTTACCTGACTTATTCACCAGTGCAAAGACCTTCGGCTGTCCCATGTAGGAGCCGGCAATGTCTTCGCGTCCAATGAATTCCGTCAGGGCCGACAAGCCGAGCATGAAGGAGTACGTTCCGCTCTGTTCGGGAGTGATCTCAACTCGTAGCTGGCAGGCATCCTGAAGCGAACACGGCAGGTCAGACTCTGGTGTCAGACTCTGGTGTCAGATTCTGGTGCTAGACTAGCGTCCGACTCCCCACGGCAGGTGCGGCTGGGCATCACACTCGATGGATGTGCTCCGCCGGCAGCCTGCCGACGCCCTGATGGGGCACACAGGGAGGTCAGAGGTCCTGCAGAAGGGGTTCGGTAGACCCTGACAGGCTCTGTGGTTATTCTGCACTTCCAGTGATCTCACGGGGCACCTGATGTCTCACAGTTCGGAGACAAGTCCTCACGCTTGATCTCAGATTGACCATGAGACAATGGCACCGACGTCAATGAACCGGTCAATCACGAGCATTTCCAAAAGTTGGCACTTGTCGGCAGTCGCCAAGAATGGCCTTTGCCAATGCGCATTGATGTGCGATGGATCTTATGATTACCCGGCATGCTTATAAAGCTTTTAGAGGAGCAAACTGCTGTCAAAATGTTGCAGGTCTGCCTTAACATAAGCCAAGAACCAGCAACTACAAAGGGCCTCAAAGGTGAACATTGCATTCACAAAACATTCATGCATTGGTTATTGCGGCAATCAGAGCCCGTGGTAGTATGGTAACGGGACAACAGCAAGTAAACACGCATCTAGTAACCAGGCCAGCCTGACCATTGTGCATTTTCTGACCGCATGACCGCGCCATGCCAATGTCGACGTTAGCACTAAGGGCAGCAGTGCACACGAGCTTGAGGTCAAAACAACACTGAGTTACTGCCGCCACATTCCGAGCTTTTCATTGTGCAACAACTGCCGGACCCAGAGTCAGCACGCGCACATGAGACATTCCACGAGAAAATCGCACGCTTTCATCCATTATCGGTGGCATCGCAGACACCGAAGAGGCAAGGCGCTGTTCGGTGTGCCCACCGCCCGTCTAGCATTTTAGGCAAGCCTTGAGCCTACTGTCGATGCTCTCCACTTCTTGCCCAGTCCCTGACGTTACATCGCTCTGATTCACTCATTTGTGTCTGAAACCATTACATCAATGCAGTATTTAATTAAGATAACACATGTGGCTGAAAATAACACCTCTTGCATTTTTTCTCTCGCATTTCGTGGGCATTCTCGTGCCTATTTAAGCTTCGACTACACGGCCAGTACGTTGACGTCACTAACAGCGGCTGGTAGAATGACCTGGTAGCACGTAACGTTTTTTTTTTTTGCCATGTAAAAAGTAGCGAATGGTGCAAGCATAACGGCTTTCCGGACAAAACCTGTGCTCGGGCGGCGGGACCTTAATCCGAGCTTGAATACGTGTTGACGTATCCAGTATGTTTGGTGGGCTCAGGTTGGCTGGTGACCTACAGCTATGTCAGGGGGGCTAACGAGTCACGTGTGCGCTCTTTAACCGGGCTGGGTGACCTGACCGAGTGGCTTGGACTGGAGTGAGAAACACCTTCAACAATCTTTCTGTGGAGGCCGGAGGAGGTGTGGGAGGGGGGGGGGGGGCTCAGATTGGATCGGGAAGTGGGAGGGGGAAGGGGAGGGGGGGGGGGGCTCAGATTGGATCGGCAAGAACTCGAACAGGGTTTGACAGCGTTGCCTGATGCGATTGCACGCACAGAACCACCAGAACACAAGCCAAAAGGGAACAGTGAACGACACACTAAAGTCTTGCCTTTGCCTTGCCTTTTGGCTCGCAAAATATATATGGTATCATAAAAAGCTACGTCGCAAAACGGAGGCATGTGAACAGGCATAATGCATTTAAAATGAGCACAGAGATGCTTTATAACACGAAGAAAATTAACTTTACGAAACATTATGACTCGCATTGATGTGTCAATGGCAGGTCAGAAGTGCATAGCTATTAAAATAACGACATTGTAACAGAGCAACTGGTGTTTAAGGGTTCCTCAGCCCTCCCCTGCATCATAAAGACGTGCGACATGTTGTTATATACTTTATACAAAACTTTATAAAAACATGGTGCGATGGTGGCTTAGACGTACGGATGCTTGGCTGAAGCTGGTAAAGCTTGGCTTTTGCGGGCTCTCAACGCACGTCAACATTGCGTGGCACCTGCGACGGCCCCGGTGCCGTTCGCCCGGGCGTCGCCTCGACACTACCGTCTAGACGCCACTCCAGTGCCGCCACCACCGGCGCTCGTAGAATAACCAGGAGAATGGAGAGATGTGTGTACTAACGTTATCCATACCGCTACCGTACCGCCGGCTGGGCGCCGCCCGGGCGTCGCCGTCACAGGCAATGTCATTGCTCAAAAATGAATACCCGTTAACCCGGGTATTATCGTGTCGTGATGAATACATCATCATCGTGCCGAGCAGGCATCATCGTGCCGAGGTGAAGAAATAGCCACCACGGCATAGTAATATAGATAGATGGTTTCTGGCCGTGCCGACACAGTGTATCTGTCCCTCCATTCTCGTGGGTATTCCACATGGAATAAGGCTATCAGTGCTGTCTTATATATATATATATATATATATATATATATATATATATATATATGTACGTACATATGCATAATGTTCCTCGAAAATGCACTCAACAGCTTACGAAAAAAAAACATTCGTCCAAATCCCAAACAAAGTTGGCACCGCCTTGCACAAATTCTTCGTGTCGGACCGCTCGGATAGCTTTCGGCGCGCGTTTCTGTTGAGGCTGTCAGCATCAGCGTGCGCTAGAGCCGACATCTTTACAAACACGGACCTGACCCGGGTTCCCATTTGCTGCGCGGTCGAATCAATAACGTTTGTATCGCCGAGCATCCTATCGACACGTTGTTCAATGTCATTACCGCGGCGATCACCGGCCGTGACGGTGGCGACTTAAGTCCGGTGCGGAACGCATAAACAATGCCATTGTCAGCTACTTGCGATCCTGAGGCGAGCCGGTGCACGCTGTTTGCGGACCAGGTCAGCAATGTTTCGTAGCAGGGGTGTCCCAACAGGGTTTAGGTGTGAAAACAAAGGCACGGTGCTGTATGTACATACGGTGCACGGTGCTGTATGTACATACACAAATCGATAAGTAATTTCAATGCGGCGCGCTGCGGAGGCGTGCCAGCAGCCGAGCGGCAGGTGGCCGCCGTCGTCTGTGTCGAAACCGGTCTCGAATACAGCACGCGCTGGGCTACGTCAAGACAGGGTGTCCACAAAACACGCATAGAAGTGAAGACATGTCTTCAGTACTTTGGTGACGGCCACCAAAGCCATAGTTTTTTAAAATAAATTCCTCAATTTGGTTTTCAGGCTCGGCCACACCAACAAGGCAATTTTCAAGCAATGTGATCAATACAATAGCGCAAGCGCGACATCAAGAAGCCCCTTCGCTCGCTCAACCGTCTTTGCAGTCCTTTCACTGGATTGGCATGAACAGTGGTCTGCATGCGGTATGGTATGCATGGCTTCTGAAAGGTGCCCGACTTCATAGCTGTAGGCTCTGGTTACGGGTGAGGATGCAGACCGAGCGAGCGAGTGCGTGAACTAATTCCCAAGTTGCGCAGCTTGAGCGGCCCGGCCAGGCTCGGCTCAATTGGTCCCGCTTTTCAAGGGCTTACATTTTCACAGCCACTGACCCCACCTTCACGAAGTGATCAGCACCCCGAAGGATGATTCGTCAAATTGTGCTGCAATGTTTGCATGACAGTTACGTATAAGCTGTTCCCTGGGGGAGGGGGCTTTTAATACAACAAAATATGGTGCAGGGCGTCTCAGATAAAAGTCTACTCAGCCGCCACGAGGAAGGACCGACGTCCGAGCGGCCCCTTCTTTGAAGAACGCGAGTCTGTCAGCATCACCTCGGAGTGCCACATCGCTACTAGTCGGATACTCTGCTGGGCGTCCCTGGGGATAATTCACGGGATCGATCCAGACGAGGAGCGGCTCTACGGGAGCGGCGGCAGGACGGGGCGACATCGCGCACGGCGCTGGACTTCACTGGACGGGGCGACATCGCGCACGGCGCTGGACTTTACTGGACGGGACGACACCGGGCACGGCACTGGACTTTACTAGACGGGACGATACCGCGCACGACACTGGACTTTACTGGACGGGACGACACCGCGCACGGCACTGGACTTCCCTGGACTTCATTGGACGGGGCTTCACTGGACTGGTCGGACGAACCTTTCCCTGAAAGACGCGACAAACAAAATGCAATGGTATTTGCGCGATGCCACTGAATTGGCAAGGTCGCCGCAGGCTTGACTGCGCAAATACACCTGTCGCTGTTGAGGAAAACGGGGATGAGCTTTTGCCTGGGCCACGCTGTATAGTTTCACCTGAATCTTTGGATCATCCTGCAATATATGAAGTTCTCCAAGTGTGAGCTGTCCTGAAGAACACCGGTGCAAGACAGGTCCAGGTGCCAACAGCCATACGGTGCAGCGACGTGGTCCAGCACGCTGTGTCCAAAGCAAAAGAGTGTGGCACCTGGACCCGTTTTTGGTCGTATTGGCAACAGCATGGATCGCTGTGTGCCGAATGTCATGTACTATCATGTGCAAATTCTGGCTCTGCCTGTTTTATAGCGTTTTTAAGGACGCACAGCTATTACTGCTTCTCAGTTGGGGGGCAGACGTTAAACTTTGAGAAGAAAGTGTACCAAATCCAGGGAGAACCCCGTTTGGGAGACATTTTGGTAGCACGTTCAACCGTCTCTTTTCATGTTTAGCCCTCTAACTTATTTCGCGACACCACACCACTGGCGACTTACCGTCTCGGCTGCCAGGGCAGTTGAAGACGTAGCAGCCGTGCGGCGCAAGCGTTGTGTCGTCTGCAAAACTCTGAGCGACTTAAGCGTTATCTGGTCCTCAGGCGCACCAGAGGTTAACCGGGGAGCGGACAATGCCACCTTTTCAGAAACCGGCCTAAAATGCGATGCGCTGTGAGAAAGATCTAAAAAACCAAGCAAATCGTGTCATGAGAACTCCATAGGCACATAGCGCCGTTCATTGCAAACAATATCCATCTAGAAGATCTTTGTGTTCTCCCAATACGCTCGTCAGCCTCCGAAACGTCAACTTTTCCGAACGATTTCAACATCATTCAACAGTCATTGCCTTTGCCGATGAAAATCACCAGCCCTTGCCAGATCCCAGGCTAGTCAATCTCTAAAGCACGTCATTAGTCAATGTCCGCGCGAACGCTGAACGTCATCGGACGTCTCCTCCTAAACTAACGGCGGACGGATAGTCCAGTACCTTTCGCGTGGGCTTCGAAGGGCGATGGATCGCATTTGTGTATGTTTTGGTATCACTTTTACTGTGAGGCGGCGCTCAGTCTTGTCATCTGGCCCGTTTGACCGGGCCAAAGCCGTCTTTCTCGTACGGTTCCCATGCTAGTAATTGGTTAGGCACACCTTTCAAATGTCTGCTATCACTTCGCATCTTGTGCACGGCACAGGGCGTCCTACCGACTGCAACAATCGTGCTGCAAAGTTGAAAGATGAGCTATGTCGGAAGACGTTCTTATCGTGGAAGCATAATGATCCTCATGTATGCACGTATCACCCTGCTACTGACACTGCTTATTGATACGAATCACTCTGCGATGAATGGGACTCGGATGGTTCTCGTTTGTGGCGGTAGTGTACCTCCTTGCGTCTGCAAGCAAAACAATTTACGTTTGCAGGGACGTTTGCAGGACACCAACTAGCCTGGAAGGTAATTTCAGCCAGCTGAGGTTACGTAAATGAAATAGGGGTACACGATTGTATTTTGTGGACTTTCTGGCCTGATTGAGTCTCTTGGGCTTCATTAAATGTTCATCCAATTTTGCAGCAACTTAAGTCCATGTTCGAACCCAGGCTCCTTCCACTTACGCCCGCACTCGGTGCTGTAGTCGCGCACCTGCTGTTTCCTAATTTCCCTGATTGTCCGAGCATGCCTTCTCCATTCGCTACCGGTGTTTGTTATGTAAATGCTAGGAGCAAATACTCCAGCCTTAAGGACTTCTCATGGCCCCTAATCCTTCCATTGTTCGAGTACCCATTGAGTCTTAGAATTTCAAGACCTTCACGATTCGGGGAGTCTTGGACCAGTTCGTCATCTTTTATCGTTTTTGGTGAGCTCATGCGCAGCTTCGGCTTCCCTGACAACCCTAGAGACATTCATCCTTTCCTTCAGCTTACCTGGCTATGACCAGCTTGTAAAATTGCACAAATAACGACATGTCTATATGTATAAGCCTTCGCATCGTGACACAATCGAGAGATTCTTAAAGGGAATGTTCCACACATGTATGGGGTTTTTAAATGAAATGCTCAGTTTAAAGATCATTTGCTGCGCTTCGCAGCACCACTCTTCTTTAAATCTAACTCCTCTAGCTTTTGAGTTACACGTCCGCGAAGATGTGCATACTTTTTCGGGGAGACTATTTCAAGGTCATCAAGCCATCAATGACGCCATAAAACGACATTCTAATGCCGCCATTCTATTGGCCATGCGGTGATCAAAACCACGAAAAATACAATTGTCGAGTCGTTCATATCTGATGTTAGTGCGCGCAATTTCCACATATAGCGGCCATCAGTTGGCTCTTAGCGTGGTGCAAGGTGCAATGACGTTATCAAATGATGACATATTGAGGAGTATATTTACCAAACAGAAGCATTTTGCTGTTTAAGACCAGTCTTTTCCACTTAAAGTATATAAACAGTTATAAGCAAGCTTGTTTCATCATATATGACGCTTGTTTGAATATCTTCAGATGTGGAACATTCCCTACAATCCATTCGGTGTCTGGTGCACAGCACGGCTTACAGCGTTTATAATGCATCCATGCCGTGTATCGATATGATCCCAGAGGCACCATTCAACACTGCGGTACTTCACCCGTGCCGCCATTCACGGCTTCACATACCGTCAGTGTATTACATACCACTGATAGCGCCATCAGCACAATCATTACAGCTACAGTGTGTATTATACTGCTATCGTGTGCATTCCATCAGAGCTCCGACGCATTGAGCGCTCTACCTGGATATCTTGGATCTGGCTTTTAAGTCATTACAGCCGTACAGTTTGCATCCATGGTGTCACCGGGTCGGTTCCAGTAGAGCGCGAGCGCGCTGAGCGTACTACCTAGACTGCGCCGCAGCGCTCGGCCGTCTGGCGGGTGGGCCTATACGCAATATTTGATCATAAGAGAAAATTAGCAGCAGTCACCTCTGTACCATGTCAAAGCACCCACCCATCTCAGCAGTTTCTCGAAGAAGAGAAGCAACAGTGCCTGAATATAATCGTCAGCCTCACTGGCGTCCATAGGTGCGCACACAAAAACCGTGACACAACAACGGACATAGACCGGACTGGGGTAAATTACAATATAGTAGGGGCTACTGCGATAATCTGGCGAACAGATGACGGAACAGTGCTCAGCTGTGGGCATCATGCACTTATCGTTCACTTTTGGCTCTCGGACGTTGTGTCTTGATGGGACATGATTCATGATCCGACAACAGCGTGTAACAGAGTGAAACACAGTTCACGCCGTGCCAATCGGCTGTCAGCTGGCGCGGCGCCTCCCTCACCGTGCCATGCCCAGAAGTGTGCGGTCAAGCACGCCGCCAATGTCAACACACCTGCTTCCCAGCTATCCGTGCTGGCAAACAGTTTCAGGCCAGGTGTTCTTTAATCGACGAGAGGTGATTTAGGTGGGGAGCCATATATGATACTGCGATGGTAGTCCGTCTCCGTGTGTCGACTGGTCGCACTCATTATTCCCCATTGACGGCATGATGCATGTATACACCGATTACATACGCTTGTCTGAGTCATTGGAGGCTCGCAAAAGCGTGTGTAATGTGAACATGACAGCGACAGATCGCAAGTCAGCTGTACCAACAAGCATACTATTATAACAGTGATATGTTAATAAAGCGGTTGCTGGCGTGTTCTTCGCCGTCCATTGTACTGAGGGTGGGGAGTTTCAACTCTGCCCGAATCTCTTAGGAACCAGTGGGCCGATCAGGCTGGTTGAAAGGACGAAAGATACACCTGGATCGTATGACCCCGGCAGGTCAGACTGGTGGCCTGTGGATTATTGCTGCACTGTTAATCTGTGGGCCCGCCGGTTACGCGTCAGGCCGAAAGTGACCTCTTTTCGGGCCCCTCTAAATCATATGCCCGATCAAATTCATCGCGATCATGCGACAAGGTGAGACTGAAGTCGGTTTTTGCACTGGGGGTTTACGACGCGCTTAGCTGAGGCCACATGGCGCCACCTTTCTCCCACCCTGCCGGGAAGGGGAGGCTCCGAAAATGACGCGTGTTGTTCAGAGTACTGTGCTACATCCCAGACATTGCTTTTACGCATCCACCCCGTCTCAGTTAGGGTCGCATCGAATTATTTAAAGGGTTGTGTCCTTAAACACACTTGCATGTAAAACATTAGTTTGGCACTGGTGTACAGCAGATGTAAAGATACGTATATGTGTAGCGCCTGCAGAGTAGATGTATGGATATAGAGCTGTGCAATTCCCATGAAAATGTGTGCATGTCTGCCCTTAGGTCAAGGGGTCAATTGACCAACATGGTGTCATCCTCAATGCGATACACCATGCGTGTTTTATGGAGCAATTTATGTGAATGGTACGTGAAATGTCTCATCAATATTTGTCAATTTGTACTTGTATAATATCTACAACGCTTTGTTACTAACCTCTCCATCAGACTGGAGTGATCTAGGAGGAAATGCCGATTGATCGAGCTATCGAATGTTTGTCATGCAGAGCAACTCGCCAGCAGAGCAGGCTGAGGTCCGATAGCACCGCACTTGAATATGAAACGTCTTCAGCGCGTAATTGTGTGGCGTCATTTTATCGTTACCTGGAAGGACCTGACGCACTATGAGTTCGTGACCCAAATTACATCGCTGGGCCATTCTGAGACAAGGATTGGCCGGGCAAGGCCGCTCTGACCTGCAGACTGGCGGCGGAGCTGGGGATGAGCACCTTCCTTCCCGCCTCCACATTGGCACACCTGATCTCCAGCACACCTACGGGAACACAGCCGGGAACACAACAGGTCAACTGTCGATCCTCACGCTCGCTGTGCGGACAGGTCAAAGACTCGACAGCACGTCGTAAAAAGGTGCTCGAGAAGTTCGTCATTCGTGTTGCCTGGTGTATGGATGATCGGACGCTGTTAACTGATACCAACCGATCGGTGACGATGCAGCAAACGAAATCAAATGATGTACTATTCTTAACCGGTCCTGGAGGCTTTGCAGGAAGCCCTGTCTCAAAGTGGGCAGGATTCATGGGCTTCTGGGGAAAATATCTAGTGCACGCCGAGAAGCCTTTGCTATATGACGTAGCTACGTGTTAACCTTACTAGCTATAGGTCGAATTTGTAAACACTTGATGTGGGTCTAACGCGCCCAGCCTCGGTTGGAATTCAAGCCATGGATGCGGACATCGTTAGACATATGACGTCAGCATCTCGCTAGCCTGCGGCGCTCAGATTATCTTACAGAACGCCGTCAATGTGTTGAAATTGCCATGGCTATCGATGCACAACTTAAATTCCGACAGAACGAGATGCATATGAAAGACGAGCTTCCCCAATTGAAAAGTCTTTATTTTTTAAGCTTTTCAGTGCATTAACGAGGAAAATTATTCACATAGATAAGACAGTAGTATAAACCTTATTCCTCGACGAAAAACCAGGAGAATGGAGATATAGCTGGGTTATAACTATATCTCCATTCTAATCCCACTTTATCTCCATTTTCCTGCTCTTTTCAAGGAATAATGCTGATGCTTTTGTCTTATCAAGGTTTTATTTTGACCGATGCCAAGTGAAAAGATACCTAAGTTTATCTACCAAAGACGCAAAACCGCATTAAAATACACTCGAGAACCAATAACAAAATGTCAAACATGTAGCTAAGGTATATCTCATCACATATATCCTATCTTATCGCAAGTGTCGCATCATAAAATGTCCACCAGTCCTCGCTACTGCATCCCTTCCAGCGTCAGCGTTTGATGACATCACGGTGGCCACAAGCCGAAGGACGAGTCCCGCGGAACCACTGGGGGCAGCAGACCAAGACCTGGGTGCCTCTGCAGTCGGAGAGGCCGGTAAGCGCTGAGACAGGTAGGTGTGGGTGCCCTGCAGCCGGAGAGGCCGGTGACGCCGAGACAGGGCGGTATCGCTGACCCTCACCTGCCGCCGCGATGTCCCAGAGGCAGGCGCAGGCAGCCAAGAGTAGGATGGCCCGCAGCATGACTGCTCCAAGGACAAAACATGCAATGTCAACATCGCGCCACATCTATAAACAGATCACAGCATCTTTCGAAGGGAAACGTGACAACCTGGGCGTCGCGCGACACAGTTATTGTTATAAGCGCGGCCGAGGATACAGTCAGGCGATTCGTTCCACTAACTGAATCAGGCATTACATGAAGCAAAAAAAACCTAACCAAATATCGGTGTCGGCAGCCGCGAGGGAGGATGCCGAGGACAACACCAAGACTGCTCTAGCTTTGCCGCAGCGCACATGAATGCTGGTTCGTACCAAGAATAATATCATCGTGTATATATATATATATATATATATATATATATATATATATATATATATATATATGGTAATGATCAGAGACTGAGGAGCTTCATCTGACAACCTATATCGTAGCGCAGTCAACAAATGATCAGCGTCTTTGACCCCAGACGGGGAGACCAAGCCCACCCTGGGTCCAGCGCACGACACTCAGGGCACACTCAGTGGCCAGACGCCAAGAGCCTGCACTTGACCTGGTCACCGGCGCAGCCCAATCGATGAATGCTCAAACTACGGCCACGTGACGAGAGCTGACGCATACCAGACACTGGCCGTGAAAGTGCCTTCGGCGGCAAGGGCAGCGGGCACGGATCCCTGACATTTTAATCGTGAGGAATTAAAAAAGTCACCCACTATGAAATTTTCACCAAGGGCACTGCACTAGCGTATCACCAGCCTTTCACCGCCTAATCTCCGGTCGTGACATGTCATAATCCATCCCTTCGTACACACAGCCCGACCAGGGATGTTGACTGTAGGCGTACCGTGCGTGGGCGCTGCCGGTGCCGACAGGGCGAGCGCTGGAGGCGGCGAGGCGCGCTGACCGCCGCTCCGTCACTGGCTCCCCGAGCGGCGGCCGACCCGCCGCCCGGGGCGTGTTTACCCGTCTCCCCGGATACTCGTGTAACACGGGCTCGCCCGTCACTGCCCCTGATCAATCAGCAGACAGAGGACGGCGGCGGTCGGTGGCGCTATCGGCGGGGTCAACCGTGACCCTCCCGGCCGGTCCCAGCCGCACCCGGCGCAACGGGTAGGTTAGGTTAGGTTAGGTTAGGTTAGGTTAGGTTAGGTTAGGTTAGGTAATCAAAAGACAGAGGACGGTGGCGGTCGGTGGCGTTATCGGCGGGGTCAAGCCGTGACCCTCCCGGCGGTCCCAGCCGCACCCGGCGCGTGTTTGCAGACGCCGGCCCCACTGTGACATTCAGACAGGCGCAGTGGTCTGTGCTGCGCGCTTCAGCTGCAAAACAAAGGCGAAGCCGAATGGAGCGTCAGAGCTAAATCGAATCATCAGTTTGGAACATCAGCAACGACGCAGTGTAGCCGAAGAAGACTTGTCGGTAAACCGATTATGACTCGCAAAAAATATATTTGATGTGCTCTGACTTTGATGACTCGCCTGCGGACTCAAGGGTGCAGCAAGGTAGCCGGCAGTTTTTGGGTCGGATAATTTAGCACACATTCTGGCAATCGGCGTTGGTAGACCTCGCGAGGAATGGCCCTGAGGTGACAAAGAAGGACTATGTAGTTTCCTGTCCCCAAATCTGGCGCAGATATGACTCACATGCGACCGTTATTTCTTAAAGTTAGTCAACGCCCTGGCCGGAGTTGAGGGACACAAAGTTAACGGGGTAGGTGAGCCTGTGTGCGAGTTTATTAGTCTCACATTTTGAAGTTCCTAGGTTATGACATTTGGAGGGAAGGTTAAATAAAGTAAAACTCCATATCTGTGTCCGAAGTGCTGTAAGTCCTTTTCATGCAGCCGCCTTTGACATTGATGCATTTTGAAAGGCTAAGGCTAAAAGGCTACTGGTGTGAATTCCAGGTCAGTGGCTTAAGTTGATATTCGGCGAGTCACGTTTACCAAAAACCTACGAAAATTGAAATAAATCTTTAAGGATTATGTTAGGTGGCACGTTCCAAAAGTAAAAGACTGATCGCGGTCATTTAAGGTCAGTGTCCTTCTCTGACCGCCACGAAGCCCTTATAAGATGCCTGTGGACGTACCTGTGACAACAAGTATGAAATGAACATAAAAACTGCTCCATTATGCAAGTTCTCGAGTAAGAATGAAATTTAGTTTTAGCCTCGGTCTGCTCTTCATACCCGACCAAAGGATGAACAAAGTAGTTATGATCCTAAATTTAGTTGTATAATTGTCTGAGAAACTATCTCAGGGATGCATGGCATCGTCTAACACCCCGTTGTCACAGTCAGATTGCATGATTCCCCAGGAATTCTCTTCGCTGAGAGCAATGGCCTGAATTTAGCTTGCCGTACGTCAGCAGCCTTACTAGGCACATATAAGTTTGTGTACCCAAATATTCTTTTTCACTTGCATATAGCATAAGTTTGGTGCAGTAAAACCTCACCATACGAAGGCTATTTAAAAAAACCTTTAGGGGTTAAACTGACCCCTATCCGAGCGAGCGTTGATGAACTGGATTGACATTCGAGAGCTCCGGGTTGGCGTCCTGGTAAATGGACCCAAACTTTGCGCACTAAATGTCGAACCAGATAGCCAAATTACGAAGCGGCCAGGCAATTCTGGCCCTTCAAAAGCTGGAGTAGCTGAATGTAACAGTTTAACACAAGCCTTATACGCTTTTGTTCCCGAGCTTGACGCAAGACAATTGTACAGACCATTTCGCGCAGCCCTTTAAAGGTCATCTAGTCAAGCATCAAGTCATAAAACTTCACGCGAACACCGCCAACACCATCATGTAGCGCCCTAGGTAAATGATAAATGATAATAAAGCTATTCGATTCTGGAGTACGTCTGTACGATTCGTGACACCAAGCTACATCAATTGGCGTGCAGCCGGTACGATACGTTCAGTGCAAATTTTGAACACGAATCAAGACTTGTGCTACATTCATACAGGACTTTGGGCTGTGACACGAATTGGTACGGAACGATACTGGGTATCGAATAACTTAAGAAAAGCTCCATAACCGATGATGTGAATGCAAGCAAATATATAAAACTACGGACACCTGCAAAAGAGCGCCACAAGAAAGGGCCAACACACACGCAAGTAGGCGATATTCGGGTTCAGCAAATACGCACCAGTTAGCAAGCCACCTCTCGGCAAGTTCAAGTACCATAAGTGGGTCAGCCCGTCCGCTATGGTGGCAGCTCTAACACGGCCAGTCTGGCAGAGACTCTGACTTCATTAAAAGTGTTCCATGACGTCATCAAGTGATGACGTTTTGAGGAGTATAGTCACTGAATATCTTTTTTGCTTAGAACAGCCTTTTGCGTTTAAATGCATATTAACAGCTATGAAGACCACCTTTTGAATAAGGTAACCCATGGTCTAGATTAACAGGCCCAATGCTATGTTCGGGAGGCCCATTCGTTGTCTTGGGAGGCCGCATTACGATCTAGGAGGACCCTGTTCTGGGTTAGGGGGGTGCGTCCTAGTAGGACGCACCCTCTATGCCCAGGAGGCCCTTCCACGCATCAGATGGCCGCGGTTTCACATCAGCATGTCCTGTTTTGGGATAACGAGGTCCTTGGCTAGGTTTGGAGGCCGATCGTGAATCGAAGGCATGCTGTTTTTAATTATGGAATGCCTTCATGTATCAGAAGGCCTTTTTCTCAAACAAGGGGGCTTTTTTAGGATAGTGAAAGGCCTCGCTGGACAATCATGATAATCAGCGGACCCCACTCTGGGTTTTGTAATTGTTGACATTCATTTACTTGGAAATGACACATGTAGCAATTTGAATAGAGTTAGCCCTTAGCCCTATGCCCTTGGTGCCCATCCCTTTGTGAACGGCACTGCCCAAGAAGATTATTCGTCCTGAAGTGCCTGCCAAGCTAGGTGACGCCGAATGCTGCAATGCCAGCTTGATTTGGTAGTGTAGACCGGTGCGGGAAGTACCAGACAATGTCTCGAAAAGTTGACAAGGCCTTTGAGTGGTGCCGGGTGCTTGATGTAGGCTGATATGCGACGTGGATTGTGTGCATTCATTTGCTTAGTTTCTGATAATTAGTTTCCGACATAATAAACAGCCAACAACATGGCCGCTCAGCGGCAGATCGTGTCTACTAGTTTTGTGCGCAGTGTTTCCCATTGCACACATCCTGAGGGAAATTGTGGGCTCTCGACAAGCTCTATAGGTCGTTATTCCAATGGCGGAGCATCACTAGCTCAGAGAACAGAAATCCAAGACCCACGAAGATATTAAGTGAGATCGCGGCCCAATGAAGAATGAAGTCCTACCCTCAGCTAGTGTAAGATAAGCTACCACACAAGTTCCGTCAACAAGTGAGCAGCCTGGCCCAAGACTGCCAGTTGTGGAGAAGCATGGTTCATTGACTTCGAAGATGATCCGGATGTGTACCAGGATGCACGCGACAACCCACGAGTGGCGACATCCAGTAATGCGTCATCGTGAGCACATTTAAAAGAGCGAAAACACGTCCATAGTTGCATTTCTCGTTTCGCAATAAATTTGTCTGGCTTGCGCGGAAGCCCTCTGTTGTGGCACTCACGCAACTACAGTTATACATCACCCGAGAAAGCTACCTAGTACCAAGCGCCAATGCTGCCTTCTGGGAACGACCTTAATCGTCCCGTGTCATTGCTGCAATTGGCTTAAAATGTGCGTTATCCATATGACCAACTCAGGGCTATGATATAACATCGCGCTGTTAGTGGGTAATGCTGTGGTTACGCTACCGATCCCAGTTGACCATATGACCCAAATGCCCAGACGAGTGTACGTGTACCGTACAGCACACAGTACCTACCGAGCGCAGAATACCTTCACCTGATAGACGCACGTGTTCACCAGTCGACACAAATAAACACTTGTTAATCTGAGATGTGACGGCAGGACCCTGGTGACAAATGCTACCAGCAAATCTCCCAAAATTATCACATTTGTTGTAAGCCACGCGGGCCAAGCCGCAGGTGCTGCTCTCATTTGGTAGCAATACCTTGTTTATGCTTCTTGCTCCACTGCACGCCGTTCTATATTGCCGCGTGCCAGTCTTCCCTGTGTGCCTCTAGTGTGTGTTCGCTCTCCGTAAACGTGCGTTTCCAAGGTGTTCATGAAGCTGGTGACGAATGCTATGCCTTGTTTCTCGCACATAAAATATCACAGCGCATAG
The DNA here is from genome assembly GCF_011947565.3 of Pollicipes pollicipes. Classification (NCBI taxonomy): domain Eukaryota; kingdom Metazoa; phylum Arthropoda; class Thecostraca; order Pollicipedomorpha; family Pollicipedidae; genus Pollicipes; species Pollicipes pollicipes. The sequence continues at coordinate 14,434,436 of NW_023596225.1, forward strand.
GTTACAAACGGACTTACATGCAGCGTTTCTCCGTATGTGTTTTATTTTCAGGCGTCCATTGGCACGTGCATGACAAAACGTACCACAGCTGGAGACGTTGAAGTCCCTAGTGCTGATCGCACTAGCACGAACTTTTAACTAGGACCACTTGTCCACACCGCCTCAAGGCGGCGCAAACCATTCGATCGTACAGCGGCATTGGTCTGCTTGCACAGTTCATCATCTGTCAAAGGAGTTTTGCTTTGCATAATTTGTTTACCTTCCCGCGGCTTCTTTACGAACCTTTACGTAGCGTTAGACCGAGAACATGAGACACAGGCGGCAGACCTCATCCGGCACACTAAACATCCATTCTCACAGAAAAGCGACACTTTTGCTAGACATGGTCACACAAGTCTCGATCAATGTATATCCGCGTCGCTCTTCGCATATGTGACATAAAGCCCACTTTCTTAGTAGCCATGGGCTGAGCTGAATGGTAATGTTGTGTACTGAAGCCGGCCATGGGTTTAAAGTTGAATTATATAGTAGAGGTTCCAGCTTGCTGTGCCACACAGCTAGTGTCAGAAATGGAATCGATCCGTTTTGTGGGGAGTGTTCCCGTGAACATGAAAGATACACCACATAAAATGTTCCATGCACATTCAGTCACGTAGTGAGCGGATATTCTCCAAAATGGCATCATTCCAAAGGTTGTAAAAAGCACAAATACAGCTATTTCCGTACATACATGCTGCACTTTATGGCCAGTCCAGCCTCGGGTCCAGAACATTTGGGGGGAATATGATAAACCCAGAAACACATTGCCAGCATGACCGCGAACTTGCCGCCTCCTGCAGCCCGTGTTCGCTGCCGTAGTGGAAGAGGCGTATCATGATTCGTGTGGCCACAGCACAAAAATCATGCTGCAATGGGGAATGCAAATATGCTGCGAATATCAGAAGGCTTCCCGCATCTGAAGAATCGGTGCAGCACCTAAATGCCCGAATTCCAACGTTTAGCTCAAAGGCGATGCTAGGAGTGAGCTCACGCCATCAGTACTAAGGTTTGCTTGCAAGATGGCTTCCACACTCTGACCATTATGGTATATACGCTTGCCTAAGGTACTTGGAAGTGGGTCGCCGGAACAGGAGCGTATGGAGGAACTCGCACAGAGGAGGGTGGCATAATTAAAACAGTTCACTAAAAACCCAGATTAACGCCTCTCACACTTGCAAAAATAATTGCGTGACGTAAAACATCATCACATAAATTGGATGAGTTCAGCTTTTTGTGTCGATCTCAAAGGTTTAATTTTCACTCGCGCACACATTCATGATAAATGCATGTGGTAACTTTACGGGATCGGGAAGGAAAAACGTGCACCCATAGTCACACAGTGCCCCACCCGGGGCACTGCATGAATACACCACTACACCCGGAGCCACACAGCGCCACACCCGGGGCACTGCATGAATACACTACTACACCCGGAGCCACACAGCGCCCCACCCGGGGCACTGCATGAAAACACTACTACACCCGGAGCCACACAATGCGCCACCCGGGGCACTGCATGAATACACTACTACACCCGGAGCCACACAGTGCCCCACCCGGGGCACTGCATGAATGCGCTACTACACCCGGAAGCTCTAGTTGCAGAAAAGTGCCGACAGAAGTGACGAGTTTCCTTGTTTTCAGATCATTTACCGGATTTTGAAGCCGCATTAGTACTTGAGTGCACAATATTTCCCAGAACACCTTCGTTTTGCCTTTTTCAGTTGGCGTAACACGATAGCTGTTCAGACCGCATATCATTATCCACATCGTCCGCAGCCTATCATTTCCTACTACTATTTGGTCTTAAGGCCCTCTACATGGATATCTACTGGCAAGTGACAGGCGTCCTTCTCTTCGCATGTGCGCCCGGAAGAAACAGACTTACATGGCCGACTGTGTTAGTGTTTTGCATGCTCGCATAACAAAGTCGTTATGGGACCACAAACATAACCCATCAAAAACATTCAGTTCTTTCCACCTTACCCTACGTCCTAAGATAATGAGACGGCTTTGCTGGGTTACGCATGGCCTTATAACACGCTGACTAGCTCCGTCACCAATACCGGCTACACTGCAGGGCTAATGCCTGTCCGTCGTACGTGTCATTCTGAGGGCGGTCAACACGTAATGCCGGATCCATTCGTTTCCGAACAGAAACTAATGGGCTTCCAACAATCTTCAGCATGGGGGCCAGGGGAAGGGGGAGGGTACCAGCAGGAAGGTCAGGTTTGCCACCACGCCTTTATGACGCATGTATTGAGTAAAGTGCGGGTGGTCAACGGCATCCCGGCCGGGGACGGAAGCATCAGAAGCTCGCGGGCATAGCCATTTTTGGAGTCGGTCCTCTCCAAGGGCCATGATAGGGCTGCAGCCAAACCTCCGCGGAGCTTGGGGGAGCTGTGGGGTCCTGGTACTCCCCCGACCCCGGTCCCCCATGCTGCGTCAGCGACGCTACACGAGGTGTGAATAAATCCGGAGAGCTGTGGGGTCCTGGTACTCCTCCGAGCCCGGTTCCCCAAGCTGCGCCAGCGACGCTACACCAGGTGTGAATAGATCCGGAGAGCTGTGGGGTCCTGGTACTCCCCCGAGCCCGGTTCCCCAAGCTGTGCCAGAGACGCTACACCAGGTGTGAATAAATCCGGAGAGCTGTGGGGTCCTGGAACTCCCCCGACCCCGGTTCCCCAAGCTACGTCAGCGACGCTACACCAGGTGTGAGTAAACCCGGAGAGCTGTGGGGTCCTGGTACTCGCCCGACTCCGGTTCCCCAAGCCGCGTCAGCGACGCTACACCAGGTGTGAATAGATCCCGATGTGCACAAGTCCAGCAGTCCGGAAGTAAGCGCGTAAGTCGGGTGCCACTCTCAAATGGTGATGAATATTGGACGCGACCTAGTGTTTTCAGCATGATATGATCGCTGTTCATCGTTATAGAAAAGTGCATGTCATGGAAATCAACACGCAAAGGTCTGACATGTTTCGGTCCACCCAACCTCAAGCAAACAGTTCAAGAAGAAGCCAAAGAACCAACGCAAAACGCCACGCCCAATCCCAGACATCACATTTCTGCGTTATCCTGGGACTAGTCCATTAAAGGTGGTTAATTTTTATGGTCTGCGTAAAAACTGACCTGATGAACAAGACCTGATTGCACGTGCGGACCTTAAACAAGAGTCTCTTTCCCTAAATTCTGGATATTCACATGTGCTTTAACATTTACAGCTTTGTATATATATATATATATATATATATATATATATATATATATATATAAGCAGTAAAAATTAATGGCAAGGGCAGCAATCACTGTCATATATGCCATTCGTCGACGTTTCCATACATTGTGCATCATCATCAGAGCACAAGGGTACAAAGATACAATAAAATAGAAGAAAATGTGGCATGCTCGCTACACATGGCGATGGTCGTAGTTAATACAATTATACACGACTCATTTGCGCGCAAACAGGAGAGCTTGCAAAATACGAAATCGTAGACGTAAGATCTTTTAGACTTCCAAGAAAAGCTACCTTATAATCTGCAGAGGCCATGCAGGAACATCGTTTTTATTTCTGGCGTGTCCAATTACATTTTCACTTTATCATCAATTCATTACTCACTTCATTTAATTACACATGCGTCTTGTATCACATTAACATAAAAATACGACTTGTGCTTCGCCCAAATGAAGCGGGCTTAATCCGTTGAGAAAATGGGAAAGAGTAGGTCGTCAGGACCCCGGCTCGGCCTTCCAATCATTTACAAAAATTGACACTCCTGGGGCCCTGTCTGTGACGGTAGCCGCAAACAGTTCCTGAGGCCCCCTAAAAAAGAAAACAGGAGAAAATGATGCATTCAAGTAATTTCCACCGCTCAATGCGTAAACTTTGTGAACGATTGGCGGAACTCATTCGAGCGTGTTTGAGCCGTCGGCGTCAACATTTCAAACATGTGATAAAACAAACCTGAAACTGTACAGAGAGTTCTCTTCGGCATTAAATTTGATGGGCAAAACATACATTGCATCAGATGTTCCGCGAAAATGTCACGTTCTTAACTCAACAGGTAAACCAATCATTATCACTGGCAATAGCTGCAAACGTAAACATAGCACCTTTGTCACCTATGTATTTGAGACACACGGTGTATATAATTCCTAATGCTTAGTGTTTCCAGAAAAAGTGACCCAACGACCTGGTCCCAACAATATCTATACGAGGAACAAAAGTCTAGATTGCCATTCGATGATCGTTAGAGTGCATCACACCATGACCCGTTCAACCCAAAAAATAACGCTCCGTATCGACTCGGCAGACTCGGCGGATTTTATCGATTTGGTTAATCTGGTGTGAATCAGCGGCAAAGCTGTTTAACACACACTTGACCCCACCCATAGATTTTGTATCGATTCGGCTGCTGAAACGTTCAACTGCAATGTTTTTGAAAAAAACGTAATGAAAAATAAGGTGTTCGGCAACCGCCATCTTTGCTTTGACACTGGGATGGTCCAAGCGAGATGGCCTGCGCCCTTCCTCTTCATGGATCGGCTCCCACGTTGACTGTTAGCTCTATGCAATAACAGCGCGTGTCCATTCGGCGACGTAATGCGTGACGACGCGCAGAAAACCTGGTTATTTACGTGACGTACGTCCCAGCTTAGACAAGAACGTACCAATAACCTTGTTCCTCAAAGAATAACCAGGAGAATGGAAGGATGTTTGGATTGATTCATCTATCTCTCCATTCTCCCGGTTATTCTACGAGGAATGAGGCGACGGTACTATCTTATCTATATGCATAAAGTTCCTCGCAAATGCACTTTACAGCTTATGTAGATCCCAATTTGCTGATTATTCGTGGAAGGCCCGTGGGTGAGCCTGTGGTCCGACTCGGACGAACATCACGGCTGGAAGCTGCAGGGAGATGAGAGGTTATTCGTGGAAGGCCCGTGAGTGAGCCTGTGGTCCGACTCGGACGAACATCGCGGCTGGAAGCTGCAGGGAGGTGGGAGGATGAAAGGTGGCAATGCAATAGCACATCATTCATTCCGTGACATTTCAGTGGCCACTGTCATTAAGACTAAAATGACTACTACAGTGGCCAGCAGTGCGCTTTTGGTGAACTGTAGCGTCAGAAGTGAGGGCAACGCGACGTCATTGTAATAACGCGGAGTTAAGCAGAAGATATTTCGAGGTACAGTAAATGCTGGGCCAAGGGGGATGGGTCTGAGAAAATGATGTTATGATATGTATATTATGTCGGATTTCCTCCATCAACGTCAAAACCTAAATGCCGTCGTAATATGGAAATAAGAGCATATCATACACCAATGTGAAAATGATTCGCCCAAAGGGAAACAGATTCGTCGGTATTGTTTACATCTTACCTAACACCCGGGTACACAATAAAGCTGGTAATAATTTTTTTAGTTATTTGAATCACCTTTTCACCTTATCTGACAATGGAGCAGCCGAAATGCTGGAAAAAATGGAGTGGTGGGGTTCGTAAGTCGTTTTTCGTTTGCTCGTACCCATATTTCCAGACACGTGCCTGGATCGCAACGGTGGAGAGACCTGGGATCCCATGGCGATCCATGTTTGTGATATCCAGAGATGTTTTTTAGAGCTCCAGACACAACTATTTTAGCACATTTAGCACAAGTATATTTAGCACGTCTTCTGAGGTACCAGCCACGAACTTTGGGAAAAGTAGACGAGTTTATCGCGCCTGTTAACGTCAGCTGATTACTGCTAACACCTGGTCGTTATTAAGTCGAGCCCCAAGCGGTCAAGACGGCCATGCACCCGCCGCTGCGGTGCCAGGCCGGTCAGTTCCGTAGTTCAGGGGTCATGGTGGGCGGGCTGAGCTCAATACAGCGCTCGCGCCACGGGCCGGACCTGGCGGTCGCTCAGCGAGCACGCCTACTGAGCAACGGCTAAACAAGTACATGCACCGTTAATGAGTTCTGCTTATGGCGGCTCACAGGGCCGGCGGCCTCTGACGCCGTACGCCGATCGAAGCGCCGCTGATGCATGTGACAGGTGTCGGCCTGTCGGCGCCGGCTGGGCCTCCACCGATTGTCCGGCGTCTTTGAGAAGGCTGCAGCCGTTCTCACTGGCCGGCGCAGGTCAATACGGACAACAGTGCGCGACCCTGAGCGCGAACGAAGGCCTGCTCCGGGTCGGTGTGCTGAGTGGTGCAACACAAGGTCGATGGGCGCGTCTTTTGAAAGCGACAGCGCCGACCTATTTCGCGGCCGCGGCGCGGACATTCAGTCGATGTGGCCATCTTTGCGACCGTTGTTGACACTGCTCAAGCGATTCTGGCTGGGTCCAATCGCCATGGGGCTCGTGCTGGCAGCACCTCTGCCTCCTGGTAGCACTCTCCCCCCCCACAACCGCTGCTGGGTCCAATCGTCATGGGGCTCGTGCTGGCGGCACCTCTGCCTCCTGGTAACCCCCCCCCCCCCCCCACAACCGCTGCTGGCCGCCTATATGCATTTCCCTGTTATGCTATGACCTACCTAAAGTACATGAACAGGGGTATCATTACGGCTAATAGTGCTCTCGATAGGTCCCTCACTTTGCTACATCCGACCAGCTGGCATCTCTCTTAGAGTCTGTGGTAGGAAAAACAGAGCAGCATATACAAAACGTCAAAGGATTTATTGATTTTATTCACATATTTAACATACCGGCTTTTCAAGTTATAGCACCTTTTGATGTAGTGTTCCTTCGTGACATCGATCCCTACTGAAAAGGCTCGCAGTACGGAGGACTAATTGACCAAATCATGAGGTCGGACGAGCATGGAGTTAGATGGAGTTATTCAACTCCTGCGTTCATGCCTTGCTACCACGTGCCGCCAGGCCATCGGTGACTTTAATAAACAAACGAGGGGCGCAGCAATGGCAAATCCTATCAACGTGACTGTAAGCACTTTGTGGACAACTTGGAATGAGAGCCGTTGTATATTTTTTCCTCATGAGGTCGAGGTATAGAGGAGGTGTGTGATTAACACGAGTGTCGCGTTGAAAGACCACCATGTTCCAGAAATTCTCCAGTACTGAGCCCGCGAGTCAAAGACGAATCGCAAGATGGCAACATGAAGACAAGTGTTTAAAAAGGGTACGTAAAAGGGTAAAAAGGGGGCAACACGCACGGGTAAGTATTTGAACTTGTGTTTAAAAAGGCAACACGCACGGGTAAGTGTTTGAACTTCATGTCACATCGCGGCAATCAACACGAAGAGCCTGTCGTAAAATCGCTAGCGCAAAGAGCGGAGACATTTTTGCCAATTCGAGACAACAGTTGGACAAATGTTACGCACATTAATCAAGCTTTGATATCTCAATAGCTACCTAAAACATTTTGTTAAATAAGTTCGTCAAAAATTTCATAATCAACAAATACAGAACGCACCAGAGGACAACCCAACCCACGTGACTTTACCTTGCGTGAAAGGAGTGTCCGCAAAGATAACGCGGCTTTTAGAACCACACGCTCGCGCAGCCACCAGACCGTGTGCAAACCTTAGAAATTATATAGTTCAGCCCAAAGATAAGTTAAAAGCGGATCAAAACACTGGAATAATTTACCGATGCACATACCAATGGGGAGAGGTTTGAGTGAGGGGACATGACAATGCTTTAAGACAAGAAGGGGGGAACACCAGGGTGGTGCAGAACACGGGTATAAGCCATTCGGACTATCGAAGCACGTTCTGGTCACAGGTCATTACAGGGAACACCAGAGTGGTGCAGAACACGGGTATAAGCCATTCGGATTATCGAAGCACGTTCTGGTCACAGGTCATTACAGGGAACACCAGAGTGGTGCAAAACACGGGTATAAGCCATTCGGACTATCGAAGCACGTTCTGGTCACAGGTCATTACAGGGAACACCAGAGTGGTGCAAAACACGGGTATAAGCCATTCGGACTATCGAAGCACGTTCTGGTCACAGGTCATTACAGGGAACACCAGAGTGGTGCAAAACACGGGTATAAGCCATTCGGACCATCGAAGCACGTTCTGGTCACAGGTCATTACAGGGAACACCAGAGTGGTGCAAAACACGGGTATGAGCCATTCGGACTATCGAAGCACGTTCTGGTCACAGGTCATTACAGTGAACACCAGAGTGGTGCGAAACACGGGTATAAGCCATTCGGACTATCGAAGCACGTTCTGGTCACAGGTCATTACAGTGAACACCAGAGTGGTGCAGAACACGGGTATAAGCCATTCGGACCATCGAAGCACGGTCTGGTCACAGGCCATTACAGGGAACACCAGAGTGGTGCAAAACACGGGTATAAGCCATTCGGACCACCGAGGCACGGTCTGGTCACAGGTCAGGTAAGAAGGGGTGAACACCAGAGTGGTGCGAAACACGGGTATAAGCCATTCGGACCATCGAAGCACGCTCTGGTCACAGGTCATTACAGGGAACACCAGAGTGGTGCGAAACACGGGTATAAGCCATTCGGACCATCGAAGCACGGTCTGGTCACAGGTCATTACAGGGAACACCAGAGTGGTGCAAAACACGGGTATAAGCCATTCGGACCATCGAAGCACGCTCTGGTCACAGGTCATTACAGTGAACACCGGAGTGGTGCAAAACACGGGTATAAGCCATTTGGACTATCGAAGCACGCTCTGGTCACAGGTCATTACAGGGAACACCAGAGTGGTGCGAAACACGGGTATAAGCCATTCGGACTATCGAAGCACGTTCTGGTCACAGGTCATTACAGTGAACACCAGAGTGGTGCAGAACACGGGTATAAGCCATTCGGACCATCGAAGCACGGTCTGGTCACAGGCCATTACAGGGAACACCAGAGTGGTGCAAAACACGGGTATAAGCCATTCGGACCACCGAGGCACGGTCTGGTCACAGGTCAGGTAAGAAGGGGTGAACACCAGAGTGGTGCGAAACACGGGTATAAGCCATTCGGACTATCGAAGCACGTTCTGGTCACAGGTCAGACAAGAAGGGGTGAACACCAGAGTGGTGCGAAACACGGGTATAAGCCATTCGGACCACCGAAGCACGCTCTGGTCACAGGTCAGACAAGAAGGGGTGAACACCAGAGTGGTGCGAAACACGGGTATAAGCCATTCGGACCACCGAAGCACGGTCTGGTCACAGGTCATTACAGTGAACACCAGAGTGGTGCGAAACACGGGTATAAGCCATTCGGGCCATCGAAGCACGGTCTGGTCACAGGTCAGGTAAAAAGGGGTGAACACCAGAGTGGTGCGGAACACGGGTATAAGCCATTCGGACCATCGAAGCACGTTCTGGTCACAGGTCATAGCATCGCGTGGCAGGAGGGGGAAATCTTAGACTATCAGGCAAACTGTAGAAAAGGGAGGATTAAGCAGAATATCTTCATTTCTAGTACTAACAGTTCAAAGCCTTTGAATAAAAAACCCGGGGTACTGATAGCGAGCGTAGGGGAGAGTAGGATGAGTTGCATCGTGTCCAAGAAGTATCACGGTGATCTATCCAAATCTATACGACAGATGGCAGTTTTGAGTCAGTCAGCTGACGCAAAGCAACTTTATTTACCTTTCAGTGTACTTCTGGCCACAAACGTGTCCACTTCTTGGGGTGAGCACATGTCTGTTGAATTCATTAAATATCGTGTACTATGGCGATCGATATAAACGTGCGTGTTGACACATTACCTACACAGACCCATAATTTTAACCTCAGCACCCGCAACCGAGGTGACGGTAGTCGTAGACGCAACACTGACTGGTTAATACGGCAACACATTGTTTTTCCAACAAGCAACTCTTATTTTCAGTAAGACCCAGTATTTCGAATATGTATATATATATATATATATATATATATATATATATACATATATATATATATATATACATACATACACACACACACATATATATATATATATATATATATATATATATATCCTTCGATATCGTTGTCACTAATCCCGGTTTCCAGGGATCAATCGACGTGGACGAGTGTACTAATTCGATGAACGACGAATGCAATTCCGAGGCACAAAAAACAAGAAACATCAAATTCGCGTTGCCCATTGCAAATGTTCTGCTGATCTTTTTGGCTTAACCACAATTAAACGTTATGCTTTCTGGCTGGTTATGATGCGCTGACTGGCGCTGATTCAGAAGTTGGCTCAACGACGCTTACCAAATGTATCAATCACTAGCTTTGCAAAGCTGTTTCGAACACTTGGTAGGCCAGCCTCATGTGTTAGAAGGGACCTTTCATCTAGGAGGCCCTAACTCTGCAAGAGGAGATCCCATGCACGCATCAGACGGCTACGGTGCAGGATCAGGATGACCTGTCTTGGGATAAGCCTTGGCCAGATTTCGAGGCCCCATTCGTGAATTACAAGCATCCTGTTCTGGATTAGGACGTCCCCTATGCATCAGAAGGTCTTTTCCGGAACAGGAGGCCTTTTGCTGGACAATTAGAAGGCCCCATTCTGGCTTTTACTCGGATATGATACATGCGACCATCTGATATGCGCATATCTCGGTTCCCCTCCGCTTGAATAAGACATTGCCTGGGAGGTCCCTTCTGTAAAGAGGCCTATTTCGTCCAGGAGACCCCTGGAAAATCCCGCCCCTTCGAGTCACAGTCTGTGGCGCTGCGCCTGCCTGCGGGTGCGCCGTCAGCAAGACACGGTGGTGCATTGGTAGCAAGATGGATTAGCCTGTACCAGTTGGTTCCAGTTTGACGGGTACCGCTTGGATCTAATGGGACTGGAATAGTTGGTTTCAGCCGATCGACGACCACTTGATACGGATTGGAGTGCGACCATTTCACTCAAATTGGAGTGTGACCAATCGGTTCCAACTGGCTGACCAATTGAGACCACTTGGCACCGGTCGGTGGCGACCAGTTGTCGAGCGCACAAAATTCCAACTGGCGGGCCTATCGGTACCATCTGATGGTGACCAATGGCGTCCAATTGGGCTGCAACCAACTGTCTACCAACTGTCTACAACTGGTACCATTGGCTGAGGGCCAAATGCTTTTTTCAGGGGGTTAGGACCAGGATCCAGTCAGGTCTTTAACGTCAATGATGAAAACATATTCGGAGGGGTTTTCAGCGGAGAGAAAAGCTCAGATCACTTGACCGTGTATTCAGCGTATAAGGCAAAATAATGACAATAAAGTGAGACTCGCGCGGTCACATGAACTTCAAAATAATAGAAGCCTGTAGATATTTCTAGCACGATATCACGACAAACCATCAATTCACAAAGCAACCATAAAATAAGACCATTAAATAATGCAAAGAACGTCCAAATTCACCGGACATCACTGAATGCGACAATGAGATGCATGATGACGTAGACTATATCACAAGATGGTGGGCAGCCGGTGGCACGGGTTTTGATTTCTGCACGTGACCCTGACCGAGTCAGCGCCCCCACTGCACAACGCCAGCGACCACCCCGGAGTGCTCACGGGGGACTGAACGATCACCGGTGTGACGACGTACCCTCGGCAAGCCACCGAAAGCGAAGAAAACCGACCCTTCCAGATGCACCGAAAAGCACGCATGAGACTGCACGACCTACTAGTAGTGCCGACCTCTACTAAGTTCTGAATAATGAGAAGTCTTGGCCACAGATCACGCCGTAACGTGTTTTTGTACGTACAGTCACATGGGCCGACCGAGCCGGGCACCAGATCGCGCCGGGTAAATGCAACCACAGCACAGCAGCCAGCGATCCTGACCCTCGAGAATCGCCGCGGCCCCGAGCCGGTCAGCAAGAGGCGCGAGGAATCTCAACACAGCAGCCAGCGATCCTGACCCTCGAGAATCGCCGCGGCCCTGAGCCGGTCAGCAAGAGGCGCGAGCAATCTCAACACAGCAGCCAGCGATCTTGACCCTCGAGAATCGCCGCGGCCCTGAGCCGGTCAGCAAGAGGCGCGAGCAATCTCAACACAGCAGCCAGCGATCCTGACCCTCGAGAATCGCCGCGGCCCTGAGCCGGTCAGCAAGAGGCGCGAGCAATCTCAACACAGCAGCCTGCGATTCTGACCCTCGAGAATCGCCGCGGATCTAAGCCCATCAGCCAGAGGCGCCAGGAATCTCAACACAGCAGCCAGCGATCCAAACCCTCGAGAATCGCCGCGGCCCTGAGCCGGTCAGCAAGAGGCGCGAGCAATCTCAACACAGCAGCCTGCGATCCTGACCCTCGAGAATCGCCGCGGCCCTGAGCCGGTCAGCAAGAGGCGCAAGCAATCTCAACACAGCAGCCAGCGATCCTGACCCTCGAGAATCGCCGCGGCCCTGAGCCGGTCAGCAAGAGGCGCGAGCAATCTCAGCACAGCAGCCAGCGATCCTGACCCTCGAGAATCGCCGCGGATCTAAGCCCGTCAGCCAGAGGCGCGAGCAATCTCCTCAACACGGCAGCCAGCGATCCTGACCCCGACAATCGCCGCGGATCTAAGCCCGTCAGCCAGAGGCGCGAGCAATCTCAGCGCGCATGAGACGGTTTGGCTACTCCAGAATCATGGTAACTGTTCACAGGGATGGTGCTGGGCGAAGGCAAAACCACGCGCGTTACGTTATGCCACACCCAGACAGGCGTGACAGTGGATCTGCGTGACGCAATTGCCTCTGTGACGGTACACTGCCTGGACGAACTGAAGGCTAGCCAACGCTAGCACAAAGAGATGACGAATTGCCAAATACCGAGGAAGATCAATGCTGATGACACGAAGCGTCAAACAACACACCGCGGAAAACCAACAAACCAATGCGTCGTTACAAGGACACTTATAGACACGCAAATTTTTCAAAGGAAAACGCTGGTTGCTAAAAACCGCAAACGATTCAAAAACAACAAACCGGGTACATCTTTCAAAGTTAAGCATAACTTCGCGCGCCCACTGAACACCCCATTCACGCACAAGTCGGTGGGGCACAAAAGCTGACAACATCTCCCGACATAAAGACTGGCGCGGCCGCCAGGATGCAGCCTACCAAACCATGTGGTCGGGCAGCAAAGACGAGGTTCGGACACTATATAGGGTACCAATTTCACGTTCCGCACGGTGTGAGTGTGTAAGAGATGACTACACGTAGATTCATAACATCAATGGTCAAGAGCTGACACAGACAGGCAGATAATCGCCACTGATCATGATCACCAGCAGAGGATCGCCAACAGATCACTGCGGCCGGGCGCTGGCCTTGCCCGAGACACGGACGAGTGGTCGTCGTTTGCGCGGACGATGCCAGTCTGTAACCTCACGAATGCTGAACATCGGAACGTGCCATGCTGGGCACACGATCCTTCCCCATGAAGAACGCCCACGAAACCCCGAGATCAGGCCCCGTACCCCGCAGAGCGGCTCACCGAGCCCTCCCTCTCCCCCCCCCCCCCCCCGCTGCAGCCGAATCAAAAGGCCCGAGGCGGCAAGCGGCAGCTGCTGCATCGTAGGGAGGAAGAGGGATGGCTTGGAAAGGGACATTCCCGCTCGCTGGGTTATTTTTTGGACAAAAGTGAAGATCTCAAGCCCGTACATAACAAATCCATGAAACACAGAGCGCTTCAAGAAACGTTCACGTATTGATGTTCCAGTCTCCATTGAAGATGTTATGTATACCAGGAAGCAACACTGATTCTTCATTGTCACTGACTGACGTTAGAACAATTCGATGACAGCCAATCCACCGCCTACCATTATCGTCCGTGTCTGGGTGTGCGTGTGAGTGTCAGTTTGTGCGTACATGCGTGAATGGGCGGGTGTAAAAGTGCGCAAATGCTTTTCAGAGGCTCTATGCTTCATGGATTTTACGTATCCCGATCTGAAGTCTTCACTGCTGTTCATAAAATAAACCAGAGCAAGATTACTCCACCGCTGGTGATCTTCCAAATGAGAATTCCTTTTAAACCGCCCTAATAGGCAGATGTCACGTAAACTCCGCCATACCAATACAATGTTTGCAACAGCTTACGAAAGCTGAACACAGCACCCTGGTTGAGATACCTGCAATTCACCTTATGTACAAAGAGTCAGTTAGTACCAGTTTCCCTGACCAATGTTCTTCCCTACATGGTGATTTCCCAGGCAAGATCGTGGATGGGCATTCCCTTGAAAGCCTTCCTTGTTGCGAGGGGCGAGTGGCCGCTGTCTAGAAGCCCTCTCCACTCCCTGGTGGTCTCCTCTGTCGGAGTTCGGCCGCGGCGCTGCCTTTGCGCTCAGCGGCGGCGCTCTCTCCCGTCTCCCGGATGTCGCCCTCGTCACCGCGCGGACGCCGGTCATCACCAGTTGCTGCGACAGGGCCATCGGCGGCAGCGGCCGACTCAGCCTCCCGCCCACCCTGGCGCTCTCCCGCCGCCGGATCCCCGTCAGGGACGCTCTCCATTCCGGTGGGCACAGCACCAGCGGCGGCCCAGGGGCACCGGGGCGCCCCCTGTGCCTGCGACGCGCCCTGGCCTGCCTCCGCACCGCTGGTGTCGCCCGCCGCCTGCGGCGTGCGGGAGCCGTCCTCCGGCGCGGTACTGGCCTCCGCCGGCGGCGGCTCGGCGCCCTGGCCCACGAGCTCCGCCTGACACAGCGGGCACTTGGTCTGCACGTACAGCCACTTGCGCAGGCAGGCGGCATGGAAGAGGTGGCGGCACGGCAGCTGGCGCGCCTCGCTCATGGCGCAGTAGCAGATGGCGCAGACGTCACCGTAACGTGCCAGCTGGTCGGGCGCCGCCTCGGGCAGAGCGCGCGCTGTGCGGGCGGCGGCGCGGCGCAGCATTAGCTGCGAGCAGCCGTCGCGCAGCCGCCGCCACACGATGAAGTAGCAGTGCGCGAGCAGGACAGCCACGTTGGCCCAAGACCAGCGGCCGTGCATCGACTCCCACACGCCGGTGGCGACGACGAGCAGCACGACGAGCAGCTGCACCACGCCGGCCGTGGCGCGCGTGCAGTACACCACATCGTCCAGATGGCGCCACGGCTCGCTCCGCTGCGCGTCGTACAGGAGGACGGCGTACACGGTGAGCAGGCCGAGCGCCTGCACGGCCAGCGTCAGCGCCGACGACGACACGAGCAGGATCCAGAAGTCGCGCTCAAACAGCCGGCAGAGCAGCACCGTCAGGTAGACGGGCAACGCGGCCAGCAGCAAGCAGACGAGGACGACCCGCAGGTGCCGGCTAGGCCGCCGGCAGCCGGAGGCGCTGAGCGCCAGCACGGCCGCCTCGGCCACGTCGTACACCGCGTGGGCCGTCGACGTCGCGGCCACGAACAGCGCCACCGACATGACGGCCAGTCGCGCCCGCACGGTCAGGTGGATGAGGTCCACGTGCAGCGCCAGCACCAACACCGTGGCCGCATCCATCCAGCCGCTGTGCGCGGCGGTGCGCACGCGCAGCAGCGCGCGTAGCAGGCGCACGGTGGCCCACGAGCCGTACGCCACGGCCACGCAGAAGCTGGCCAGGCTGATGGGCGAGGCGGTGGTGCTGGCGACGGCCGAGAGCAGGACGATGTACCACTCACGGCGTGCGATCGGATGGCTGCGCGGCACGTACACGTAGTGGTGGAACTGCGTCAGCACAAGGCACAGCCAGTAGGCGAGCTGCAGTCGCGGCACGAACAGCGTCCACAGCAACTGGCGCGCCATGCCCGCCGCGTCGTACACCTGCGTGGCGTGGAAGTAGTACTTCAGGTAGAGCTGCTGGTAGTACTCGATGCAGGCCGGCACGCAGCCGAGCAGCCAGGTGAGGCAGCTGAGGATGGTGACGGCGCTGGCGCAGTTGTGCAGCGTCACCAGGTCGGCGCCGGACGCCATGTCGGCCATCAGCGCCACGACGGGCGCCGCGTGCGCCAGCAGCGAGACGCGTCGGAGCGTGTCCTCCACCTCGAGCAGCACGGTGACGCAGACGGCGGCCGCCAGGTGGACGGCAATGGCAGCCAACTGGCGGCGCAGGAACTCCACCTGCGGTCGGCGGTCCTCGCCGTCGGCCGCGTCGCCCCAGATCCGCCACACGGGCACCAGCTGGAAGAAGCCGGCCAGACCGGGCCCGGCCGGCTGCGCCGCCTCGCTCGTCACGTGGTAGTAGGAGAACTGGTTGGCGAGCACGAGCACAGCGGCGCTGATGTAGTGCATGTAGAGCCGCACCACGTACTCGAGCGGCAGCAGCAGCACGGCGAACGCCTGCAGCACCACTGCCAGCCACAGGACGGAGGCGGTGGTCACGGGCCGAGCTCAAGTCGGGGCCACCCCTGAGACTGCCTCCGGCCACAGGGCGGAGGCGGTGGTCACGGGCCGAGCTCACGTCGGGGCCACCCCTGACACTACCTCCGGTCACAGGGCGGAGGCGGTGGTCACGGGCTGTGCTGAGGTCGGGGCCACCCCTGACACTACCTCCGGTCACAGGGCGGGGGCGGTCGTCACGGGCTGCGCTGAGGTCGGGGCCACCCCTGACACTACCTCCGGTCACAGGGCGGAGGCGGTGGTCACGGGCCGAGCTCAGGTCAGGGCCACCCCTGACACTACCTCCGGTCACAGGGCAGGGGCGGTCGTCACGGGCCGAGCTCAGGTCGGGGCCGCCCCTGAGACCTATACCGGCCACAGGGCGGGAGCGGTCGTCACGGGCTGCGCTGAGGTCAGGGCCACCCCTGACGCTACCTCCGGTCACAGGGCGGAGGCGGTGGTCACGGGCTGCGCTGAGGTCGGGGCCACCCCTGACACTACCTCCGGTCACAGGGCGGAGGCGGTGGTCACGGGCCGAGCTCAGGTCGGGGCCACCCCTGACACTACCTCCGGTCACAGGGCGGGGGCGGTCGTCACGGGCTGCGCTGAGGTCGGGGTCACCCCTGAGAGCCAGCCATACTGAACACCAGTCTCGCACAGGCAACCGGAGTCTTACACAGAACAACCCTTCAGGCCCCATGACAAATCAACACAACCGAGCACGAGTTTCATTCTCTGATCACCAACAGCTCAGCAAACAGGCATGCCAAAGGCCAGCAGGAGACAAATGCGAATTCCGCATTTGGCCGCTCAGGGGTCGTCCGCATTAGGCTAGTGATGTTTTGCTCCCCAACCGTGCACTAACTGTAATAAGGGCTAACTGCGGGCTGCCACGACCAGCCCACACACGACACCCTTGTGTCGACCAGCCCACACAGGACGCCCTTGTATCGACCAGCCCACACAGGACGCCCTTGTATCGACCAGCCCACACAGGACGCCCTTGTATCGACTAGCCCACACAGGACGCCCTTGTATCGACCAGCCCGCACAGGACGCCCTTGTATCGACTAGACCACACAGGACGCCCTTGTATCGGCTAGCCCACACAGGACGCCCTTGTATCGACCAGCCCGCACAGGACGCCCTTGTATCGACTAGACCACACAGGACGCCCTTGTATCGACCA
This sequence comes from Pollicipes pollicipes, assembly GCF_011947565.3. Lineage (NCBI taxonomy): Eukaryota > Metazoa > Arthropoda > Thecostraca > Pollicipedomorpha > Pollicipedidae > Pollicipes > Pollicipes pollicipes. The sequence continues at coordinate 14,451,886 of NW_023596225.1, forward strand.
GCCCGCACAGGACGCCCTTGTATCGACTAGACCACACAGGACGCCCTTGTATCGGCTAGCCCACACAGGACGCCCTTGTGTCGGATGGAACGAGGCATCCATGAATCATGAATCAGCACTGAGAGGTTATCACGCCACCGGGAATCCAACTCGAGCCCTCCCCACGGTATCCCGTGATGCCACCCTGTCTGGCCCCTATGCACACCAACATGAAGCTCAGGTGGGTGCCATAGCACAACCTGGAGGTGAGCACATGCAGTGGTGGCTGATGGAATGGCCCCTATGTGAGCCGACAACATGAAGCTCACATGGGTGCCATAGTACAGCCTGGCGGTGAACACATGCAGTGGCGGCTGATGGAAGCCTGTTGGCGCAAGGCTCGGCCACATTTTGCCCTTTGACTAATGCAAAGGTCCCATAGCATCCCCTTGCAGGCAGCCAATGCTGGCCAATATGGAACACAACTGACAAAGGCTAATCAAGTGCTGTTCTGGTGAGCTGGCATCCTCACAATGCCACTGAGCTACTGATGCCTCCATGCTCCTAAACCAATACATGAATTGCAATAAAGAAGCAGAAACAAAGCTCTTGCCTTGCATTCAGCGACCATAGCATACTTACAAAGCACAGTAAAAACAACTGGCAATATTGTAATACACAAGAGCAATGTCATGCAGGAAAAGATGCAAACATGATGCAAAGTCAAGCAGACAACTCACATGATATGGCAATGATGGTGTTGAAGATACCATAGTTGTCCTGATTGTCAGCACCCCACAGAAGTGTGCGGTCCAGCTCAAACTGCCAGCAGTAGTCAAGCAGCACCAGGCTGGGCACTCGCAGGATGATGTCGACAGCCGGCTCAAAGCACCGGTCTGTCACCGACAACACCGACTGGCCCATGCTGCCAGCCTTGTTCAGCACTGACCACATGATGCTGGACACTAGGCCTGGGGAGAGGAGTAATCTGGTCAGTTCATCTGCTGTGCACATGAACATAAACATCACCAAGTATGATTTCTGATGCAAATCTCTGGTACACCAGTGACATCCAAGCAACAAGTTCAGAGCATCCAAGCTGTATATCTAAGAACACTAAAGTTGGTGTGCAGTCATCAATGATGTTAGTGCACTGAGAGGAGTGAGTCATTGTTTCAAGGATTCATAATGTTACTTGGGTAATTTCAAGTCAACATATCACAAAATATTTTTTCAAGTTATGGTGAACAAATTGGCAGCAATTTGGCCTCACGTGCATTCAACACAAATGCACTCAAAGTCAAACAAACAGATATTGTGTAAGCTTTTGGTGAGTTGAATCTTTTGCACACTGGTCATTTGAATTTGTAAGCCAGCCTGCATAAAATCCCTCCACTGTGGTAGGTGCCTACCCAAAATTGGCACACTGAGCCTTGAGCTTGCTGAATTCAGGCAATTACCCTGAAGGCTTAGATTACTTTCATATTGACATAAATTTCTAACATTTCACAGCTTCTTTTGCTTGCAAATTCATTCATACACCAATGAGTTCCTGGAACATTGGTTCTCTGTGCCATGAAATTGGTAGCTAGTGTGCACTGAGTTCAAGGCATTTAGATTTAGGGTGTGTATACTGTACTTTTTTGTAACAATGACCCTACCATGCAAGATGTGTGCTGTGCAATGTGTAACTTTGGCAGTCAGGTTTGTAGGTATGTGTGTATGGCAAATGATACTAACACAGGAGACAAGACTGACAATAAAACAACTTCCTATTTATAATAATGCAATTTTGTCTCAAAACTCCATTAGACTATCTTTAGGCATGATTACCATGGAAACCATGGGGAAAGAAGGCAGAGACCACTGTGCCAAACACCTCCAACTGATATAAATTGAGTTACAGCACATGGTCACCCCTGAACCTACTTTTTACACAACCCTACCTAAGCGGCCTGTCTTTCATAGAGCATGCAACACTGACGAAACCCAGAAAGCTGCCGGATTGCATCATCTTACCTTCAAGATACAGCGTGCAAGAAGTACCCGAAACAACGCCGGGACGCCGGGAACATCCAAAACACCATGGCTACGACCTGACAATCGCGACAGATTATCTATGCTATTGCAATAAATCATGTAACACTAAAAGTAGCAGCTCGGCACCGAACCACTAACCAACCTAACTCGCGAACCGCGCGGAGCCGACCCGCTCGTTTTCAAGGGCTTCGCTGTTTACAAGGCGCCGCGCACTATCTCGCACGGATTCTCACACAGCCGCTGCGCCACATCTGACACCCAGACGCGTCAACGGCGCGCCGTCCAGCTGTCCGTATATACACAAAATTGGTCGCCGTCTGTCATAATTTGACCCGGTACGAAATCGGTGCTACGCATTTCACACCTCCCACCCCCTGCACCCTCCAAGTGGCGCCGGGCGAGAACGTCATGCTCCCTGTTACGCTGTTGACATTTCTTTCTAGATTTCAGCATTTGTAACACCGCAGCGTTACATCGCATTGTACAAAACTCACACGCTTCCCTCGCCACGTTTCTGTTAGGCTTTCAGAGCCCTCCCACCTCCGGGCGTGGCCTATTTATGGACGGCCCATACAATGCTTCGTAACTGATGGTCATAAAGTCACAATCAGTACCTCGAATTCATTACCGCTTTTCGTTCCTACAAAGGCAGGCTGCCGCAACGTCAACGCATCTATATCCCTTCTGTTTTTAAGAGGAATAAGGCTCTTACTGCATAATATCTACATTAATAATGTTCCTCGCAAATGCGCTACACAACTCGCAAATGCTTTAACAACAAACAACAACGTATACCACAATCTCGTTTCGAGGCCCTGCATCCGAGTCACCGTGCCGATATGTGTGCCACCTGGACAGCGGGCACAGGCGCCACCTCAAAGGCCGATCATTCACAGGTTCGTTTATTAGCCCCGACTGACGGCGTTCACATCAGCACTCGCGCTCATTCACCGCAGCCACGCGCGCCCAAAAGCCTGGCAGTTCCGCGCCGCGGCAGGTCCGGCCAGACGGCCATAGAAAAGAAGCAACAATCCAGATCACACGCATGCCGATTGGACGTTGGAGGGCAGGGGACGGGCGACCAGGACCCGTCCGACCGGCAGTCCGCTCCGACCATCGCCACATCCCCGGTGTAGACACACAGCCCCCCACCCGGGTCGTCTCCCTACCGATTCATCACACGTGACCGACAACGCTGCCGATGCCGCCCCAACGAATACGCGTATTAATAGTCGACAGCATTTTGTGCCCGGACCTGAAATGCATGTTATTATTCAGCCAGGCCGGACCTCCCTCGATGCCACCATCTTACCAGATCGCTGTTTAAGCCCCCAGACACCCCGGCCAGGGACAGCCCGCACGTGGTCCCTTCCCAGCGCCCCCCCCCCCCCCCCCCTCCGGCGGACAGACGGGCGCCGGCCGGTGCAGACGGGTCTAGGTCAGGCCCGCGATTGGGACCGGCTGTCTCAGCCGCAGGTGGCAGCACTGTCGCGGCGCGGTCAGTGGGGAGCGCGCCATCCACGCGGCGGCACGCCTCACTATTTACAGACATCGAAGAGCCTCACGCACACCAGCCTCTCACGCGCTCACGCGCTCGTCACGTCGTCTCGCACGCGGTCACGCCTACGGGGTCGCCGGATACAGCGGCGCACACGATTGGTTGAGCACGTTAGTGACAAAAATGCGGATAAATCTCCGATACTCTACGGGTATATATAAAGTTACCTGCAAAGAGCACGACGCCGACCGACATGAAATTTATTTCACTCTGTCGGAAATCGATAACAAAACCGGTCCAAAAACCTATAGTAACGTAAACTTAACGAGCTACGCATTAGTCAAACATGGGTGGCTTACCTCTCACGGCTAGAATACTAGATTCAACACAGATCATCGGTAAGGTAGAGTCCAACAACCGCCTGTTTGGGGGACCAGCTATCCGGCGTCTACGTGGTTTGGCTTTGTAAGACCATTATCGTCTCATGTAAGTTTCAGTCTCATGTAAGCCTGTCTTTTGGTATTAGCAGCGGTGGACAAAACCCACGAATGGGAAAAAGCTTCGGTTCGAAACGATTAAAACTGACGATTGAAAACAGGCGGACCACAACAAATTTTGTGAGCTTACAGCCAGGAAGGGCCCAGGGAAGCGCTTATTGCTGAACACTATGCACAGCGGCGACCAACTCCCGGCGTCTGTTGCGCTTCCGCTCCACACCGGGCAACTGGTTCCAAAAGTTAGAGGCTGCGCGTCCGTCTACCGGTCTGCAGGATCCGTGTGGCACACTAGCGCCCTCCACACGGGAGCGGCGGCGAGTTGAGGCACTGCTGGCACGGGCTGAGGTCGCCTAGATGGGGCGCGTGAAGTTGGCCGGGAACAGGCCCTTCTGGCCCGACGTCTCCTTCACGCCCATCAGCCATCCCTCCTCCTGCAGGCGGAGACCACCAGCTTCACGTCAGCCCCACACCCATCGGACGAAATTCCCGACGCCCGACGCACAGCTGCTCTTAAAGTATTCGCGTCGATTCAGTGAAACACAAAAACCTCAGCGCCGCCGCCAAAAGTAGTAAATGGTACCTGGCAGTAGCGCCTCGAAGGTCTGACATACAAGTCACACCTGGCCCGCCCGCGTGCGGCTTAGAAGAGCCGCCGCCGCTCGGCCCAGCCCGGCTACACAGTGCGGGCTCGCCGAGACCCCGGCACCGGAGCGGCGCCGTCATCGCAATAACTCCCCTCCCTCATAAACGCCACAAGTCGCACACACCGGCCACACCTGCAGGCGGGCGGAAAGCTGGGTTCCCGCTCGCCGTCACAGCCGCCCACCCCGACCCCGCCGCCGCGCCCGTGCGTGCTGCACACCGTCCACACGCCGGCGCACATCAGCTGGCGCGCTGACGCACGCAACGCCCCTCACGAACCTGTTCCTCGGCGTCCTCGTACTCCACCACCTGGATGATCTCGGCCACCTCGAAGCTGAGCTCGTCCGCGTCCTCAGCCTGGTACTTGTAGGCGGCCTTGACGCGGTACAGCACGCCCGGCGGCAGGTTCTCTGTGGTGGCCCCTGGCGGCGACAGGGCCGAGCTGGACACAGGCGACGACGGCGGGGCCCGCCACGGTCCGCTCCCGGCTCCGGAAGAGCCACACGACTCAGCGGCAGCCGCCGGGGAGACCCGCTACTCATGGCCTGAGATCTCACTGAGCACAGTGCCACTGGCACAACGCCCGGCAGGCGCGGCCAAGGACGCACGCACGCACGCACGCACGCACGCACGCACGCACGCACGCACGCACGCACGCACGCACCGCACCGCAGGACACAGTGAAAACACGAAAAACAGCCGCGGGCACATAGCTACCGAGGCCACACCAGGTGGGAAGAGACAACCCCACGCACAGGACGGGCGGCGCGCGGTCCCCGGCCGCACCACAGATCAGTGCACGGGGCTGGCCGTAGTCACTCTCACAGTCCACATCGTGTTCACTCTGGGGTCCAGGTCAGGGCTCGGGCCAGCCGTGGTGGTCTGACAGCGCTTCTCCTTATACCCCCCCCCCCCCCCCCCCCCCCAGCAAAGCGACCGCGCGGGGACACGGCCACACCGGCTGGGCGCGCCGTACAGCGTCCCCCGCACACGATGCACTCTGATCCCACGATGCAACACGAGGCTTTGTGCGCAGACCGGACCCGCTTGCACGACACGCAAGGCTTAAATCCGGCTCCTACGGCAGCGGCCACGAGCAAACCGGCTGAAATAGCGCCGGCGGCCTCCGGCGAGGCGTGACCCAAAATGGATGACGTCACACCGACGGTATAGATGCGCCACCTCCTGGACGGGGACGCGACTTCGGTACACAGCAGGCTAAGGCAGTAACTCCATGGAACTCAGTGGAAGGAGGCCGCACAAAACGTTTCCGAAAACATTGATCAGCTTCCGTTCTCCCTTTTTAGATTTCAGTCTGTTCTGAGCCCATACTGGTGGCAGGCAAACACCGGGAAGGCAAGGCCACAAGACGCCGAGCTTAACAAAGGCACGTGGCACGCCCGTGACCAAGCAGCCATGCACCTCATGAGCCATGCATACATGGCTCATGAGGTGCCATGAATGCGCGTTGATCACGCCTACGAGCCATGCATACATGGCTTGTAGGCGTGATCAACGCGCAGTATCGGCGGCTCGCACTCCCTGCACCTCGCACAAACCACGAGGTCTAAACGAGTCGCGTAATTAGCCAAATTCAGAGGTATCAAAAATGGAGCGGACAAACGTTCTGTGCGTCGGCAAATACAAGCGCCGACTCAAAAGTATGGAAAATAAACCAGTGAGGTCCTGATTATGTAACATTGAGATAGAATACTTCGTGCCTTGAATCCCACTTCAAAACGATTAACATATGTCATTAGCCTGTGCAACTATCGCAAAACCAAACGCGTGTGCCGTGCCCGACAACACACAGTCTCACAAGAAGGGTTACATATGCGAACCGGGCACACGACAACACAGTCTCACAAGAAGGGCTACATATGCGAACCGGGCACACAACGACAGCACAGTCTCACAAGAAGGGTTACATGTCCGAACCGGGCACACAACGACAACACAGTCTCACAAGAAGGGTTACATATGCGAACCGGGCACACAACGACAACACAGTCTCACAGGAAGGGTTACATATGCGAACCGGGCATACAACGACAACACAGTCTCACAAGAAGGGTCACGTATGCGAACCGGGTACACAACGACAACACAGTCTCACAAGAAGGGTTACATATGCGAACCACGTACACAACAACACACAGTCTCACAAGAAGGGTTGCATATGCAAACCGGGTACACAACGACGTGCGCAACGAACGCGCCAGATCGAGCGCCGCACATGCGTTTTGCGGCGTGTGCGGCGCGTGTGGGCGATGTGGCGTGACCTACCGACGGGGATGTCGTAGAGCTCCTCAGGTCGCACCTTGGCGCCGCCGTTGACCGGCCGGGCAGCGCCTGTCGACAGGAGGCGCCCCACTGACTACAGGTGCAGCAGCGGCGCTCACCGCCGGCGCCGGCAGCACACAGGGTGATGCCGGCTGCCCGGGGGCCCCGAGCACACCAGGAGCAGCCAGCCATGGCGACGCGGGCTGTACGCGGGCACGGCGGCGCCGGCTAGTCGGACACAGTGCGCCCTATCACACAGGGCATGCCAACTCTGCTGAGGTGGTGAGGGACGTCCCCTGCTACCGTTGTGTGCGCGCGTGCGTGTACGTGCGTGCGTGCGTGCGTGATGCGAGCCGAATCCTCCATTAACGGGTGGATTCAGCCCACACGCATGCGCAGGTCAAAGATACGATGCGGGTGTGGCGATGTTAGAAACGACAGAAGACAACCAAGGCCAAAACTAGATGGCTAACTGGCAACTGGCATACCAGACAAACGTACGCCACAACTAACACAGCACAAGAGTTCGAACAGTCCGCTACGAAACTGGGTTGTGAACTCGCATACAAAACGAGCAAGCTGCGACCAACGAGCGAGCACGCCCAAAACCACCGCTCGGCATAAGCTGAGGCGCTTCTTAAACACGCTGAGGTTTAGGGTCTATGAGGAACCACGGGGACGCCGCAGCTTGCCTTTCCGGAGGTTATCATCACCCATACTGAGACCGATGTGGGGTTCCCTCTCAGTCAGTCCGAGTTCAAAGCTACATCAATACACAGCGCATCTTCAATCAGGGGCCGCTGCTTCTCCCCGTCATCCCGTTTCTGAGGCTGAGCACTAGAAGCTCATCTAAATGTCGCCCTCGTGTCGCGGTAGAACGTGCCTTCAAATCGGTCCTAGCCAATCTATTACCTCCGCAGACTGAAGGACGCCACGACAATGGCGCGAGGGTCACGACGAACAAATTGACAGAACAGAGCTGGCGCCTGCAGATCCCGCTGCGCGAGATAACAAAACACGAAATCAAGAGAGCTCGGCAAACAAAACAAACGTGCACAAAGCTCATATGGTCAAACTTTATTATTTTCCATGCTATTTTCCAAAGTGGGCGCCCGGCCCATCTAACAAAGAATACGATCACAGCTTTTTTATTATCCCTGGGTCGTAACTAATAGCACTTGCACGCTACCGCACGCTAACCGCACCGTTTTACCCGCTGCGTCGACAACCACAAAGGTGCTACTTTCCCCACAACGTACGACAAGCATGCACCTCAGCACAGCTGCACTGGAGGCCGAGTGTGGCGCGACCAGCGCGCGGCAGTGCGGCGACTCACGCATGCGAGCCAGAATAGGTACGCAAGACAGCTGACAGACGCCAGCCGCGGCTGCTGGCCGATGCCATCCGCCACGCCGAGGCCTCGCACTCACCCGAAGGGACCTCGCCGTTCGAGTCGCCGTTCTCTTTCTTGTACGAAATCTCTTCGTACGGCCGCGGATCCTCTTTGTTCGGCTTGTTCCTGTCAATAGACCCAGCACCATCAGCGGGTGAGTCCACTGCGGCGGCGGCGGGTGAGTCGGAGGTCGAGTCCACCTCGGGGACGCTGGGGAGGGAAGGATATATGCCAGAGACGACGGAGGGTTCCGGCTCCGCGATTGGCGCAGTGTCGCCGCCGGCGGTGGCGGCGGCGGCCGGCTCGGGCGGCGCCGAGGGCGGCGCTGGCGCCTCCTCGCCGGCCTCGGGCGTGCGCGGCGGCTTGGGCGGCGCCTCGGCCTTGGCCGGCTCGCTGGCGTCGCCAGTCACAGGAGAGTTAGGAGAAGAGGCCTCACCGGAGTTGCGGTCCGCGCCACCATCAGAAACGGAAGAAGTTATGGCAGTGACAGAGTCCGGCGGCCCGGCGTGGTCGCTGGAAAGAGCGGGCGCCGTTAGCTGGATGGCCGGGTTCGGCCCATGCAATATCGGCGGGGTAGGGGGAGGGGGAGGGGGAGGGGGAGGGGGAGGCGGTGGTGGTGGTGGTGGTGGTGGGGCGGGGGCGGGGCGGCCGACACCTCCAGGATCTGCTCGCCCGTGCCGCCGTGCGCGGGTGGTGGGGACGTCGGGACTGGCGGCGGCGGCGGCGTGGGCGCGCCCGGCCGCGGTGACTCGAGGAACGGGTTGTGGCGGCGCCGCTGGGCGGCCGGCGAGCCGGCCGGCTGCCGGAACGGGTTGTGTCCGGCGCCGGCCGCCGGCGGCTCCGGGAACGAGGCCGGTCCCTCGGCGGCCGGCGGCGGCGACGTCAGCGGCGTCACGTGGAAGGTGGCGGCGCGCGTCACCCGGCCGCCGCGTCCGCCGGGCCGCTCCTGGCGCACCGATAGCCGCTTGGTGAGCGAGCTCAGCGTCTGCTTGAAGCCGACGGCGCTGTTGCCGCGCACCAGGCGCGCGTCGTCGCGACCGCTGCACGCGCGGCCAGAGCCCGCCGGGGAGACACAGACACCGGTTAGCTGGGGGCCATGCAGCGCGGCCGCCGACCTCTGTCCCGGGAGGCGTCTGGACAAGCGGGGCGGCAGCTGGCCATGCGCCCGTCCTCGGCCGCCACGCGTGGTGCACACCGGCCGCTCGCGGCCCATGCGAGCGGGGCAGGATCGCGGGAGAGGGCCAACCACGCGCGCTCGCCGGGTTCACTCGGGTGCCGACCGACGACGGCCTGTTGGCGGCCGTCGGCCGAGGACCAGGTGATGCCCGAAGCGGATCAGTTCAAGCCACGCAGAAAACGCCACGCCACTGAACATCACGCGCCTTTGGTCGCTAGATGGGGTTGAGCAAATGATAGCCAGGATAAAGACGTTTTCCGCGTAGCACAAACAACCAACCGGCCAGGTTCCCAGCTGTCCCCGGCTTGCCATGACCATAGCCCGGCACAGACAAGGCTGTGAGCATGCACCGAACAGTGAAGCCCGTCGCCGGCACAGGATCGTGTCGAGCATGCTAGCTGCCCGCGAACCTCCGACCACGGACCAGCATGGTAGCCAGCGCATGCAGCGACGAGAACGAGCCCCGGCCAGCGGCGCAGCGTCGTCGGTGTCCATTGAGACCGAGCCGAGCCCAGCAACGCGGACAGCTGCGCCCGCGCAGCTCCCAGGCTCTGGCGTCCAGCGGCCGGGGCGAGTACTGAATGAAGGAACACCTCACGGACCACACCGACACAAGCAGAAGCATGCCTCGGAGTGACAGCCGACATGCTACTCTGAGCTAAGCGGAAACAGGAGTGCACCTAAGCTGATTTCACGTGAGTCTTTCCATGATATAAAATTTTGGTAAGAGTTCACTCGCTCCGTGCCTCTTTCGTTGTAGAAATACTGAAGGCCTGCATATCATTACTACAAACAATAATAATCTCATCTTCACAGATCGCTTTGCTGATTAGCTTCCCTCACGTTTTACCAGTGCGGGATGGGAGCCGCCGCGCCGCTGAATGACGGGCAGACCAGCCGTCGGCACATGACACACGAGCGCCACTGTTGTCACAGGGTGCCAACTGTGATGAGTGTGCCCGCTACTGTCAAGTCGCCTCCCTCGCGCAGCAGCCCGTCACACACACGCAGACACAAGCCCAGCACAGCGAGATCACGCCAAGCACCCCGCGCGACAGGGAGCGAAGCCTATCACCGGTGACAGAAAGTACCAGTCGGTGGGCAGCATGCCGCGCGAGACGGTTGCCGAAGTGCTGGGGGAGGGGTATCCATGTTTTTTTTCTCCTGTGAATGGATAACCACTAAAATGGCAACAAATGCCTGCGCACTAAATACGTTAATGTTTTGCTCAGTACGTTACAGACACCATGGCAAATCTAAAAGCCACCTTAGCCATCCCGCCAACGACGTTTGGCCATTAGGCAAACGCTACAGCCTTTCGGAGGCCCTGACTTACTGGCAAAGGAGCGCCGAGCTATCAAACAAGGCACCACCTTACCAACATCCAGACAGGTTACAGAGGCAGGCTGATCCGATTGGCAGGGCTCAACAAATAGCCAGATCCACAGTGAAATAGTGTAGCAATCCTGCTTCTCATTGCACTGCACTCCATGATCCCACGGCTCCGATGAAGTTTAAACCCATTCAAACAAGAGATAACCCGAACGGTTTTTCCGATCTGATCTGCAAACCAAATAAACTTTTCATTATCGATGCAACGCACCAATGCCACGTACATCGTAGTTCGCGTTGGTACAGTGCACCAAGGCCGCTGTGCACGGCTGACAGACGCGGATCATCAACAAAGAGAGCTCGGGTACGGCCGACGGACAGGGTGGAGTTCAGTCTGAAGTGTGCGGCCAACGCTCAGCTTTTCACGGGCTGGTACTGCGTGCCCACTCGTACTACGACGGAGCAGATCTCACCCTCAACTACCAAGCAGGGCGCTTAACAAGGCCCGGAACCCGAGCCGACGTTGGGTCGTTCAGGCCCAGGCTTATACCCGTGTGGCAGGCTTGTTCCCATTTAACGACGCTTGCTGACAACAGCGCATCTCAAGCAGGACAGAAGACATCCAGATGGAAAGAGATCAACGCAGACTAACACGAATACATGGGAAATAAGCAGAAACCGAAAACGAAGAGAAGACAGAAGCCACACCGACAGAACACTAGAAAGACTCTCACGGCCAACTACGGAGAGCGTGACTGAGAAGGCGGCGGCCAGCGGCGGCCCGACGTCGACAGTGCTGCGGGCGGGACGACGACGAGACGCCGCCTCGGCCCCCAGCGGCGGCCACCGGGGGCGGGCGGTGCGGACACACGGCACGATACGGGACGATACGGGACGATACGGGACGAGACGAGACGAGACGGGACGGGACGGGACGGGACGGGTGCGCACCACGGCAACACGGGCGAGTCCACGGAGGTGTCCGCCGCAGAAAGGCTGCCAAACGGAACAGAGGTCGACAGGCAAGACCGCAGGCATGAACTGAGGCGGGCACGGCAAGGCGCGCGGCCAACGGAAAACACTGTACAAGCCGAGTGCAGACCAAACGCGCGACTCATGCGGTTGAGGAGAGGGCCAAAGACTGAGCGACAGTTAAGTATGAGTCCGTCTCTAACACAGCGATTAGTACCGCTATGGGGCGCCGGCGGCCGAGCAGACTCACGGGCCGACCACGGCAGGCGGGCACTCACGTGGGCGACGCCGGGGTGGGCGCCGTCGGCGACTTAGGCGACTTGGGCGCGTTCCGTCGGGTCGTGTACTTGCCCGTGCTCGAGTCCTTCTGCAGCTCGTCCATCACAGCCTCCAGCTCCAGCTGGACCTGCAAGGGTGGTGCGTCCGCTGAGGCCCCGAGTGGGGGTCGTCACCGCGCCCGCTCGCCGGTCGGCAGGCCGGCCACCCGCACACGAACAGTACGGCACGCGCACGTGACCAGGCAGGACGCAAGCCCAGACCAAAGGCGCGCGAGGCAGTGGAGACCGCCGGGGAAAGCCCAAAAGCCAGCAGAAGTCTTACACAATGGTGCAAGGCATTGACAAGTTGCTGATGAATAAGCAGCCAGCACAGTTTACAGCGCAGGATGCAAAGAGAGCGAGAGGCGGCAGTCAATAAACCATTCCAGAGCACGAGACTTGGGTCTGACAGACCCGGGGCGGAGTGCCGAAGCGGGTGACGCGACGGGTCACCACAGACCGCACCGCCGCCGGCGCGACCCGCCCCGGAGGCTGGGCATGCTGCCGATCCAGGCGCCACAGCTCCATGCCCACTCCACCTGCGGGGGGACCTCCGCCGCCACCTCTACACCGGGCGGCCGGGCCGGGCCGGGTGCGCTCCGGTCGCACCGTCCGCGGCCGCCAGCTGACACGATCCCGACCGGGGGGCGAGCGGCGCCGCACTCCATGTTGTCGGCGGCAGCGGCGCCCCGGAGGAGGCGGCCACCGTGGCGCCGGCCGGTGACACGCAACGCTGTCGGGGGGTCAGAGAGCCACCACCACCACCTCCGCGGCGCGCCCTGCTCGTCAGCAGCGCCAGGGTTACGGGTCGCCAGGCACGCGCCGGCTCCAGAGGAGGGTCATGAGTGCACCGAGGGAGCGAGGCAGCCTGAAGAAACAGAGGCACCGGCACAACCACGGCACGCCACCAGACAGCGGGGGAAGGGTATAGCTCACATGCAGCGATACCTTGGCAGCCTCCGACTGGAAGTTGTGCTCCGCCATGAACAGCGTCTGCATGTTCGACACGAGGAACGGTATTCTGAAACGGAACGGCGGGCGGCTCACTATCCGAGTCAGGCCGACGTACAGCAGCGAGGCTTCATCGGCGCCTCTGGGAGACCAGAAGTACGGAGTTTGATTCCCCGCGGTGCCCGCCTTCCTGCCAGGGCGAGAGGCAGGCGACACCATATGGTCTAAGCTACTGAGAGCGCCGTGAAGCCCCAATGACGTCAACCAAGAGGCTTCGTCAAGCAAACCAGAGCTTCAGAAAGCGTTCTCATACATAAGGGGGGGGGGGGGGGGGGTACACTGGTGCACGACAACTGCTCTAAACGGACACGGTGGCCATTTGATAAACTGAACTCGCTGGAGCTGGTGACAGGAGAAAGGCACAACTACATCGCAGATCCGTTTGATCTGAGCCATTGCTACCCCCTCTAGCGGGTAAGCCAAGTTATCAGTTCACGGATGGAGTTTCAAAGCCTGGACGGCAGAGGGCTCTCTGAGAGCCCCAGCCCACCGCCGGAGTCCCGGAGAGGGTCGACTCCTGCTGAGACCAGGAGGGGCATGGACGACAGAGGGCTCTCTGAGAGCCCCAGCCCACCGCCGGAGTCCCGCAGAGGGTCGACTCCTGCTGAGACCTGGAGGGGCACATTTACCGCCAGGGGTGCTATGGAGCGTGCAGTGCAGCACACCAGGGGTTCCAGAAGGTACAGAGACCGCCTCCAGGCTCGGCGATGAGGCGGCGCAAACACCGATCTCAGATAGGGTACATCTAAAACACGGAGCGCGGGTCCGAGTCTCTGGAGGTCCACCTGCTCCAACCTAGTAAACAACAGGGCGTGGGTCCCCCATCTGTGGTTTCCCAGACAGGACGCGCCCCTCATAACCGTAGTCTCGAGGGAGGGGCGTCTCACAACTGGTGTTTTGGTGGAGGCCCAGTTCGCACCTATAATACCACAGAGCGTGTGCACCATACCTAGAGTCGTAGAGCGCGGGCAGCTCGTCGTACAGCTCGTTGTTCATCAGCTCGAAGGTACGGCGCGCCTCCTCCAGCACCTCGTGCTGCTTGGTGATCTTGGCCTGGTCCCGCTTCTTGGTGTTGTTCTGCAGCGCCTCGTAGTTGTGCCGGTGGCTGTCGTAGTCGACCAGCTTCCGACCCCGCTTTTCAACCTTCCTCTGTCAGCAGACGGAGAGGCGTCCCAGAGCAACGGCGGGACGCAGCCAACACAAGACGTCGGTTATGTTCAACAGCTGTTCACATGGAAACTCGTGCGACATATGAGCCTGCCGTATCCATATAAGGCGGGCGATTCCCTCAAAGCCGAGTGGACACAGCCGAAAGAAATTACATACAACTGTGACTGGATGAATGCATGACTACCTTTTATGAAGACAGAATGACATGACTAATAATGAAAGCTTCTTGTCCAAACTGATGTCCTTCCTCGCCACCAGATTTCACAGCCACGGCATCTCCTCCACCCGTATGCGTTGGTGGGGGTATCGTCTACACACTGAGTGTGATCGCTGCCCGAGGGGCACTGAACTGCCAGCGACGTGAACGGCCACCACGGCGCTGCCCCGTCGGCCCCGCACACGCCGACGTTGCGGGCGAACCGGCGTCATTCCGATCGAGGCCGACCGACGGCGTCATCCGATCGAGGGCCGACCGGCGTCATCCGATCGAGAACCGATGGCGTCGTCCGATCGAGGACCGATGGCATCATCCGATCGAGGGCCGACCGGCGTCATCCGATCGAGGGCCGACCGGCGTCATCCGATCGAGAGCCGATGGCGTCATGCGATCGAGGGCCGATGGCGTCATCCGATCGAGGGCCGATGACGTCATCCGATCAAGAGCCGATGGCGTCATCCGATCAAGAGCCGATGGCGTGAGGTTCAATCACGGGCCCACACATTGGGGGCTGTCCGACTGCATCGGAGTGGCCGCGTCGGCCGATTCGGCGACGACCCAAGCCAAACAGCGTCCCGCCGCACTGACGCACGGCCGCCGCGCCGGCCGTGACTGCCTGGTCATCACGCGCCGTCAGCCACCGTCCGACGCCAGCCGGGGGCGGCCAGCGACCGACCCAGACCAGCCGCTGACCGGCACCCGCACCCCACCACGCGGCAGGCCGAACACGTGCCGTGCTGTAGTCTACGGGTACTGGCGAGGCGCCCAGGTGCGGCTTGTTTGACTCAGTAACGTACGCATTTTTCAGGTCATCTCTCACGAGCCGCGACGAGTGATGCGCGCAGGTCAATACAGACAGAACGAGAGCGGTGCGAGATTTCCGTGCAGCTTTAGCAAGCTGCTCACATGATCTTACGGAAAGACTGACAGCCTGTCTCCCGACCCGTTGCTCTGTCCCACCGGCTGGAAAGGCCACATACAGTACTGGCGTCAAATCCAAGCCATACTGTCACCGAGCATACATCTAGTTTAATAGCGGACATTTTACCCATTTGCGTTCGCTTTAGCATCTGGGAGGGACAGGGAAGTCGCCGGGGACCTGGAGTTTTGCCTGAGCTCACCCGACGAACCGCATTCCCAAGCTAGACATTTGGCACGGGCCCCGGGAAGCAGACCGGGGTGGGTAAGCCGGTCTGAATGTCAGCGCGTCCGGCCGGAACGACGGGAGGGACGGGCTGGCGAGCCGACAGGGCGATCACCACGCGAGTCTGCCAGAAGGCCAGCACCTTCAGCTGTACACCCGCCGTGGCCCGCTCGGCCGCTGGCCGGGAGGGACTGCTGGCGAGCCGACGGGAGCGATCACCACGCGAGTTCTGCCAGAAGGCCGCACCTTCAGCTGTTACACCCGCCGTGGTCCGCTCAGGCCGCTGGCCGAGTCCGCCTGAGCGCCGCCACGTTCGGACCCGAGCCCTGGAATGGTCCCTGGGCCCGACGCTGGGCCGACCCGGGCCCGGCAGGCGGCCGACGGGAGCCTGCGGGGCCCTTCGGGGACCCAGCTGAGCCGACCGGCCCGCCCGGGCTGGCAGCCCCCGCCGCCAGGCTGGCATCCGTCCGAGACACTTTCGATTTCGCCGCCGCCGCGCCGTTCCACGCCGCATTCTGCCGGCACGACCGGGTCCAAGGGGCTGCCGACACAAAGCGACCAGCCATCTGTTTCGGCTCAGCCAGCCCGGAGCGCGAACGCCGGGGTGACGCAACGCTCCTGCCGAGAGACGGCAGCTCCGGTCACAAAAACAGCCGCCCACAAACAGCCGCCGGCGCTGGTGCTGGTCGCCCCGGCACAGCTCGGATCGTGACGATGTCAACAGGCAATGCTTCTTAGAAGCTGACGCGACCACCAGAGCATCGCTCGCCTAGCATCCTGCCATTTTATGCAAGTTGCTTACCGTCTGGCATTTTTCGCGGACTTGCTTTTATTGTCTTTACAGAAGACCCCAAGCATTGATTAACGATGCGAATAATAACCCGTTACTTACCTAACCACATGCCTGCACGAAAAAGGATAACAATCACTTTTTGGTTCCGAAAACGTGTTAATCAGGACTTAGGGCTTTCGCAGTACGACGAACCATGCGGTGCTCCAGGCCATCTGGGGCAGCGGGCGAACTAGTCGTCGTTATCGGGAACATCGGCCACGGCCCCGATCACAAACCAGTCGGAGAGAAATTCGGATGAAGTCCTCCTGTGATGTGTGAAACGTGTATCGATGCCCCACTGAATCTCAATGAGCAGCCCATGACTGGGGGCGAGCACAAACCGCCGGCGCCGTCTCCGAGCAGGCGCAGCTCCAGCACGCGCCGACACCTGCTGGTTGTGACCTGAGGCACGACACATTCCAGACCAGGCCGAGTGCCAGTCATTGAAACGAAATGAGAAAACTTCGAATTCCTGCCTGCCATAACGAACCTCAACAGCAAAAACGCTCAGCAGCTTACTGAACACGAAACAGCCAGCACGCGCCTCGCTGAGCGTGAGCCGGCTGACGCAGACCGGCCGCAGCCGAGCGGTGCCAGGTCACCCTGGCCGGCCTGCTCCTGCGACAGCCATCGGACCAGTTCCCTTACGGGGCGGCCGCCTCGCTGGTCAACAGCCGCTCGTGTGACCGCTTATCGCAGCCTGGTGCCCCGCCCCCCACGCCGTCCGTCGACGGAACCAGCTGCTCGGCGCGCACGGCCCCGGTACAGCGCCGCGTGGCGGGCCCGTTCCGGGCTGCCTGCCCGCGCTGACACCGCCGCGCGGCGGAACGCCACGCCCACCGACCCCGGGGTCACGCCCCCCCCCTCCCTCCCGCTGCTGCCCAGCACACGTACCCGCACTTCGGGGAACTGCGAGGCGTACGTGTTGAGCGGCTCCAGAACTTGGTCGGACAGCTTGTGGCAGTAGTCGGCCCACAGCAGCTCCAGCTCGCGCGCCTGCCTCTCCAGCCGCTCGCGGTCGGACCACTCCGGCTCGTACATGTCGTAGATGGTGTCCATCATCGATTTGTTGGCCGCCTGCATCGCTGCGGGACGGCGCACGCAGGTCATCTACCTCCGGCACGTCAAGCCGGCGGTTTTGTCGCTGCACAACAGGGCGCGAGGCACCGTGCCCAGCAGTCTGTATTGTCGCGCAGCGGACAAGTTCGTGCACAAAAAACACCCGTATGGCTGCCACCAGGGGACAATGACACGCAACCGGAGGGAATGCACAGCTGCCATCGACTGCAGGTGTCGGCGGGCCCGGCATTCATACAGCACGGGGCACAAGCGCATACAACAGGAGGTCAGGGGCATGACTGCCGCACGCGGCCGTGGTGACCCGGTGCGGGCCCGGCGCCGGTGCTGCACGGACGAGACAACGCACCCCAGGCACCCATGGCTGTCAGAACAACCCGCGTCTAGCAAGGGTGCGGTGCAGGGACGGGATCCCTGCGGCGCCGCCCGTCCGATCGGCGCCGCCAGCCCCCGGCGCGACCGGCCGGCCGGGCGCGGCGTCACAGCCCGCCACCGCGGCGCGCCCCCGGCCACATCTTCATGCAGGGATGCTGCCTCACGACCGGCGCGCGCGGCTAGCGTCCAGGGGACGGCGCCAAAAGCAATGACCGCTGCAATCAACCACCGTCACAGCCAGTGAACAGTGCATTGAAAGAGGTGGCCACGGAAGGTGAACAAAAACAAACATGCGGGGAAAAACGGGCGTTTATCAGCATCACGTCGGCAAAACAATGCCACCCATAAACGCGCCGCGTTCCGGCCAATTTCGACGCCGTTCGGTGTTTCGTGACAGCGCCGGGCGGCGGAGCCTGCAGCAAGCGACGTGTTCACGCGCCGGCACAACGCCAACGCCCCGTCCTGCAAGTCCAGCCCCTGCGCGTCCGAGGCCGCCACAGCGGCGGCACGGGCGCGGGGGCGACGAGAGACGGCCGCCGCCAGCCGGAGCGCATCTGACTCGGACCGGGCCAGCCAAGCGCGACCGATTGGACAATTACACGGCGACGCGAGCGTCAGCCGGACCCGGCGCAGCACGCGGCGGCCGGGCTCGGCGCCGTTCGCTGGCAGCCACCGATGGTGCGGCGCGTCCGGCATGTCTGTCGGACGCCAGGCGGCACTCCACGAGCCGCCAGGCTGGCCGGCTCCGGTGTGTATGAGTGCGTGTGCCCCCTGGACGGTGGCCCGGGATTGGGGTTGCTTCGACTGCCCCCCCCCCCCCCCACCCCCACCGCCGTCAGCGACCCGCAGATCCACCGGTCCCGGTACGATAAGGGAGCGCCAGCGGCAGGACGGACTACGGCCAGCCGTTTACGGTTGGCCGCGCGCACGGTGTGCGGAACTCTTGCAGGCGGGCCAGCGGGACCGGGCGGGGGCACGGTGGCCGGCCCAGCACAGAGCCACACTGAACGCCACGGGTCTCCTGGACACTGTGAACGCCCTGAACACAGCGCAGCTTCCGGAAACAGAGCCGTTGCAAATGCTTCTGTCGCCACACCATCTCGCCAGTCTATTAACACTAGAGGCACGTCCCTTTCCAGCATTCCCCCCGGCCCGGTCAGTCCGGCGGCATCACCTCCCCTTCCGCGTGACATCACAGGAGTACGACGGCGCGGTACGCACCTCGGGCGCAGCGGACGTAGTTGCTCATCTCCTTCTGCAGTCGGGTGGCCTGGCCCTGCTGCCTGCTGAAGTTGTGCACATAGTCGTCGAACACCTCATCTGTGGTCCTGTCGGCCTTGCCCAGGTTCTGGAGGATCTGCAACAGACCGAGCGGTGGGTTAGCACTGGTTCGGTTACAGGCAGACGGTGGGTCAGCACCGGTTCGGTTACAGGCGGACGGTGGGCTAGTACCGGTTCGGTTACAGGCGGACGGTGGGTTAGTACCGGTTCGGTTACAAGCGGGCGGTGGGCTAGCACCGGTTCGGTTACAGGCGGACGGCGCGTTAGCACCGGTTCGGTTACAGGCGGACGGTGGGCTAGTACGGTTCGGTTACAGGCGGACGGTGGGTTAGCACTGATTCGGTTACAGGCAGACGGTGGGTCAGCACCGGTTCGGTTACAGGCGGACGGTGGGCTCGTACCGGTTCGGTTACAGGCAGGACGGTGGGTCAGCACCGGTTCGGTTACAGGCGGACGGCGGGTTTAGCACCGTTCGGCCACAGACAGACGGCGGGTTAGCACCGCTTCGGTCACAGCGAACGCGAGCGGCTGCCGACCGCTGCCAGTTGTCTCCCTGTCAGTGGCTGCCTTCACGGACACCGATGCCCACCACAGGCCAGCCCTGTCAGCCAACAGACCGAGGCGCGGCCAGCGGACAGCGAGGTGCGCGTCGGCTCAGGTCAACCCATCAGCACCAGCTCGCGCGGCTCTCCGATCGCGGCCACCTCGCAGAATGGCACGACAACGACAACCAGCCCCAGGACCCGGACAGGCCTCAGCGGAGGCCCTCCCCACGGCCCCCTGCCGCTGGTCTCCGCTCGAACCGCGGCCCGTTCGTGTCACGTGACCGCCGACCGCGGCTGGCACCGATGATGATAATGATTATTTTTATTTTCAACAGCACTTCGGCTGCTAGAGCCATTTCGCGCAGCAATTACGTGACACCGGCTGAATGTCACCGCTTAAAAGCAGCGAGGTCACGACCTAGAGACCGCACCTGGCCCGAAGGTCAGCGCATGGCCGACAGCCGCAAGTATTCATTTCATTATCCTTTAAGCGACCACCTGTGACGGGAGGGGGGGGGGGTCCATATCCAGTCCCACCACACAAAGAACTGTGTTTATGGGCGGAAAGTTCAAGCTCGGGTGCCTCACATATCAGGGGACATCAGCGTCACGTGACCAGTCGAAGAAACCCTCTGCCTTACTGATCTGAACAAGGTTGCAATCAGTGCGTGATCGCACCAATAACATTCGCCCAGTATCGTTTGCACATGCGGCCATCCGCTGTGCCGCACAGCCCAAACCCGTGGGTGCTGTACGCGTGACCAAAGCGGAGGTGAGTCGGAGTGATGTCTTCTCCAATCTGTCAGTAATAGGATACCCAGTGGCCTATATGTGCTTAATGGCATTCAACCCATTCCAACCGCTTTCCTGGTCTCACACCTGCTACCACTCAGCCCGCCTATAGCGCCTTGTAACGGCGTTGAGGCACTGACGGCAAGCTGCCAGTTTCTGTTTCGTGGGGGGGGGGGGGGGGTGCGGTGTTTACAGTGCAGTAGCACTAGCTGTAGTAGTGTTGCAGCCTTCGCGGCCTGGCCCGCAGATTCATCGCCAGTCGGGCCGACGCGCCCCGGGAATTCGACCGGGATGATCTGTTTCCCGTTTGCCTCTAGACCACACGAGTCCCAGGATCATCCGGGCTGTTTGGGTCGCTGAAGCAGCAGGGCTCCGGAGAAGAAACAAAACTGAGCTGAGAAAGTCAGCCAATATTACAGAGCATTGGCAGCTTCAGGTGTGAGATCCAGTCAGACGCTTAAGACAGCGCACCAGTTCAGCGGCCCAAGACGGACACGGACGGGGGCATCGTACACTGTCCGGAGCCCCGTGACGGTAAGCAGGCACACCCGGTGCCCCTGGACGTTCTGGATCCGTCAGTGCACAAACGTGCCGCTTCTCTGTACGTGTCTGGGGGCGCGCGCCGCCGCGGCCGGCGCGATTCCGTCGCCCTCTGCACACACACGCCTTCCGCCGGCCCGCTGCGCAGTTGTCTGGAGTTGCAGCCGCACACATGGGTCTCCGTCGCGTACGAGTGCACTAGTCCGATCTGCTAGGAGATCGGCTCCGCGGCTCCGCCGAACGGCGGCTCCCACACGGGCTGCGGTCTGCTGCAGGACACAGCCGTGCTGACGGGCTGCGATCTGCTGCAGGACACAGCCATGCTGACGTGCTGCGATCTACTGCAGGGCACAACCATGCTGACAAGCTGCGATCTGCTACAGGGCACAGCCATGCTGACGGGCTCGCGTGAATTTATCGGTGGGCACTCACGTCCGCAGTGAATGAGTGGAAGTGCCATGCGAACTGTTCTCTTTGCAATCGCAGTACGCTTCTTACAAACAATGGGACAGATTAGGCTAAGGTACTATATCGGACATCAGATAGAATGCAAGGACGAAACCACGCCTCAATGGTCCGCGTGACTAGTCCGCTCTCATGCTGTTTCATAAGGTCCCAGCGCGGTTTTAGCCCGGGCTTCTCAAGCGTCGCGGAGATCCGAAACACACTCACCACAGTGGTGGTCACGCTCCCTACCCGACGTGCGCATGACAACCAAAGCCAAACCACCACGTTATACCCGCGAGCAACATCCTACAGAAGAGACCAGCCTCTGTCGGATGTATCCAAGATCCAGATCCTGTGATGACTAGCAACGGACAGGAGACCCAGAGCTCCCACAAATCATGTGGATTTCGTATATAATAATCTCAGTTACTTAGCATGATTAATGGCAAAGCCTGCTTGTTGAGCCTGTAAAATTGCCACCGGCATACCAGTGCCTGGCATTTGAGCGCCTGGGCAACACGTGGCATGCTCGGCGTGGCGGGCGGCTGTCGGAAGCTCGCCGCGCCGTATTTCCTGACCCCGAGCAGCACCTGCTGCAGCGTGTCGGCGCCGGCCGACCCCTTCGCCACCGACACGCCCCTGTGAGCGTCCGCTCCACTCCCAGGCCGCCACTGACCTACTTCAGAGCCAGCCCGGGACGTCCACGCCAGTTACTAAGGTATGGAAGGCCCGTTCCGGTCTGGACTGCCATTCAGTGTACTCTCAGTCGACACTGGCATTTCTAGGCCACTAATCTCTACGCCCCAAAGCTAAAAAACCGGCCGGCCACATGGACCAGCCACCAGGACCGAAACACCAAATCGGTTTAGTGAGTCGGTCCAGCAAATGGTTGCTGTTTGAGGGGTTGGCAGCGCACGGTGTCGTGCAGCCTTTCATCGGACTCCAGCAGCTGCGGCCGTTACATTAACTCACACTTACGGAGTGTGCGTCTGTATTACTGGCACCGTAATCAACTTGCCTCCTGTACAGTGCTGCAATGCTGCCGCGATCACAGGTTCGCAGGTAGCCCACCGCCCCCCGCGCGCGTTAAATGACGACCTGTCCGAGGGTCTGCGCTAAATGACGTCTGACTCACAGGTAGTGGCGGGCGATCTGGCGAATTGTGCGCACTTGGCGCATGAATCACCCGGTAGCCCCGGGAGCCGTGATCGCCCACCCCGTCAGATCTGTTCTGGCGGCCACATCACTCCACAGGCAGTTCGTCGAATCTGAGATGCGCGCTTCAAAGCGGAGTAAAGGAGC